>NC_083364.1:36478823-36784117 GCF_030254825.1 Meriones unguiculatus
TACAACACCTGGGCACAGTGAACGTATAATTAACTGAGTAACTGATGCTTACACCTTTTAACTCCAGCCTTTGTACCTGGCTGGGCAACAGTTCCAGTTGTGAGTGGCGCCTGTGTGTGTACAACTGTACCAGGGAAGGCACAGAGGCGGGAGCAGTAAGGCAGTTGAAGGAGATGAAGGGCCAAGCTCAGCTCATAGAGTACTGCTCACGTGGAATGTGAGCCTTCTACCTCAATTACCTCCGTCTAGAAACTTCCTAATAGACATGTCTGAAGGGTATGTCTCCCAGTTGATTCTAGAGCCTGTCAAATCGAAAATTAGTATTAACTATCACATGGCCATAATGACGTAAGTCATTATTTATACCTAATATTGTATTCATGACTTTTAATTATTTTATTTCAATATGAACCCTCAAAATAATGCACAATTCAGAATGTTAAGTCTTGACTATAATCCTGGAAATACAACTTATTAGTATGATATGAGGGAAGTATAATTGAGAGTCAGAGAATTTAACCATTTACCTCAAGTGACAAGGCTTATGGGAATCAAACTGTAACTCCAAAGACAGTTTATAGACAGTCTGACTACACCACCTAATTGACTTAGATTGATTATTTCTAAGTCTAGTTTCTATGGTAATGTTTGTGCAGGTAGAACACATCTTTGATCACAACTTCAATTGAAATACAAGTACAAAGTCAAATTTCTTCACAAAAATACTAGCAAGTATTAATGTATGTGTGGAGCATGTAGAAATACTAGTGCCCTCACATGTAGTTGCTGGGAATAAAATGTAGGTGTTCTGAAACAGAATCTGCCAGGTCCTTAAAAAGTTAAAGAGCTGTCATATGGGCCAGCAAGCTATATCTAGTATATTTCTAAGAGGTGAGAACTTATATCCACACAAAACTCATATATGAATGTTCATATCATACTATTTATAATAACCAAAAAGTGAAAACAGTCCAACTCTTTCACAACTGACAAATGAATAAAGAAAATGTGGTACATCTATGCAATGAAATACTCTTCAAGCATTAAAAGGAGTGAGGGTTGGACTTACTGCTAAAAAATGAGTAAACCTAGAAAACCTTGAAAGAAGCTGGACACAAAAGACCATACATTGTATGACTCTGTTTACATGAAATGTCCAGAATGAGCAAATCTCTAGAGATAGAAAGATTTATGATTAATTGCTATTTTTGTTGTGTTTTGTGTGTGACCTATCTAGTGACACAATATTACCACAATACTTTATTCTGCTATCCTTTGAAATCTGGGAGAGTCTCTGAATCTCTGAGACCTTAGCCCTTGGGAAAACTTGAGATTCCAAACTAAACAGGAAGGAATACTTGATGGGAGACCGGGGAACATTCTAAAGAACTAAAAGATTTGGAATCAGGCATCTGTTTTGAGAGAAGACTGGGACAAAATGCAGTATTTACTATATTGGTATAGGAAAGGTTTTAATACAATGGACATTTGTTATCTGTTCTATAAACACTTAAAATTAAAAAAATCCAAAATCTAAACATACCCATTTTTTTAATATCAAATGCATGCTTCCAAAATCTAAATGCCTTTTTTTTTTTTAACATAAGATTAGAAACAAGATGGGCCAGTAATATGGTTCAGTGGGTAAGAGTGCCTGACAAGAGTTTGATCCCATTCAGGTCCAGTGGCAAACACCTGTAATCCCAGCACTCAGAGAGGCAGAGGAAGGCAGATCTCTGTAAGGTCAAGGCCAGCCTGGTCTACAAAGTGAGTCCAGGACAGACAAAGCTACACAGAGAAACCCTGTCTCGAGAATGGACTCCCACAGTTGTCCTCTGATTCCACACTGTCCAGGTTACATGTGCTCACACAGAGACATATAATAAATAATAAAAAGTAAGTAAATAAACAGATAAATGTGGACTGATTGTCCAGGATGAGTATAGTAGCACTCATTCGGCACTACAA
The DNA here is from genome assembly GCF_030254825.1 of Meriones unguiculatus. NCBI lineage: Eukaryota > Metazoa > Chordata > Mammalia > Rodentia > Muridae > Meriones > Meriones unguiculatus. The sequence continues at coordinate 36,480,792 of NC_083364.1, forward strand.
AGGCAGAGGCAGGCAGATCTCTGTGAATAAAAGACCAGCCTGATTACTTAGGGAGCTCCAGGACAGTCAGGGCTGCATATAGTACCCTGTTGTTAAAAAAAAAAAAAAAAAATTAAATAATCTACAATTCTTCTTTGTAGTAAAAGGATCTCAGAACTGTAAAGAATCTTCTCCCTCTTCCTCCAAGACAGGGTTTCTTTGTGTAACCCTGGCTGTTTTGGAATTCATTCTGTAGACCAGGCTGGCCTGAAACTCAGAGATCTGTCTGTCTCTGCCTCCCATGTGCTGGGATTCAAGGCATGCACTACCACCACCCAACTCAGAGTTGTGAAGAATCTTAGGATAACTTAGAATAATAGCCTATGTACTCTCTGTTTTGAAGATGACTAAGGCCTATAGAATTTTATAAGGTAATATATCAAATGACTGAAGAAAACGGCAATAGATTTAATAAACCCAGGAACTTTAGTAACTTTTTTGTTTGTTTGGTTGGTTGGTTTTGGTTTTGTTGTTTTGAGACACAGTCTCATTATGTAGCCTTGGCTGGCCTGGAATTCTGAGAGATCCACCTGTCTCTGCTTCCTGAATGCTAAGATCACAGGCGTGCTCCACTATGCCTGGCCCCAAACATGCATTCTTCTTTACAATCTAGCTTTCCCAGTTGCCAGCAGTTCAAAGGAGGTGGGAATTGGAGAGTAGAATAGCAAACTCTAGGACCTTGTGGCAAGAGCATCATCAGGCTATTCTACCTGATGTGCCAGATTCTATTGCTGGATCCGGCTAATTCAGATCTTTGACCATTAGTTTCTTGTATGTCTCGATAGGTGTGTACTATGTTAACTGACTCTATACAATTATATTCTTGCATGGGAAAGAAAACATCTTGATTTTTGATGTTTTGAGACAGGGTCTCTTTACATAGCCCTGATTGTCCCAGAACTTAACTATGCTCTGGCTGGCTTCCAACACATAGAAATTTGACTCTTTGGCTCCCAAGTGCTGGGATTGAAGGCGTTGGACACCACACCTGGCCTAACTTGACTTTTGATAATAAAGAATTGTATTTCTCAAAGTCTCAACAAAAAGTTTACGTTTTCTCCACTAGTGTGTTTCATCAAACATACACACACACACAAATGCTTTTGGCTGGAATCAAAACTTAGAATGGCTTTTGGCTTTAACCAAATTACAAATATAGGAAACTTTAGCATATAGTTTTGTTTTAAAATATCAATCAATAACTGTCACAACCTTTACTGGAAAGGGCAGATGTGATATAATTAGGTTTCAGTTGGTAAAAGTTAGAGAATACGTTATTTATAAATACAATTGTGTGTGATAAGAGATATTTTAAGTTATGGAAGGCCCAAGGAAAAAAATAGTAAAATGTGTCACAGCTGTTGAATTTGCAAACCACATGGATTGTGACATTACTAAATTAAATATAGGATACTGTGGTTTTCAGATACTTTGGATCACCACAAAGCTCTGGCTCAGGTCTCTACTAAAGAAATTTTAGGAAGGGGAGAAAATGGCAGAGATTTCTACACGGACAGAACATTTGACACTGGGTCTGTTTGTTTGTTGTTTTCCTTAGATGAAAGTTTCAGAGATGATTTTGGGCTGTTAGGGGAGGTACAGAATAACAGGCATGCTTCCACGCAAGTGCGTTGTGGGAGAATGAGGTAAAAAAGGGGGGGGGGGAGAACACAACGTTTTGTAAAGCGCAAACGAGTTATAAAGCAGGGATGCAAACAGTAAGTTTTCCTATAAGGACGGTTAAGGGAAAACTGTATGATTCCTCTCACAACTCAATTGAGTAATAGAAAATTGCAGCTAAATAAACAGAAGTACTTACCCTCCCCAGGGAAGATGAGGTCTCACTAAGGTAGCTAGTACCGTGCCAAGTGTTCATAGAGTGCCGACCGAGAGATGGTGCAGGTACATTGGCATTTACTTTTATTGTTAAGGTGACGCAAGAACTGTCACTGCAGCCTTCGCCGTCGGACGTGGCCACTCAGGGAGAGGGGAGCCGGGACCCATGGCTGCAATCGACGCTCGCAGGGGTCCGTGGGTCGAGCCTCCCGAGGTGGCACAGCGGGGGGACGGCCCGGAGAACAGCGGGGCCGAGCTAGCGTCTCAGGCTGGGTTTCGGAGGCGCCGGGGTCCAGACGCTGTCGAAGATGCGGGGCGTCGAGGCGCGAGGGCGGACGACCAGCGGCTCTCCGCGGCGCCCCAGGACGCGCCTCCCGTCCGGCGCGGCGCCCCCGACCGGCAAGGGCCGCTGTGCGCCAGGTCCGCGCGGGCCGCTCTGGGCCGCCGTTTGTCTCGGTGGCACCCTCTCCGCCCGCCGCGGTGGGTGGGAGGGCGAGGACGCCGCCGGCGCGCGTGCGCGCTCCGCGCTGCAGCTAGTCTGCGAGCGTGAGTGGGAGGCGGCGGGCCTGCGACTCTGGCCTTCCCGGCTGACTGCTCCGACGCCGCATCCCCCCCGTCATGAACCGGTTTGGCACCCGGTTGGTGGGAGCCACGGCGACCCCGCCGCCGCCGCCGAAAGCCCGAAGCAATGAGAACCTCGACAAAATCGATATGTCCCTGGGTGAGGGGCCGGGGTGGCCGCGTCGCGGTGGGGGAGGGGGCGGCAGCCGCGGTGGGGGGAAGGGGCGGTTAGGTGGCCGCTGCCGCCTGTCGGCTTGGCCGGCGCGTGGGCGGGACCGGCGCGGACCCCCGAGGCGGGGCGGGAGAGGCCCCCCCCGGCGTGCACCCCGTTCCCCGCGGGGGCGGGGAGGGGCTGCGGTGAGGACCGCACGGGCGGCGCGTTCGGCCGGGTCCGCGAGTGCTGTCACGCTGCCCCGCGGGACGCGGTCTCCTGGGGGCCCCCCCTGGCCCCCGGGGCCTTTTCCTCGTGAAGGGCTCGTCTGACGTGACCGTGCCCGGACGTGCGCCGGACACCGGCGATTTCCAACCGGCGCCCCCCCCACCCCCCAGGGGAACGCCGGGGGCGGGGACGCGGTCCCAGAACGGCCGCTCGGAGGATCGTTCAAGCGACGGCCGTGTTGCCCTGCTTGAGGAGGTGTTTACCGAGGCGCGTTCCCCAGCCGGGTTTCAAAGTTAGCTGGTTGGGGGCGGGGAGGGAGAGAGAGAGGTACGCAGATTGATAAGAAAAAAAAAAAAAAAGTCAGGTGTGCATAAAAGGGGTCCAGGACGCCTGGGAAAGGATGCCGTGGCTTGCCGCTGGTTATGTAAGACAAGACTGAGGATGGTTGCTTTAGTTTCTTACAAAGAAAAAATTCAGATCCAACACTACGAAGGCTTCTGTTTGGCTGAGCAGATCCAAAAGTAATTCCTTTTTTTTTTTTTTTTTTTGGTAGAGTCAAGTTACGGTATTGGATAGAGTCAGTGCCATCTCCTTTTTCTCTTTCCGGGTCTTTTCTCTCCGCCCCCACCCCTCTTTGATATATTTAAAAAAATAAAATACCTGACTACTGAACTCAGGTGTAACCCTTCTTGAGGATGGTGGCTAGGGTAATCCTGGGCTTGGAAACATTCTTTTCCTTGTTATTTAATTCGTGTTATCGCTTCTGTTACTTGGAAAGTTTTTGGTCAGTGGTTAAGAGCTCTTCCTTGGTTTCTAGGGTTGCCTCAAGTCAGAACCTAATTTTTGAATTAGTGAACTAACAGGAATATGTTTGCCCACACTGCTGATCAGTAATGAACTTAAAAAAAAAAAAAAGACAGCTTTTGAGCAAAAGCCATGAATTAGTATAACAGGTTTTTAGTCAATGCTTACATGCTGCTGGGCAGTGGACCAAATATTTACTATACATGTAATTTTCTTTTCTTAAAAAAAAAAAATCCAAGAAGGAATTTCTCTGCATAAGCACCCTGCCTATCCCAGAACTCCCTTTGTAGATCAGGCTGGCCTGGAACTCACGGAGATTCACCTGCTTCTGCCTCCCAAGTGCTAGAATCAAAGGTGTGCACCACCACACCCTCACAAGGGTTGTACTTACTCCTAGTGGTAAGTGATCTAGAGCCCATACTAGCCATGGGGGTCCTGCTTCTGACACTTACATAGCCCTTTGACTATGGACAAATTGGTGCTTCTTGGCTAAAAAGGTGATAGTGGCCTTAGATTGCTCAGTGGGCAGGAGTATAGTCTGAGACCCAAATTTTGGTTCCCAGCACCCAAAATGGCTCACAACTTTGTGTAACTCCAGTTCCAGAGATCCCATTCCCTCTTTTGCCGTCCATGGGCGCTGTGCTCACACGCACAAATCTACAACCATACAAATATAGCTAAAAATAAAAGTGTAAAAGTGATAGTGACTACCTCATGGAATTGGTTAGTAAATGAGTCAACAGGTAAATGAAAACTACCTGTAGACCAGGGTGACGTCAAACTGACAAGATGACCCGCCTCTGCCCCATGACTGCTGGAATTAAAGGCCTTGTGCTGTGTATACGTCCACACTACATACATAGAATGTGTGCCATTATTGTACCATTTACAGGAGTCTGAAATAGAGAAGTAATTTGCTCAAAGTCTTAAATAGTCAGTAGGTGAAGTCAGGATTCCGAAATAGAGAATTGCTCAAAGTCTTAAATAGTCAGTAGGTGAAGTCTTCGTGCCTGTTGGGTGAGCACTTTAGTGACCAGCCACTCCTGTAGCCCCCTTTGTGTATATTTTGTTTCATAATTAGGACATGAATTAAAGAGGGCTGATTCTTGTTCAAAGTAGAAAATAAGTGCTGTCTTTTCCTCAGGAGAGTACATCAGCCTGTCAGGTGTTTTCCTTCTAGTGAGACTCTTAGAGATTTGTGATGGAGAGGTGATTACCAGGTCTACAGAAGTTAGAACCTGTAGCTGGTTGTGATGAGACACACCTTTAACCTCAATATGGAAGCTCAGGCAGATCTCTGAGTTTGAGGCAAGTTCCAGGTCAGCCATGGCTGCATAGTGAGGATCCTTCCCCCTCTCACCCCCCCAAAAAAAAACCCCAAATTTTAGAATATGGTTTTCTTTTTTTTTCTCTCTCTCTCTCTTTGCCAGATTTATGTGGGAATTTATGTAGATTATCTACCAAGTTAACTGGTAATTGACATTAGCTCAATTTCTTAATTTAAAAAACAATTTTGTAACTTTTCATAGGAGTGTTGTGAGAATAACTGAATGCACTATAATTATCTCATACATACACATGTACAATGCTACGGAAGAAATGTTTTTCTTTTGTTAAAGAAAAAAACAAGGTTATGTGGATGAGTGTTTTGCCTCTGTGTACATCTGTGTACCACATGAGTGCCTGGTGCCGGTGGAAACCAGAAAAGGGTGTCAGATCCCCCTGGAGCTTGAATTGTGGTCACTGGGAATTAAAATAAACCTAGGTCTTCTGGAAGAGCAGCAAGTGGCCTTTTTGTTTTGTTTTTCTGAGACAGGGTCTCTCTGTGTAGCTCTGACTGTCCTGGAACTCACGCTGTGGACCAGGCTGGCCTCAAACTCAGAAATTTGCCTGCCTCTGCCTCTCAAGTGCGGGGACTAAAAGTGTGCACCACCACCGCTGCCTACAGCAAGTGCTCTTAACTGCTGACCCTTTGTCTGGCCCCAGAAGAAAGTTTTTATAAAGTAGTTCATTGTAATGGATTTTTTTTTTTAATACCTCTGTAATCATTGGGTTGGAATGGCCATTTTCTCCTATCAAAAGGCTTTGTCTAAGGACTTAGATAATAAGTCCTTAGATAATAAGTTGTGGCAAGAATTGTGTTATAGACCAGTATGCCTGCACTGTGGAAGATGAGACAAGAGGATCATGAGTTTGAGGCTAGCCTGGGCCACAAGTTAAGACCTCATCTCCAATTCATTTCAGCCATGTTTAGGCTGATTATGCTCTGTGTAAAAATTACCGTGGTATGCTGGGCATCGTTGTGGCACAGGCCTTTGATCCCAGCACTTAGGAGGTAGTAGGAAATAACACTTAAGTTCCAAGCCAGCCTGGTCTGAGGTAAGATAGCCAGGGCTACATAGTGAATGGGACCTTGTCTCACAGCAGCAGAACTACGCAAGTAGTTAAAGCCAACACCTCCTTTGCCCTAATCTGACCAAATCCATGGTTTGGTATGTTCTGAGAGCTTTGAGGTTGTACATGTCTACTGGAAAGTAAATAGTAACCTTTTAAGGGAAAACAGTGCTTCCCATTTTCTTCTCCATGAGACTTTAATAAGTTTATATATGTGGTATTTGTGAAACCTTTTGTTTTAAACCCAGTGTTAATGGTTTAAAGATAGTTTCTTCCAGAAAGCTCCTGTATAAGGTCCCCCAGCTGGTGGTGCTATTGAGTGATTGAATCATGAAGGCAGTTAATACTGGACTAAATAGTGGACTAAACCGTGATGAATCCATGACTGAATGGGTTATTTAGGATAGGCAGGGCCTAGTTAGAGGAAGCAGTACTGAAGCTGTGCCTTTGAAGGATTGTACCCACTTCTTTTCCTGGATGTCAAGAGGCAATTAGCTTTCCCTTGTGCCCTTCCGTCATGATGGTAGGTGTCACTGCCGACTTAGAAACAATGGGGCTAGGTGACCACAGGCTGAATGAAACCTCTGAAATTATGAGTGCCTCACCTCCAAAAAAAACCCTTTCTCTCTAATTGTTTTTTGGGTATTTTTCTTCAGTGGAAGGATGTGTCTTACACAAATGGTTTTTAGTGTCTTTTATCTTATTAACTGGTATTGAGGGTCAAACCTAGGGTCTTAGAATGCTAGGAAGCCCTCAGCCATGAGCCACACTCTGAGCCCTTGTGTTTTTAAGTTTAGTGAGCTATTTTGCAGTTGGAGATTGATCTAAAGAGAAAACTGTATTTTGCAGTACTATAAATTACATATATTTATTTTTGTGTATGTGTATGCATGCTGCTATATGTGTCAGAGGACAACTTCCGGGAGGAATAATACAAATGATGTAAGAAATTATCCTTATAGCCTCGTGGATTTCTTTCTTTGGTTTAGGAAAAACTAGTTACATTGACACATTTATGGTTAAAGTGATTTGGAAAAAATGATTGGAATTAGCTTTTAGCTTTAGTAGAAAGTTATTGACAGTGCAGTTTCTTTGGTTATTTGCTGTGTCAGTCATCACAACTAACATTGGCTTAGAGATTAGAGAATCTCTTTTATTGTTTTCATCCTTCCTTTTCTTTCGTCCTTTCATCCTTTTTGTCTTTTTTGGGATAAAGTGTGGCATTATATAGCCAAGGCTGGCCTTGAAGCTACAGCAGTCTTTCTGCTGGGATTACAAGTGTGTGCTACCACACTCAGCTGAGTTTGGCTATTTCTTTCATTTCTTTAAATGCATATTTTTTTGTGTCTGGGTTTGCACGCCACAGTATGGGTGTAGAAGTCAGAGGACAGCTTGTGGGGATCAGTTCTTTTCTTTTACTATGTTGGTCTGGTAATAAACATTTAAATATTAGTAAATAAGTAATTTAAAAATAATAAATAAAATTAGAGCTGGTGGTAGGTACCTTTATTTGCAGAGCCATCTTCCTGGTGCCAGATCCTTTTTGAATGAGTATTTGGTTGGCTTCTAGTAACCTCTGACATGTAATAAGAATTTGAAATACATGTAGTTTTCTCACCTTTACATTGTTCATTTTAGTATTAACACGGTATGGTGTGTATGAATTATTTTGAGGTGGTTTTGGAAATAATAAAGCCTACAGAATTAGAGTGGTCAGACTAGAAAGAAGTCATTATGAATGACTTCTAGAGAAAAACAGAACCGAAATACCTTACCTTTATATGATACTTGTTAATTTTGCCTGCTGTTTGCATGCCTGTTTTCAAGAATAACTTAACCTTACTGAGAATGGGGACTATCAGCAGTCTTAAACATGAATAAAGTATGCATCTAATAAGTGTTTTCTGAATTCAGTTGTTTTTAGAAATTTGCTCTTTTGAGGTTGTTATTGTTACTATTTTTGAGCTTGTTGATTGTTGTTGTTGTTTTTGTTTTGGTTTGGTCTTGGTGGTGGTGATGGTGGTTTGTTGTTGTTTGAGATAGTCACTCTTGAGAGCTGAAGCTCACCTCAAACTCAATATGTAGTCAAAGCTGGCCTTGAACTCCTGATCCTCCTGCCTCTGCCTCCTCTTGCTAAGATTACAGGCATGTGCCACCAGCCCAACAGCAAGAGTGTATATTTTGTTGTTCATAGTACAGATTTGAACCCATGGCTTTACATGTAGCCAAATACTACTAAGCTGAATCTACCTACTGTCCTGTCTCCCAGGCAGAACTCAGTAATTGGTAGATCTGCTTTTGTCTGTTGACTGGAACTGTTAGAGAAACTTTTCAAGCATTTTAGCAGGCAAAATGGCTAATTGAAGCTTAGGAGGAGGGAAAGGGATTGGGAGTCCAGGTAGCCTACGCTCTGTAGCAGGTTCATAGCCAGCTTTGGCCTCACACTGAGCCTGTCTGAAAAAGCTAAGATAATAATAATGGGGACTAAGTTAGGGACATAGGAGAAATTTATGGGTTATAAAATGAGACTGAACAATTTATTCATTGTGTTAAAATGAAAATAATTGTGGCTTTACCTCTTTTGTAGATGATATTATCAAACTGAATAGAAAAGAAGGAAAGAAGCAAAATTTTCCAAGATTAAATAGAAGACTCCAGCAAAGTGGTACCCGGCAATTCAGGATGAGAGTACGATGGGGAATCCAGCAGAATTCTGGTAAGGTTTAAATGCTGTTGTCTATGGACTCAGCATAGACTTAAAACCTGGAAGAATACACCAGCATTACTTTGTGATTTTTATTACTCTTAGATTTTTGTTTAATTCTGAAAACCTGAAAAAAACGTTATTTCCTAAAATAGCTGATAATTGATTTCTTAAAATATTTAGTTGTTTAAAAGTAATCTCAGTTTATAAGTAGTTTAAATTAGATTAGATTTAGACCTGCTGAAGATTTTATATACATCAGTTCCTGTTTTCTTCCCCGTGACAGTTTGATGGGTAACTGACTCCAGTTTGATTTGTTGAGTGAAAGAGCATAGTGCACCATAAGAGAATTTGTTCTGTTGTGGGACAGCTGTGTTTACTAGAACATTCTAATTTGAAAAGAAGCATGTCTGAGTATGACAAGAAACATTCTCACTTTGTAAATGAGAATCCTTTACTATGTGGACACTGCTGTTCTGCAAAGAAAATCATCTGCAGATAGATCATTTTTCTTTGTCTCTTTTTCTTTCTTTCTTTCTTTATTTTGAGGCGGTGTCTCACTATGTAGCCATGGCTAGCTCTCTAGATTAGGTTGGCCTCAAACTTCCAAAGAGCTGTCAGCCTCTGCCTTCAGGTACTGAGATTAAAGTTGTGTATCACCTTGCCCAGCTTTCCTCCAGACTCTATCTTATTATCATCTAAGAATTTTATTTGTAAATTTCTCAAAGACAACACTCTAAATTGATTGTTCTAGGTACAGTTAGATAATGTACATGTATAGTTACGTTTGATAATCTAATAACTACTTTCCTGTAGTATTTTGTTCTAAAATAGATTGGGAATAATAATTCAACGTATAGATTATAACCTATTTTTAGCAGCTATATATCAGCATCTTAGAATAAACTTTTGTTCAGATAAAAAGAAACTTACATCTTTTTCATAGAAATAAAAATAACTGCCAAATTAATCAACTTAATTTTTTATTCTGTATTTTAAAAAGCATTAATCTTAAGTAGTAGAGTATAACTTATATTTAACAGGTAATATAGCAGCATATATATAAAACTGAGACTGGAACCTACGAGAAACTCACTGTTCTCTAAAGATTTGTTTTTATTTTTAATTATATGTAGGGGTGTGTTCATGTGAGTGCAGTTACTGATGGAAATCAGGCATTGGAGACCCTGGAGCTGGAGTTCTATGTGGTTGTGGGCTACCTGACTTGGGTTCTGGGAACTAAACTTGAGTCATCTGGAAGAGAACCAGGTGCTCTTACCAGTTGAACCATAGCTTCAGCCTCTAATAATTTTTTAAGTAACTGGATTTAGTTTGTGCATTTTACAGTTATTTATGTAATTTTGTGACAGTTATTTATATAATTCTGTTGGTTTTAAAGATTTCTGTTTTAAAGATTTCTTTACGGTTGTTACTCAGTATACCATATTTAATGTCTCATTATATATATTTACATGTTTTGTTTTGAAGTAATCCTTTAGAGTCTAGCATTGCCAGAAATAGTATCTACTAATATTTTGTGTATCTGATAAATGTTTTTGAACTGCCTGGTTCCATGAATGTGTAAAGATACAAGTCTTTTACTTTAAGGAGTTAATTTCTAGTAACAAGTAACTTAGAGACAATAGTTTAAAAATGTCATAGCTGAGCATGGCAATGCATGCCTGTAATCTCAGCATTTGGGAGGCAGAGATAAGCTTGCTGAAAGTTCAAGGCCAGCTTGGTCTATATAGTAAGATTGTCTTAAAGAAAAAAAAAAACAAAATATAACAGCCAAAGTTGAGATAAGATGATGAGAGATGAAGAGAAGGAAGTAAGGGAGGGAGGGAAGGATGAAAGATGCAGTATGGTTCAGAAGTAAAGAGCACAGAGGCTCCAGGTTTGATTCCCAGCACTTACATGGTGGTTCACAGCTATCTATAACCACACGTCCAAGGGATCTAACACCCTCCTCTGTCCTTGGCGAACACCAGGCACACACGTACATATATACATATATACATGCATGCAGGGCAAAGCACTCATGCACACGTAAAGTAAGTTTTTAAAGATACAGTATCTTCACATAAGGATTTCGTGCTAATAGAAAGTGTGATGAATAAAATGAGATTTGATTTGATCCATGAAGAATCTCAAAAGTTATCTTTTTATGAGGGTATGATTTCAGCCTTGAAGTAAATGATACACAGGGGAAGCTGAGCAACTGCTAAGATTGAGGTTGCACTCAGTTTGGCTCTTTGCTGTCATGCCAGGTTAGAATAGAGCAGTTGTTGTTGCTATTGAATATGCAGAGAGACACAGACATAGAGGGGCATTTTTGTTAATGTGTAATTGGCTGGAAAGAGTTTAAGATTTCCACCTTGTGATATCAGTAATATTAATTTAAGGGAAGAGAATAACTAACAAAGCATATGACCATTGTCAGATACTGAGTAGCTAAAATGTTATTTGGGCACCTGTAGAGAATCCTAAAGACTAAAGGGGTCTTCGAGACAAAAACCGCATTTATATCAAGGTATTGTCATTCTGTAATGATGTGTGATATTTAACTTGATTAAATACAGAAGCAGTACCTTAGTTTATCCTGCTATAACAAAATTACTATGGACTGGGTAGTTTATAAACCTCAGTAAGTGTATTGCTTGGTTTTGGAGTCTGTGAGTTCTAGATCAGCCTTCCACCGCTGTTAAGTTCTGATAAAAGCCTTCTGGGGTGAAGCCCATGGACTTCTGTGGTAGCCTCATGAGGTGAAAAGAGGGTAGAGAACCCTCTGAGGTACTGAGCCCGTGAAAGCTCACTCCTCATGACTTCAGTTACTTCTTAAGGGCTTCTACAATTGTTGAAGCAAAGGAGGTATGTGTGAAGAGAATTCATGGAAAGGACTAGTGTAGCGGTTCAAAAGAAAGGTAAATTTTCTGTGTCTAGTTGTCACAGATGAGAGAAGTCAGTAGAAAGAATAATCTGTGTGGGAGTCATGTTGTATATACTGTTGTATACACAGATGGTCAGAAGTGGGAGAAAGTAAAGGATAGACTCTGAGGATTACTTTGTTTTTAACGTTATTCCAGTTGTTCTTGTTTGTTTCATTAGACCCTGAAACTATGGTATAAGAATCGTTTCTTTCTCCTTTTAACCTTTTTTTGTTTTGTTTTATAATTTACTCTTCTGGAGAGAGAAAGTGAAGTTAAATGGGGATGGAGGGAGGAAGGGTCTGAAAAGAGTTGAGAAAAGAAAAATTTGCTCAAAATATATTGTATATTAAAAAAGTAAACCAAGCCAAGCAATAGTGGTGCACTCCTTTAATCCCAGCATTCGGGAGACTGAGGCAGGTGGATCTCTTGAGTTTGAGGCCAGCCTGTTCTACAGAGGGAGTACAGGACAGCCAGGGCTACACAGAAACCCTGTCTCAAAACCAAACAAAAACAAAAAAGGTAAACTATCATAAGGTAAAAAAATCAGTTCACTCTTATGTAGTAATTTCAGTTTTTGTCCTCTCTTAGTACTGTCAAGTTTGAATCTACTGTAGCATTCATCCTAAGTGGGTTTTTACTGCATTCTTGTTCCTCTGAGGTCTAAAGTACTGAGTGTAAGCTGATGCAATATTATCATGAATTCTTTGTCACACAATGTGTCTGTTCCAATCCTAGGTGATTTGAGCCCAGTACATCCATTCACTTTACCCTTCCCTAGAGGTACATGTCTCTGTATGCTGTGCTCACCTGTGTCTTTATAGTTGTTTCACAAACTAGAACGTCTTTGTGTCCTGTTCAAGTCCTGCTTGTTTTGTAACAGCTATTTAAAGCTTATTTTTTCCTCTGTAAAAATATACTGTGGACTATAATCTTTGATTATTGAATTGTATATCACAGTCTGGAGAAGTATTCCAGTGTTAGAGCTATACAAACCTTCATGTAGAGCATGCTTCTGTTCTCTGTGACCCTTCAGTCATCACTGCTCTTTGCCTTACCTACAGAATTAGGATGGTAGCATCAGTCTCATCAGGTTCTCATGAAAATGAACATTTGACAGGACTACCACCATAAGTGCTAGCTGTTTCAGTAGTTAATACACATAGAAATAACAAGTCATAGATTTTATATTCAAATTCACTCAACATAGTTTAATCATTCCAGGACATAAAGAACATAAATGGTTTAATTTAAAATGTATTGTTACTGCTTTTCTTCTGTTAAAATTAATAGTAGTTAATACTTCTAGGAATGAGAATATCCGAGAAAGGAACATACCTGGACCACACACACTAACACCCCCCACACCTGAATTGACCTTATTGAAGAGGGTGAAATCATGACATGGCCTCCCGGATGGCAGAGAAGTTCATTGAGTTTCTCTCCTAATGTGACTCAGTGGAAGCTGCCTGTGCATGTGTGGGATGTTGCTTCAGTTCATGTAGGGGGAGATAAACAAGGATGGGACCTAGAAAGTGCTTAGGATATACAGTTTTAAGATGTCAGTCACAAATATTGTGCCATCAGCCTTCATAGCCAAATAGTATCAGCCTGGGGTAAGAAGGCTGGTGAGTGTTCTGCAGTGTCCTGTGCCACAGGAACAACCAGGAGAAGCACCCTGGCACCTGGAAGGAAAGTTCCTTCGTTCTCCAGAATCTCCCAGCATCCTCTGCTAACAACAGTGTTAGGCCCACTGATAAAACAGCAGTGTTCCTGTGAGAGGCAGGTAGAAAAGGATGAACTGTGACAGCTGAGAGAGAATAAACTAACAGTGATATATACACCCCTCTCCCCCATAGCAGAATAGCTTTCCTGTCTTCTTGTACTCTGGTCTTAGAATTACTGATAAGGATAGCAGACAAAAAGGTCCAGAGTTAAATAAGCTTCAAAATGACATATGCTATTACCTTTCTCTTAAAGAGCCACAGTACATACTAGTCCTGAGAAATTCTACAGTAAGGAATTATTTTAACTTCAATCTTAGTTTTTACAATGAGACTTTTTTTGTAAAACCTGTTATATGTTGCAGGTGTCATCCCAAAGACTTTCCTTTCCCCCTGAAAATCAGAATTTAATTGTGACTACTTGTTATCCCAGACATCCAAATCAGAATTAAGATGAGACTGCCCACCATCACCGTAGTTCTCTGAAATTTTTTGGCTGTTGAATTAAGAAATTTTAAAAAGTTGAGGGCTCTGGCCTGGCATGCATGCCACTCTGGGTTTAATCCTCAGCACAACCAAAACAGTAGTAGCAGTTAAGACCTTAATAACTCTATGATGCTGTGAATGACAATATGAAAATTAATAGAACTGACACTTTTATGTGATTGATAAGGTATATAGAATATCTAGTGATAAGTGTGACTAAGAAATGGACAAAAAAAGAAAGAATTTCACTTAGCCAACCTAGCACACAAAAATATTTGTATGATGAAATAATATGCCATATTCCTGAATAGTAAAGTGTTGTAAAGATGCTTAAAAGTACTTATAAACAAACGTAATTACCCTCTGTCTGTCTGTCTATATCTAGCTATTTATTTAAGTGTTTCTATTTATTTGGGTCTTTCAACATAGCGCTGGCTGCCCTGGAACTCACTATGTGGACCGGGCTATTCTGGAACTCAGAGAGATCTTTCTGCTTCTGCTTCCTGGTTCTAGGAATAAAAGCATGTGCTACCACACCTGCCAGTTTTCCTCTTAAAACTCTGAAAGACATAACTTAGTCACAGAAATCTGTTTCATGAACATTGATAATGTGAATAAAGATATAAATAGCTAAAAACCCAGAGATACATACAGGCTTATTCTCATTGGTAATCAAGATATCAATTAAAGCATAATTCCATCCTCCCATCTCCCAACACTGAGCAATACAGATAAAAAAAAAGGGGGCTGAGAGTATGAGTGGTTGTTGAACACTTCCCTACCGTGAAATAATAGTCACACTGTAGCCTGTAAAATAGTACACAAGAAAATGAATATAGTTGATGTGAAAAGTTGGTTTAGCTCACCTTTAGGTACTTAACTGCTACAAAATGCTTATAAGTCCATGTGATAACACTTAAATATAATGGAAACATATATATAACTTAAATATAATAGAGTATAATTTTTAGTTAAATCTAAAAATACGTTTTTAGAATATGCAGAGAACTTTTCTCTTTAGGCTTTTAAAATTAATTTTGTTCTTTTATAATCTCATTTATAGAATGGCCATTTTTAAAATAATTATAAAAATACTTAAATCCGAGAGCTATATAACAAAAAAGCAAACTCGGGAATTTTACCTGCCTCAGAGTTTAAAATAAGGTCACTGGCTCTAGTGAAGATTTCAGCAAGGCAGTTTGAATAGAGTAGGGCTAAAAGAAAGAAGCCAAAGTGTAACTTAGTAGGTAAGTAGAAGATGAGCTAGTGACTGGTGTAGATCCACACTAATAGAACAATGTGAACCATGTGCTAATGGACTTATTTAGCCAAGCATATGCAATATATTACCATTTCAACATAAAATACAAAGTCATCAATGACACACTTACATGCACCATCTCAGTTCAGGCTAGTTGTAGTTCAAGTATTTAGTAGCCATATATAATTAGTGGCCACTGCTGAACATGATGGCACACACCTGTAATCACAGCATATGGGAGGTAAGGCAGGAAGATTGCCGAGAAGTCAGGGCTAGCCTCATTGTAGTAACATTTTCAAGGCCAGTCAGGACGATGTAATGAGACCCTGTTTCAAAAACAAAAAAATAAATTACTGGCTACTCTATTGCACAAGTGTGGTTTAGATGGTCCTCTTGAGAAATTGTTAGGGGCTGGAGATATTTCAGTAGTAGTGTTTACATAGCACATGTAAGGCCATGAGGTTGATTCTCATCATCATACACACCACCCTATTTCAGAAGTAAAGTATCTGATGAACTTTGTAGTTGCATTCCGAAGTTTTTAATATTCTTTCCTTCGGTAGGTTTTGGTAAAACTAGTGTGAGCCGTCGAGGAAGAGTGTTGCCTGGAAAGAGACGTCCTTATGGAGTGATCACTGGCCTTGCAGCCAGGAAAGCGACTGGAATTCGAAAAGGAATTAGTCCTATGAATCGTCCACCTCTAAGTGACAAGGTAGGATGGTGCTTTAATCCTAGGCCAGATACCATTTTCCATTTATTTTCATGTATGTTTGTCACACACACACTTATTAGTGAATTTTAAGACAAGGTCTCATTTTGTAGTCCTTTCTGGCCTTCAGAACTTGTTATGTAGACCAGGCTGGCCTTGAACTCACAGAGGTCTGCCTACTTCTGCCCCTTAAGTAAGCTAGGAGTAATGGTGTGTGCCACCACACCTGGCTAGCCTAATGTTTTTATGAACAAGCTTCAGGGTTTTTTGATTGTTTCAAAAAAAAATTAAAGGATTTTAAGTGTGTTGCAGGTGCCCTTGGAGCTGGAGTCTCAGGCAGTTGTAAGCCACCTGTCAGGGTGCTGGGGATTGAATTCAGGTCCTCTGCTGAGTCATCTCTCTAGCCCCCACTTTACTTTTTTAAAGGTTAATATTCTCTGTGTGCAGGCACATGTGCACTGGGCTGCATGCGTGAAGGTCAGAGGACAGCTTTTGGGAATCTGTTTTCTCCTTCCACTTTTATGTGGATTCCAGGGATAAACTGATGGTTGTCAGTTTATCTACACAGTAGCTGCTTTTCCCCACAGAGCGTCTCACTGGCCTCAGAGAATTTTGATTCTTACTTGTATCTTTATTCTTTTGAATGAGGAAGATTAAACTCAGAGCTAGACAGCCGCTGTACTATTGAACTGTATTCCCAGCCTTCATTTTTCTTTTTGAATCCGCTAGCTGCCTCCACCTCCCAAATGCTGGAATTTCAGGCATGTTCCTTCATGCCCATGTTCCTCTGATTTTTATATTTAAACTTATCTGTTTGTTTGAGACAGGGTCTCTCTATTCTGTAGCCCTAGTTGTACTGGAACTCAGTGTGTAGACCAGGCCAGCCTCAAACTGACAAAGATTGGTCTGCCTCTTCCTCCCAAGTATTGGTTATAAAGGTACATGCTACCATGCTCAGATTGATTTTCGTTTTTTAGATGAAGTACTTTGGAATTTACATAAACATTTTAATAGCTAAGTAAAAATCCGCCATTCATAAATAAATAAACCTCATTCTCAAATACAGTTGTCCTTCCATATCTGTGGGAATTGGTTCCAGGACACTTCTTTGATACTAAGATGTTCACATGGCTCACAGTCTTTTACATAGTGTAGTATTTGCATATATATTGTCTATTCTGTGGTGGACTTTTTAAGTCCTGCGGTTATTTGTGATTCCTATTACAATGTAAATATTAGAGTTGTTTTACTGTATGCATATGCATATATCCACACTGGAACACGATTCAGCAAAGTGCTTGGAATGGGCTATTAGTCTAATTTTGTGGGGGTTTATGTTTTTGATAATTTGTTTCCTTGTTTCTATGTTTCCTTTTCTAAAGACTCTTAAGAACCAGTGGGGGTGGGGGTGCTAGGGAGCTAGATCAGGATGGCACCTGCTGTGTGAGCTTGTGGACCTTAGTTCAGTCCACATACAACATGCTATAGTTTGAGATCTGGAGAGGTGGAGACAGCTGGAGCTGTGGGGCAGTGACCACCCAGTCAGTCAGTGTGCATTTGGGGCGCTCCATAGTCATGGGCTTCTTTCTCAGAAAAATAAAGTGGGCAGCTAGTGAAGAAGATACCTGACATCCACCCCTGTCCAACGCATGTGTGAACACACGCACACACATCATAATCCTGGCACTTAGAAGAGGGAGGTTGGAAGATTGTGAACGTGAGGCTAGCTTGGGCTACATAGCATGACCCTGTCTTAGGGAATACTTAGGCCAATTGTTGTGGTGCATGACTTAATCTCAGCATTCGGGAGGCAGAAGCTGTGGTTACACAGTGGGCACCAGGGTAGCCAGAGAAATGTAGACAGACCCTGTCTTTACAAGAAAAAGCAAGAGCTAGGTGCTGGCGGTGCGCACCCTTAATCCCAGCCCTGGGAAGGCAGGGGAGCTTCATGAGTTCAAGGCCAGCCTGGTCTACAAAGCAACTCTAGGACAGCCAAGGCTACACAGAGAAACCCTGTCTCAAAAAACCAATAAATAAACAATAGTAAATAAATCTAAGTTAACTATTTAAGAAAATATTTAAACACTTTTTTTTTATCCATTATCAATGTATGCTTATTAAGCACTTTTCATGCTTAACACATTAGGAAAATGCAGATAATGTATAAGAAATGGTCCATACATTTAAGGAGTTTGGAGACATCTTCATAGAAAATGTGGAAGCTTGAATTAGGGTTTTATGATATTTACATATTTCATGTGTTTTTTATTAAATCCCACCCCAGTCAATTATACTCTGACTTATTTGTTATTAAAACCTTGTTTTCGTTCACTTGTTTTGGAAGTTGGCCTTTATCCTTCTATATAATGTGTTAGTCAGTCTTTTATTATTCTAGTAAAATAATATAATATTATAAGCCTTTTGTTAATATAATATTGAAATAATTAAGGAGTGAGGCTTCTTTTAGCCTTGCTTTGAGGGTTTTGTAGGTTCTCCTGCTGAGAGGTGAGGAGGAGCCAAATGCATAGTTGGGCCTCTGGTGAGATAGGTCATGGCAGGCGACTAGAGTGGAGCAAAATGCTCATGACCGGAAGTCAGAGAGAGGGAGGGGCAGGCCTGACAGAGTGCCTTCAAGGCGATACTCCTCCCCCAGTGACCTGAAGACTTCCTCGCTGTGCCTCTGAGTCTTTTCTTGAGTTCTTCAGTAACATTCTCTACTACCAGCACCTTCCTGCCCCGGAGCTCAGGTATATCTGTGTCTGAGTGTAATGTGATTGTTACCTTTTAGTTACTCATGAAAATGTCAGATTATTTTACTTTCTCCATCTCCTTTATTGTATTCAAGTAGTTTTGGGACTCTGCCATTGTGCATTAGAAAATGTTAGCCAAGCGTGTTGGCATACACCTTTAACTCCAACACTCACGAAACTGAGGCAGGTGGATTTCTGTGAGTTCAAGGCCAGCCTGGACTAAATAAGTTCCAGGACAGCCAGGGCTGTATAGAGAGACCCTATCTCAAAAAACAATAAAAAACTTTTTATTGTGGTAAGCTATGTAACAGATGGCAGTCTAATTAACATGGTTGTCTTACTTTCTAAAAGAATATAGAACGGTATTTTCCAGCATTAAAAAGGAAGACAAGCCTTCTGAGACAAAATGAAGTACAAAGGAAACCAGTTGCAGTTCTCAAGAGACCTAACCAGTTAAACAGAAAGTAAGTACCCAAGTGGGAGAGGAGAATGTGGGACCTGACAGTGTCTGCAGTAGTTACTGGCCTTGTTGCTGTGCCAGAGTAGCTGACAAAGACAACTTAAGGGACGGAGGGGTCTGTTGTAGGTTACAGCTCATCTTGTCAGGGAAGGTGGCAGCAGGAACAGGTTAGTCACAGTGTCACAGGCATGAAACAGATGGCTGAGGACGTGTGCCATCTTTCTCCTTTTTATTCAGTCTGGGCCCCCTCATGTAATGTGTCTCAGCTGCTTATCTATTGCTGTGATGAGACACCAGGCCCAAGGCAACTTAGGGAAGAAACAGTTCATTTGGGGCTTATGATTTCAGAGTCCATAACCATTTCAGAGTCCATAATCATTGTGGGGAGCATGGCTACAGGCAGGTATGGCTCTGGAGCACTGAGAGCTTTCATTTTGATCCATAAGTAGGCAAAGAAGAGAACACTAGGAATGTGCATGAGTCTTTTGAGACCTCAAAGCTCACCTATAGTGACATTCCCTCGCCAGCAAAGCCATGCCTCCTAATCCTTCCCAAACGCTTCCATCAACTGGGAACCAAGTATTCAAATAGATGAGCCTTTTGGGGCCATTCTTAATCAAACAGCTATAGAATAGTGCCCTTTTCTTATATTGTAGGGGTTTTTCCGCTTCTGTTTAATCTAAATAATTTTTCACAGACATGTCTAGAGATTTCTTTCCATAATGATTATAAATCCTGCCGTTTTGCCAATGAAGACTAACCGTCAACAGTGTACAAAATACTTTCTTAGATGCTCAGAAGAATGGATGTACAGTCACTCCTAAAGTTGTGCAGTCGCTTGAGTATAGATGCTTACTTGGTGGGGCTGGAGACGTGGCTCAGTGCGCTTAGCCAGCATGTAGGAGGCCAGGGTTTCATCCCTAACACTGGGAAACAAAGAAAAAAGAGAGATTTGAAATATCTGTCCAAAATCTAACATGGAAAGCATTCCGTAGTAACTTTCCCATTAGACACAGTAATATTAAAGAATTTAATTAATACAATCTTTTAAAGGTATTACTTTTTAATTTTGTGTGCGTGTACATGTATATCATGGTACATATGTGGAGGTCAGAGGACAACTGGGGGGAACTAGTTCTTTTTTTCTGCCATGTGGGTTGCAGGGATCCAGCTTGGGCCATCTGGCTTGTCTGCCTTTACCTGCTTGAGCCATTTCTCTGGAGCATTTTTACCTCCTTAAACATATAAAATAAATTTGTAAAAGTAATCATTTTGGTGAAAATCTTAGCCCTTGAATCAGAGTTATTCAAAATTGGGAATTTTGAAGGCTGAATTGATCTGATTTATTTATTTATTTGTTTATTTATTTATTTATTTATTTATTTATTTTAGCCTTTACTCTTACTAGAACACCAAAGCGTAATACAGATAATTTGTAATTACTTTGGATACAGGAAAGTTAGAAAGCCACATAACTATTTCTTTGTTTTGCTTCTTTTTTTTTTTTTTCCTTTTTTTAGCCCTGTAACTGTGTAGACCATACTGTCCTTAAATATGTAGAGATTCTTCTGCCTCTACCGTCCCAAGTGCTAGAATTCAGCCATATCCCACCAGCCTAGGATGCATGGATGTTTCTTAAATTGAAGTTGCTTTTACAATAAATTAAAGAGCACAAAACTCCTAAAACTATGAATTGTTAGGACATTCTGTTCTCCATAAATGACGAATTAATCAGAAAAGCAGCTGATAATCTGTGAAGTTACTTTATTATTTGAATTTCAAGTGCTATTATATATCTTTTATAAAAAAACAACTTATAAAAATTACTGTATAGACATGTAATAATCAAATTACAGTATTGCCTAATCATTTTTGGAATCATTTGGTGGCATCTTTTGTGAAAGCGGGTTCTTTGCAAATAAAAATCTGTCATTTATATGAGATTTCCGTGTTAATTGTGCTAACTAGAGAAATTTCTCATTTGAACCTCTGAAAGCTGGAAGTGAGATTTAGGTAGCCTTTTAACTACTTGATTATCCAATAGGTAATTATGAAAGTTTGTTTTTCTCATATTAAAGAAAAAGAACAGACAAATACAATTATTTATGTTTTGTTTTTCAAGACAGGGTTTGTCTGTGTAGCCTTAGCTGTCCCGCACTCGTTTTGTAGACCAGGCTGGCCTCAAGTTCACAGCAATTTGCCTGCCTCTGATTCCTTGAGTGCTGGGATTAAAGGCATGTGCCACTGCAGCCAAATATAATTTTACTAATTGTATGTTGTTCCATGTCTGAAAGAATTAAAAAGTAGAAGTGTAACTTTAAAAAAATATTATTGTGTGGGGATCAGAAGACAACTTTGAAGAGTTGGGATTTTTCTTTCACCATTATTTGAGTTTTAGGGATCAAACAGAAAAGAAAGACAGAAAAGAAAGCAAAAAACAATAGAGGTAGTTTCTCCTTTGTTTTTTTTTTTTTTTTAAGATTTATTGAATATTGTTTTATGTGTTTAAATGCTTTAACTTTGTATATCTGTGCATCACATGCTTGCAATGCCCACAGAGGTCAGAGAGGATGCCAGATCCCCTGGAACTGGGGTTACAAATGGTTGTAAGCTACCGTGTGGGTAATAGAAAGTGAGCCCTGGTCCCCTGGAAAGAGCAGCCAGTGTTCATATCTGAATTGTAATTTTAAAAACAAATTTAGGGATAGGAAATAATAGAGCTAAAATGTAATTTTGCAAATGTCTTCATAAGATGTGAAATATTAGAGAATAGACTATTTGGGAAATAGATTAGTTCAAAGTCAAGTTGTGATGTGGTTTACTTCAGAGGGAGATATTTGTAAATCAAATTTAGCAGCTTTGTGTAAATAAGATGGCAAATTGGAATCATGTTCATCAAATTTTAAGCTTATGAGTTTAACTGTTTTTGCTTATTTTTTCTCAGAGTATTTGAAAGCAAAGTGGCTGAGATCACTCATTTTTTTGTTGTTGCAGAAATAACATTCCAGCTAATTTTACCAGGAGTGGAAATAAATTAAGTCATCAGAAAGACACTCGTCAGGCAACTTTTCTTTACAGAAGAGGCCTGAAGGTATTGAAAAGCCCTGATTGTGCTTTCTCTACTCACATGGATCCCTTAGTAATCATAGACTTGTGAGAGTAAGATTAAGTTTTAGTGAAAAAAAAAAAAAGACACTAGGTTCATTCTTTCTGTTAATATATGCTCTTCTTACTTCCTGTCTCTTCTTGTTTGTATAATAGTATCTTATAGTAGTTTATCTTGGTTATTTACTAATAAACTTGTATTTGCACTTGTTCTAATCCATTGACTCCAACAGAGGATGTTGCCAGCATAGCACAGGCCCTTCCTGAGCTTATGCTCATGTTTACCCTGAGCTGTAAAGTTACTGGGCATGATAACTGATTAGACTTAAATTTCCTGTTTTCTATGAGATCTGCTGGGGTTTTTTGTTGTTTTTATTTTCTTTTTAGGTTCAGGCCCAGTTAAACACAGAACAGCTGCTGGAAGATGTGGTAGCAAAGAGAACTCGTCAGTAAGTTTCACTTTGTTTTTTTGAGATGTTTTTAAATTCAAGGTACTAGTTACTCAAATTGCCATTTGTCCCAGTGTGCAAGAAATTAATGAAATCCAAAATGAAATTTTTCCTGCAGTAGGTGAATGGAACCCAGGACTTCAAATGTGCTAGACAGATAATTACTGAGCCACATTTTTAGTTCCCAAATGATTTGGGTTTTAGATGTCTTTATCCAACTTGAATGGTATAAGTGGTTTCCTTCTTTTGCCTTTCTTCTTTCCTCCATTCCTTTTTTCTTTCTTTCTTTCTTTCTTTTTTTTTTTTTTTTTTTCTTTCTCTGCACCTTCTTTTAAACAAATGAACCCGTTCAGGGATAAAATTCATAGATTTTTTTTTTTAGAGGTAAGCTTCTGACCATTATTCTTCCCAAATGTAAATTGTACAGTGCTCTGGTTCTACCGAGGTGATCAGAATTTTTAACTTAAAAAAAAAAAAAAAACAACTACTTTTTATAAAATAAAATGTAAATAAGGTCATGGTCCAGATGTAATGATAAGTACAGTGAAGTACAACTTTGAGCAGTCAGTAGGAAATTATTTAAACCTGATGCTGGCAGTGTAGGAGACAAAAACTACAGGAAGAAAATAATAGTCTCTTTGCCTCATCAATGAACATTTACATAACGGTGATGGTATTTTATGCTGGGAGAGAGTCTTGTTCCTCAGATTCAGTAGTCATCTGAGCTTAGCATTCAACTATTAACCTTTCGCCTCCACCTCTCAAAGGCTGGGATCACAGGTGTGTGGCAACATGCCTGGCATTATTTGTTTTGGGCGTTGACGGTGAAAAGTAGATACAGCAAAAGGTAGCTCGTTTGGGGAAAATATAATGGGATTACCAGATTTGAGCTAATGTAAGTAAATGTAAAGTAGAGTTGACAATAATGGTGTCATTCACCTGTGATCCAGTTTTGGAGGGCTCACACCGGAACATTCCAAGTTTAAGAGAAGTGCTAGACCACATGGTAAGACCACTGTGGAGGATGAGGAGGGGAGGGAGACGTAGAAAGCAGGATGAAAGGTGGAAAGGATTAGAGAGGCTCTTAAACTTCCATACAAAGCAGGCAGAATTTAGACACCATTAGAAGGACTGGGGTTTTATGTTACAATGAAAAGGAAAATAATAATACAACCATGAAAATAAAAGTAGGTAGGAAAGCTGAAGGTGGTGTTCCATTTTAGGAAAAACTTTCTATGCAGATGTCCTGTTTAGTAAACTAAAAGTAACAAACAGTCACTGAAAACAGGAAAGGTCAGAAATGCTACCTCTAGATTAGAAAGGTTGAGCAGGAGCCTGGGATGAGAGACTGTCTAGTTTCATTAGATGCTCTTCTGCATTTAATTTTTCAAATGTAATATATTAATTACTTTGAAAAATATCTAACAAATCCATGTTTTCAGTTCTTAAATCTGGAGAGGCAGATGCATTAGATCCTGGTGGGATCCAGCATCTGTGCGTGCAAGTATGTGTGCATGCATATGTACGTGTGTGTGTGTGTGTGTGTGTGTGTGTGTGTGTGTGTGATGTGTTTTAATCTAAAAAAAATAAATAGCTACTTTGAAATCTATAATTCTTGGTAGTGGAACACTTGGTTGGTTCACTAAGACAGATAGATGGGCAGAGAGTCATAATGAGTATCTTTGAGTGAATATACTGTAAAATTTATAAGCTTCCATTTTAAGGAAAAAATTTCAAACCTAGATGGCGTACTTCCACCACGAATGGAGGAATTTTGACTGTATCCATTGACAATCCTGGAGCTGTCCAGTGTCCGGTGTAAGTCTTTTTCTTCCTTCCTTTTAGTTTTCCTTTCTTCCAACGTTACAGCCTCTTGGTATGTAGTTAGGGAAGTGAACAGTATTGCACGGTGCTTAGAGTGTACTGTCTAAGTGAGGGTAAAATGAGATACAAGGATACACTTACTAAACATACATTCCCAGGGGGATTGCCATGAGTTTTAAGACCAGGGTTAGTTAGACACATAGTGAGTTCAAAGTTAAGAATGGTTCCGTGTCTCAAACAAAAAAATGGAAATCATAAGGGTGAAGTCAAAGAAAAAGCTCCCTTGATTCTTGGCTCTACATTCCCCAGATAACACCCATTCATCTGTTTCTGTATATGTAATACAGACATTACCAATTTTATTTTAGACAGTCTTCATATGCAGCCCAGGCTGTCCTTGAACTTCTTGTCTTGGGCTCTTGCATGCTGAGGAACCGAATATATGCCACCATCCCTGCTTATTGTATGTTTTAGTTTTCAAAACTTCTCTTCATGGAGAGGAACTCAGTGGGGAGATGGCTCAGTGGTAAAGTGCTTGCTCCAAACACGTTGAACTGGGTTTGTATCCCCAGCCCTCACCAATTGTGACAGCATGAACCTGCAATCCTAGAAAGGAGGTGGAGGGGTGGGGAGCAAAGACAGGTGGACAGGTGGATCCCTGGCCAACCAGTCTAGCCAGATATTCGCTCTGGCTGCCACATGTACACACGCCACTCACAGAGTTCTCTAATGTATATATGTGTGTATATATGTATGTACATATATACAGTTATACGTGTGTGTATATATGCGTATATACATATAAATTTACATGTGTATGTATATACATACATTTTATGTGTATATGTATAATGTATATATGACAGTAAGTTAGATGACACTTGTGCTTACTGCTCTGCCTCCACCCCTGGTATATTTTGGATGTCTTTACTTTGAGACCATACAGACCTGTTTTCTCTTTAAAGTTTTATAGTACATCTTACCAAGGTGAACTTAAAATAGTTAACCATTTCACCATATGTATTGCACTAAAAAACATAGGATGCTTTAATTTAAAGATCACCACTTAGAAATCACCAGTCATTTGACTTGTTAAGGTGTTGTGTGGATAGGATGGAGAGATGACTTAATAGTCCTGCATAGGATCTGAGTTCAGTTCAGCACCCACAAGGCAGAGCACAGCCTTCTTCAGCTTGAACCCCAGGGGCTGCAATCCCGTGTCCTCAGCTTCATAGTCACTGCACACATGTGGTGCATATGTGTATAAGGAGGCAAACACTCAGATATGTAAAGTGAAAAATTTTTTTAATGTGTAGTTTTGCTTGAAAAGGTTATTTTATGAGCAGTTATAACTTTGGTAACTAGAGTAGTTCATTAAGAGCCAGCACTTTATTTTTATTTTTGAGAGTACAATGTAATAGTCCTAATTCACTTCAACATGCATAAAGAAATTTTGAGTATTTTTATCTAGTAAACTAATTAAACTTTTTTTCCTTTGTTAGAACTCAGAAACCGCGATTAACTCGTACTGCTGTACCCTCATTCTTGACAAAAAGAGAGCAGTCTGATGTTAAGAAAGTTCCTAAAGGCGTCCCTCTGCAGTTTGACATAAATAGTGTGGGAAAACAGGTAAAAAAATTAAAATTAAAATTCCTGTATTTCGAATTCCTGTATTACGACTCACTGAGAGCCTTCTGATAACCAAAAACATCGTATAGCAAATTAAATAGCGTAGTCTAGCCCCTTCCCCAGTCCCTAGGCAACTGCTAATCTGTTTTCTTTCTCAGAGATTGCCTGTTTTGACATTTCTGATCTTGTAATATATGATTTGTTACTAGCCTTTTATACTTACCATAATATAAAGTTTGAGCTATCTCATTAGCATTTTAAATTATTTGAATAGTGTTCATCGCATGTATATGTCACATATTATGTATTCTCTTAATTAGTTGGAAGTTTTTGTGTTCTTTGGCTGCTGTATATAATTCTGTTTTTTGTTTTAATGTTAGCTTTCTTTTGGGAGGGGAAGGTAAATGCTAATGGATATATTTGATTGATTTTGGTAGACTGTATGGCTAACTCCACATTTAAACTTTTTAGGAACTACCAAGCTGTTCCCCAAAGATGCTCATTTATATTCTTACAGTAATATATGGATTTCTAAACTTCTCCACATTTTTGTCAACATTTGTTATTATCTGTCACTTTGAGTATAGTGACAAGTTAGTGTGAAGTAGTATGGACAGTTTGTATTTTGTGTTCTTTGATCTTGTTAAATTTACTTAATTCAGGTGACTGGAGAGATGACTCATTGGTTAAGAGCACTGGCTGCTCTCCCAGAAGTCCTGAGCTCAATTCCCCAGCATCCACATGGCAACTCACAACTATCTGTAGTGGGAACACTCTTTTGGTGTTCAGGTGTACATGCAAACAAAGTGCCCACATAGAATATATAAATACATCTTTAAAAAGATAAAAATAAACCACCTTGGTCAACTACTTTTTAAAAAATTACTTAATTTTATAGTCAATCTGTGTATTCTTTAGTCTTTTCTATATAAATACTTATTCTGTAAATTCTTTTCCAGGGTTTAAACCTTTCTGTTTGTTTGTACTGTAATGGCTAGCACATCCACTGCAGTGTTGGATAGACATAGTAAGACTAGTGTGTTTGCCCTTTTCTGAAGCCTGAGGAAAAGCATTAAAAATTTGACCATGTTTCATGGCTAAATTTGCCCACTTTTCTGAGTTTAAACTCAGAAGTATAATTTGCCTTTTCCCCTTTCTATTCCTTCAGATACTGACAGTCTGAAGCATGCTTACCCCGACACTTTGGACCTTTTCATTCTCTGCTCTAAAAACACCCACTCCTTTTCTACAGCTCCTTTCAGGACTCCATTTCTGACTCTACATTTCCCTTTTTCATCAGATGCTGAGAGTTACAGCTTGCCTGCCCTGCAGTTTTTCCTTTTAAACTCAAAGAAATAGTTTTTAAGTTAAAAAAAAAAAAGTATATGGCTAGGTATAAGTTTATTGGAGACTCTCTGTCAGATTGAGGTAGCACCCATCTTTCTAATCTGCTGAGAGTTTTTACCGTGAATTTATGTTGAATTTCATTATACACTTTTTTTTGGAAAACAGCTTGTCAGAAATAAGGTCCTGGAATTTAAGGTTAAAAGTATGGGGGAGGACGGGGTTCTGTTTAATGAGAGAGTACATGTTTAGCACAAAGTCCTTGATTTAATCCCTAATACCAAATGTGGAAGAAAAAAGACAAACTTATTCTTTTTGTTCTGTTTTGATTTTTTGAGACAGAGTTTCTCTGTCTAGCCTTGGCTGTCCTGGACTCAATTTGTAGACCAGGCTGGCCTTGAACACGCAGTGATCTGCCTGCCCCTCCCTCCCTGAGTGCGGGATTAAAGGTGTATGCCACCACTCCCAGCTGTTCTATTTTATTTTGATCCTATTCTTAATTTCTTTTCTGTTTGAAAGCACTTTGTTGGTTGTTAATGAGAAGCCAGAGTTTTATTTAAGTCTTTGTAGGGCACTCAGTTAAAAACTTTGTTGAAAGACTCTTCAGTTGAAACAACTCTGGGTCTATTATTATTTTTTTTTTTTAAGTCGCAGTCTCATACTGTTGCCCAGGCTGGCTTTATACATGATAATCTTCCTGCCTCAGCCTCTTAGGATCCATTTCTGGCTAGAATGACTTGTTTTTGTTTTTTTGTTGTTGTTTTTTTTGTTTGGGGGTTTTTGTGTATATGTGTTTTGTTTGTTTGTTTGTTTTTGAGCTAGAGTCCCACTTATAGTCTTGGCTAGCCTGGAACTCTGTAGGTCAGGCTGACTTCAGATTTGTAGTTCCATCTGTCCTTGCTTCCTGAGTGCTGGAATCAAAGGTGTGTGCAAATACTAGTTAAATTAGCTGTTTTTACCAAAGCTGTCACTAAAATCTGTGACAGTCTTTGCAGAGGCCCAAATTAATTCAGATAAAGGTATCTTAGATGTATTTTATATAGACAGCAGTAATAATAGTAGTATATATGTTTATATAATGTAATGTAGGCATTATAATTGGAAGATAAAGATTCTTGAGCTATCTAGTTTTGGGTTCTGGAATGTTGTATGCCTTAGTTTTTTGTTAGAGTCAAATGAAATTATACACACAATTTAAGATGTCATAATGTGTTATTAATTATTACTCTTAAGATCACATATAAAGGGAAATTTTTTTTTCAGTCAAGTTAATTTTTTTCCTCCTTTTCTATAGACAGGGATGACTTTGAATGAACGATTTGGGATACTGAAAGAGCAGAGAGCCACTCTCACATTCAACAAAGGAGGAAGCCGCTTTGTGACTGTGGGATAGATCCACATAAAAAGAACTTTTAAGTGTTGACTGTTTGAAAAGTTGAATTGCTTGAAGAGTTCATCAGAGGAGTTCAAGAAACTTTACTTCAGAATATTCACGAACCTAAATAACTTTATTTTTGAAGGTTTTTTTTTTTTAAATGTATAAATAATGCCCTGAAAAAATAGCAGGGAATATACCTATCTGTTCTTAAAGATTTCATGGTTGGCCCAAACAAAGCAATTCATTGTTGACTTCTTTGATTCTTCGTGAAGCAGAAGGAAGACAGAAAAATAGAAATTGATTATTTTTATGAGCGTGATATTTAGATCTCATCACTCTTTTGTCCAGTTTTTAGACTTTGCCATGGTAAATATTAAACTGCAGAAATAAGAGTACACCTCTGTGTTGCTGTCACTTATCCATTAATGTGCTGGTATAATAAGTACAGTTGCCTTTTTGTCATTAGTGATATTTTTTTAACTATAGGAGAATTTCAGTTCTGGCTCTTAAGATTTATGGAAATATTTGGAACTTGGTTCATTTTTCAGTTACTGTAGAATAAACCCCCTGAGTTCTAAGCATTTAGTATTGAACTTTTAATAAGAAGTGTGGCTCTCAGCATTAGTCTCGGAGCAAGTGTGCCAGGGCTATAAATGCTTTTTTACAAAGTGTCACACAGGGTCTTGGAGGAGATACCCAATGTAAAACCCTGATAGTTTGTGTTTCATATAACAGAACAGTAGCAAATTGTAGGATTGGAAATGGAAAAGTAAAACCAAAACGACAACCTGGGTCACAGTTACACTTTTCTGGATTAGTCCTGTCTTGAGTCTAATGTCCAGAGAGTCTTCTCCAAATGATGCTTACAAGAGTACACTTACTAGACATGAAGTCGTATGCTTTGTATATAAAAGGTTTTTTTAAAGCTTTTCGGCTTGATAAGTTCAATAATTTACAACTCCCCAAACAAAAAAATTACTTGTCTATGTCACAAAGAAAAAAAAGGGAAATTATAATAAATTTGTACTTAATTGTATATATTCACTGTTTGTATCACTCCAAGTT
Organism: Meriones unguiculatus; assembly: GCF_030254825.1. NCBI lineage: Eukaryota > Metazoa > Chordata > Mammalia > Rodentia > Muridae > Meriones > Meriones unguiculatus. Next base: position 36,510,620 of record NC_083364.1, read on the forward strand.
CAGGCATAGGGAGAAAAGGTTTTTCTTTTACTCTGGAAGTCTGCTGTGCCAAGATAGTGCTGAGAGCCCCCACCTAATTCTATACCATAAATGACAGTAAAATGCCGAAATGCGGTGACATATTCCAGCTACAGGTTATCACATGGTCATTTTGAAGCTTCAACTTTTGTTTTGCTATGATTTCAGATCTCTTGAGTGGGTGTTTAAATATCTCTGCTGTTGATTTCTCCTGTAAAAGGAAGCAAAGCACCATGCTTCCTGCCCGCCTTCATTGTATCTGAGACTTCACTGTCTGATGTGCTTTGAGTTTCTTACTGGCTTATGCTAGTCATGGGAAAATCAGCAACAATTCATGCTTATACCAAAGATCTAAATCTACCCTCAATATCTGTTATTTGCCAGTACTTCTACTTAATAAGGGACTTTTGGAAGCCAGTCACAGAATTTGAAAATAACTCTAGTTTCTCCTTAGCTGTGATGCTGTTCATGAGGCCAAGGACTCATTATAAAACATTGTTGCCAATTTGAATACTTATTTTTGGTTCAGGAACAAAACATTTTAGAGTGGTTTGCTGGGAAAGGAAAAACTGAGCATGAACACTATATTTGGAACAATTTTTAAAAATATGGTATAAAAGTCTTTGTTTCTTGTTGTTTTAAATATTATTATACAGAGGTATTAGTAATTCCATTTTCGGAAAATCCTAAAAATTGCCCAAATGTTGATTCTAAGTACATTGAAAAACAGTGTCTTTGGTATAATAAATGTTTGCTCTTCATGCGTCTGTAATTTAATTTTCTCTCTTAAGTTTTGCCTTTGATACAACTCAGTTAAAAGTAACATCTTGTATATAAACAAAACAATATGCTTTGTTGGAGGAAAATTTCCTTCCTTGGAATGTGGTTGTAGTCATCCTTGTTCAGTTCTTGAAGCCTTTTTTTTTTTTTTTTTAATTTAAACAAGGTGCAACTTAAAATTTCCTTTGCATCAAGGTGTATGCAAAACATTGATGCAGTGCATCACAAAATGAAAGTTTGTATTTAATGAGGAGGTGCTTTACACTGTACTTTTTGGTGTTTTTTGGAAAAGTTACATTAGATTTATTCTGAAGCTGTTCATTTTTGACAAATAAAATGTAACAGGTTTCACATGAGTTATTCTGAGCAAAAAGATTGAATTGTGGTTTTTTTTAGATTGTTCTGTGTTACAAAGCATTTTGTAGTGATTATATTTATGATTTCTAGGAAGATACTGATCAGGTAAATCTACACTCTTTTGGTATTCCTATAACTGCTTTTTGGCCATTTCATGTATGGGTAACTGAGTTTCAAACCTGAGGTAACCAAGAGAAATTAAAGACAATCAAATTGTTTATAATGCAGAGCATGAAACAGGACGAGCCATCAGAAATATCTGCTCTAGACCCTCATTTTACAGCTCAGTAAAGTGAGACCCAACATTTTCTAAACCTTAAATGGAGCAGTCATGTTTTGACCCTCACATCTTATAATTCTCAGTGGACAGTAAACTACTTCACACACAGAAGTTTTGTGGTATTTAACATCAGATATCTAAGAGTAATAGCCCTATACCAGCATTTGTGGCATGTTCACTAAATCTACGTTTTCAATGATAATTTCTGCTTTATTATTTTGATGTTGAAGTTACTGAAACTCACTAGGAAAAGGCCAGTGTTTTTAGTGTACACCAGGAAGATGACTGCTAATTTCAAACCCCATCTCAGACACACATGGAGGAAAAAGACTGGTGTTCTAATCTGACATTTTTTAAAATGGACACAAAGTTTTCACTATATTAATTATAATCAGATTATAAAATACTTATGTTTAAGAAACGTATAGGTATTGTCAATGTTTTACTTTTGTTAGAGATTCATATTAAATTTTGCCTGTAATGTAATTCACACAGTATATGCAGTTTGGGGGTATTTTGCTATGAAGAGATTAGAAAAAAATAATTCACTTGTCACTACAAAGAATTCCGTATATTCCAAATGCAAGCCATATTAAAGCAAAAAAGAGCTTACTCATTCTGATCAGTAGACCTTTCACATTTATGAGGAATTCTGTTATTTTGCCGCTTTGCATATGTGATGTAAGCTTCCCTTTGGAGATGGGGCAGGGTGGGGCTGGTGGTAAGACAATCAGTCTCTCTCCACTTTCTTCTCTCCCTCCATTTCTCCCTTCCTCTTTAGGCTGTGAGGCACACATTGTTAGGCTTCAGCTAAGTTTACAGGAATGTGCCACAATACCCAGTTTTACTACTTTTCAAAGAGTGGTTTATGTGTTTGTGTGTGTGCTTGCATGTGTGTATATACACTGTATGCTGGTGCCCATGGAAACTGTAGTGAAACTTGCCTCTGGTATTGAATGAGTTAAGTTTTAGCCTATAAAATAAACAGGAAGAAGGGAGCCTGTCAAATCCTCAGGCTGAACAACCCCTTTGTGCTGGGTTTTTCCTTGCAGCAGGATGGTAGTTGAATAAGGTAGTTGGTTTCTATACCCCTTTTGTTTACAACCTTTTTACAGTTCTTAATTCTTCTCCAAAGTTACGAGTTCTCAGGAACAAACAAAAAAGCCAGTCTGGGCTGGATAAAAAAGATTGAGGGAATAAAAAAGTGAGAATTCTACACATTTTGCATTTCATAGTTGTAGTCCCAAATCTTTACACATGTCAAAAATTCCTCCTTGATCTCTCCTATAACAAGTTTTAAAAGCTTCTTATACACCTGTTTTTTGTCTGAGTTTGTATGTATGAACCACATGTGTGCCTGGTGCTTGCCAAGGTCAGAAGAGGGCATCAGATGCCCAAGAACTAGAGTTGTGAGCCACCATGTGGGTGCTAGAACTGAAAGATTCTCTGCAAGAGCAACACATTCTAACCAGTGAGCTGACTGCAACTTGAGCTTAATTTTACTGCTACCTCAATTTTATGCTGTATGAGTGCTCTGTCTGCATGTATGCTTACATGACAGAAGAGGGCATCAGACCCAGTATAAATGGTTGGGAGCCACCGTGTGGTTACTGGGAATTGAACTCAGAACCTCTGGAAGAGCAGCCGGTGCTCTTAACCACTGAACCATTTCTCCAGGCCTGATAGTTACTTTACATGTTTGTGTGTGTGTGAACGTGCACAGGAGTGAGTATACACATGTTCTGTGTGTGTGTATGTGTGCATGTGCACATGTAATCACTGCAATCCTGGAAGCCAGAAGCTGGGAATACAGGCATAACCCACCTTCCTTCACTCTTTCGTTCAGTAGTTGCTTAATTGAGACGGTCTCGCTAGCTCCCTTACACTGGAACTCCAGCCTTCTTTCTACTCCCCACTTTCAGATGATTTTAAAATACCTTTTTCCTACGTGTGCTCAGAAGCCAGATGAAGATGTCGAGTGTCCTGTTCCATCTCCTGTGTCCCCTCTTCACAGTGTTAGGGTTATAACACAGATGTGGCCACACCTGGCTTTCTTACCTGAGTGCCGGAGATTTGAACTCGCATCTTCATGCTTATATAGCAAGGAAGTATCCACTGAGCAATCTTCCCAGTCCTGACCTCTTTTTCTTTTAAAGACATTGTCTCATATAATAGTATGTGTAGCATCTTTGTTCCTCCCCAAATCTACAGATTTAATTTACTTTGGCCTTCAGATATCTACAGACTTTCTTAACGTCAACGTTCATTCTGGTGTTAATTCGTACTATATCTACTCTTGATTTCCATGCTCTCTTATTGTTCACATGGTCAACCTGTATCTCCCTGGGATATGGGAAGTGTGTTTAGCATCGAGTTTAATTCACTAATGACTTCAGATCAAGTCAAACAGAATAGACCCAACTTACACATCTGGTCAGTTCAGGATTAGCATAGTACGTTGAGATTGCAGTGGAGTGTGTGTGTCGCTAGGAAAAGAGGCCATATTACTGAGAACTTGTCAGAATTCATGCAAATATAATAAGATGACAATAGTGCATTTGGAAAGGCATATCTGGCAGTTCTGTAGGATTATAATGAGTATGCTTACGTGTGTGATGTGTGAGTGGGCACACACTCAGGCCAAAGGATAGTTCTTTCCATTCACTATGGGGTCTAGATTAAATTGGCTTTGTGTGGCAAGCTTTTTTTACTTTGCCCCATTGAGCTATCTTGCCAGCCCAACTTAATCTTTTTTTTTTTTTTTTTCAAGACAGGTATCCCTTTGCAGCTAAGCTGGCCTGGGTCCTCCTGCCTCAACCTCTCACGCACTAGGATTACTTCAGGTGCCCGGCTGGCTTAATATCTTTTCAAAGAATAACAAAAAATTCAGACAGACCGGAAAATACACATATATTGGATAAATATTACTTGACAAAGATTACACGTTACTTGCCATGAAGTGACCCATTAATAGACATTAATAATTTATTGTAGGACTTGTTGCAAAAGAAACTAGAATGTCATGTTGTGGAGAGCCAGGCATGGTATCAGATATCATATACTTGCTTTGTATTCTCAGGGCATGGAGGGGCAAGGCCAGCCTGGGCTACTTTAGGCTCTTATTTTAAATAAATAAATAAATAAATAAATAAATAAAAAGGTTCATAGAGCAGCCTTTACCGATCAGCTTTATTACTGAAACATTTTTACAACTTCTTGAACTTGGAAACTTGGGAAAGTGCTTGTCCTTGCTTCCCTAAAGTTGGGCCTTGAATCATGGATGAGTAGCTTCTCACACCTCATACTTCCTTTCATGCTCTGTGACAGATTTTCTTATTTATGTCTTAAGGCTCTCAGATGCATCAAAATCATGCCTGAATATGTGTGTATTCATCCTTCATTATGGAATTCTGCTGTCATCTTATACTACCTAATGATTCTTCAGGATTCCTTCAAAGCCTCCCTCATTCCTGAGATTGTTTTGCTGAGAACTCCGGTGGATAATCCTCCTTCACACTCAGCCTTTTACTGTTGTCTTACTTTTTTTTTTTTTTAAGATTTTACAATGTTCTGTCTGCATGTACACCTGCATGCCAGAAGAGGGCACCAGATCATATTATAGATGGCTGTGAGCCACCATGTGGTTGCTGGGACTTGAACTCAGGACCTGTAGGAAGAACAGCCAGTGCTCTTAACTTCTGAGCCATCTCTCAAGCCCAACTGTTGTCTTATTCTAACTGGCTTCCTTGGATTCTGAAATAAGATTAGACAGCTCTTTAGGAAACAGACTCTGACAGCAAATTAAAATAGATGGTGATTGAAATTTACATCACATATTAGGAATGGTTTGAATTTAAAACATTCAGGAAGAGACTGCAGTGACTGAGGAGGTGTGATTTAAATTTGGCATTTTTCACTTTTTCATTACTTGAATGGTTTCAGTTCTGGTCTTTCAGTTCTAAATTTAATCCCTATCATAGTCAGATTTGGGTGTTAGATTTAAATAGTATTGGTTCTGTTCTAGTCAGTGGTACAATCTGCATAAACAGCCATACTTTAGACGATGGTTTCCATCATTGTCATCTCTTTCATAAAAAGGAGAATCTAAAACTATTTCAACAAGGGACGTGGCAGGCGAATCTGCGCTATTTTTCCCTCTCAAGAACTAACAGTATACCCACAAATCTCACGTTAGATCTAGAGGTAGGGTGACAAGTTGAGAGACAATTTCTCGGGCGTAGCCCAGCGAGTCCCCTCTAACCGCCCAAGTTTGACAGCAACAGGGCTAAAGGAATCTTCGCTGCTTAATCCACCGCTCGAGGGAGGATGACAGGGTTGGAGCGCTGGGAAGGGTGGTCTGTGTGGCGCCCTTTTAGGGGGCCCGGAGGAGAGGGCCGTCAGCTCCCGCCGCTCTGCTTTCCCTGGAAAACCTCGGCGTGGGTGGGGCAGGCTCCCGGCCGCCGCTCCGGGGTCCGCGAGCCCCTTTCCCCGCCCACCCAGCGGTCCGGGCGGCGCATGCGCAGAGCCGGGCCGGAGAGTTGTCTGGGAAATGGCGGCCGCGGGCTTGGTAGCTGTGGCGGCGGCCGCGGAGTACCCCGGCCCGGTGGCGTCCGGAGCAAACCTCTCCGGTGCGAACTGTGGGCCGAGCCCCGGGGTGGGCCCCGGTCCTAGCCCGGGCTCGTGGAGCCGCTCGGTCGACCGAGCCCTGGAGGAGGCGGCGGTCACCGGGGCGCTGAGCCTGAGCGGCCGGAAACTGAGGGAGTTTCCCCGGGGAGCGGCCAACCACGACCTGACGGACACCACCCGGGCTGGTGAGCGGGCATCCCTGCCGCCCGGGACCTGTGGGGTGGGGAGGGCCCGCCGGCGGGGGGGATCGGCCCGGGGTAACAGGGACGGCTGGGACCGCGCAGCTCCCGGCCTGGCCGGACCCGGAGCCTGCGGCGCGGCGGCGTCTGCGAAGCCGGACGGAGGCGTCGACGGGTGATGCTCCTCGAGCGGCTCCTAGGAATCCCGCTGTCAGTGACCCCTGTGCGCTCCTGCCCACCCCGCCGTCTGCAGGCCCCTTCGGGCTGCGGATGCCAGCTTGACTTCGCCAAGAGCTGGGGAGGGTGGCAGGCACGTCCTTCCCTCGTAGTGCGGGTGGCGCTGGGGGCTGCCCGGTCCAAGGACCCGTGTCCGCGCTGGCCTTTCCCCTAGTGTGGGCGAGCGCGTGCGAGTGTGAGTGATGTGGGCTCCAGCGCTGTAACAGCTTCTTTCTCCGCCTCCGTTTGTTGCCTGGCCGAAAAGCGCTTGTGAAAATAGCCCATCTTCAGGTGCTCATTACTTTCGTCTTCCGCTCTTAGTGTCCTCCGAGAAAACGTGAAAAGAAGAAAAACTTAGTAAGATACTGTCTACCGCGACTGTATTTGTTTTTCCCTTTAAAAACATTGCTGCGCCTTATATTGTTTAAGACAGGAAAGAGAATGGGAATTAAGAATTACTTGGTTTCCTCCGCGGGAAACAATGTATGGTGACGGAGGTATTCAACATGGTAATACTGTGTTCCTCCTGTGTTTAAAATATAATTTCCCCAGGGGGAAGACTGAGAACCGGGTCCTTTTATTTTACGTAAATATGAGGGGAGTGGCCCCTTACGAAGTTGTTTAAATATTTTGTGTGTACTTAGTGAATGTTCGGTGTACATGGTGTTGTCGTCCTCATTCTGCTTAATTTTAAAAATCTTAAGAGTTCGTACTTTCTTAAGCTTGTGTAGTCATCAAAGACGGGTCATTATCACATATAATTCACTCACGTTGGAAAAAAGAAATAGAACTGGCCTGGTAAGACCAGGCCCTCTCTGTCAAGCCCAACAGGCAATCCAAGTTTGATTCCCCAGAACCTAGATAGTAGAAGACGAGAACTGACTCTTTTAAGTTTGCTGCCTTACAAGACATACACACACACACACACACACACACACACACGCAAACACATGACAGCTCTAAATATATATATTTTTTAATTGAAAGCAAAGATGTTAAGTTACCCCCAGAAACTCTTATTTCCAAAGAAACTTTTTCTCCGCTTCCTGAAGTTTATTTTGGGGAGGCAATTTTTGCATATGATTTATATTTCTTTACTTAATAGCACTGAAGTCAAAACTTGCTAATGTCAACATAAACAGTTAGTCACTTGGATTTTGTATGTGTGTTGGTGGCCTCTTGTGAACTTGTCATTCATCCCCTTCCTGCTTTCTTGATTCTGCTCCAGAGAGGGCTGATTGGTGGGGTGATATTCATATTGAGGTGAGTCATTTCGGTATTGCTACACTAAGCCTGAAGGTAAAGAAAAGACAATTACAGCAGTCTATCTAGCTTATTATCTTATCTGCTCTTAAGTAAATCTAGGAGCAGAATTTGAGCCATCAAGAAATAAAAGTTTTACTGACAAAACCAGACATTTATGAAGAATAATGTTTACTCTTAAGAAAAGCTTTCCTTTTTGAGCTCTGATTTTTTTATGTTTGTTATTACTCATACTTTAATGTCACTGTATTAAATCAAAGGTTTTGTTATTGTTGTCGATTGACATTTTATTTGGTCAAAAGTATAAAAAAAGAGATTAAAAGATCACAAGGTATTTTATAACCTGTTAAACCAGATTGATTTTTAACTCTGGCAGCCCTTAGTAATTAGGACAAAAATAGTTTTAAACAGGCAATCTAATGCCAGTGATGTAGTTATTGAGTGTTCATTATTTGTTAGTCATCCTTAGATGTTTAGAACATATTGCCTTGATAAGTACACATAACATGGATTAAATATGATTACACTCATTTTCATAGGAAAATAACTAAGACACTCCGACTACTGGTAGACTTTTAGTTCACTCTCTTTTCTCCAGTTTATATCAAGCAGCTTCTCCATGTGCAGTGAGGCATCGTTTTTCTTCTTGTTGCAGATAGTGAAAGCAATGCTTATGTATGTTTAATAATGTGCTCAAAAACCTGTAGCTAAAGGACAAAGAAAGATGATGTTCCTTAGGAACAGAACTCCAAACCCCATTCTTCTTTTTTTGCAGTTACTTGATGAATCCAGACTTGCTACTCTTTAAATGGTGTGTGTGTGTGTGTGTGTGTGTGTGTGTGTGTTTCTAGTGTGGGTATGTGCATATGAATGCAGGTGCTAAGGAGACTAGTCAGAAGAGGGCATCAGTTCCCCTGGAGCTGGAGCCACCTGTTATAGGTGCTGGGCATCAGTTCAGGTCCTCTGCAAGAGCACTATGCATGCTTAACAACTGAACCATCTCTGAAGCCTGAATTCAGACTTAGGAGAGTGAAAATATTTTGTCTAGGGTGGTACTATAGAAGATTTAAAACCATGTAAAGTCGTATCAAGTTAGCTCCTAGGTTATTCTTTCATTAAGTATGGAATGTCCATGGTAGAAAGCAACAGCTTTCCAGGAAACATCCTGGAAAGAAACAGCACTTACTCCCCATACCATTTACAACTGGACATAATTAAGCTCTTCAGGAAATCTTCCTTGGGTTGTTCCCCCAGTTTGTTTAAAAAGGTAGAGATACTGCTGGGCATAAAAGCAGACACCTTTAATCCTACACTCGGGAGGCAGAGGCAGGCAGAACTCTGTGAGGTAGAGACCAGCCTGGTCTGCGGAGTGAGACCCTGTTGAGTGTGGTGGTGGAGAGGTGTAGATTTTTTTAATTTTTATTTTGTGGTAGTAGGGATTAAACCTAGAGAATTATGCAAACTGAGGAAGTGACAGAATGATTTTTTTTTTTTTTTAAGAAAAACAAATGCCTATTTTGGAGTAGATGACTTAATCCAGTGGACTAGATTTTAAAAAGACATTGCAGGAGAATTCTTGGAGCAGGAAAGTTACAGCTTGGGTTTGGGTTGGCAAAAATGAGAAGAAAAGCCATTCTGGGCAGTGGTAGACAGTATGCAGAAACTTTTAAGACTTTGGGGGTTATCTTTTCAAGACCATTATCTAATCCCTTCTATTTCATAACAGCACCTCAGTTTTCCTAATGAGCCACCCTGAGAGGTCACCCACTCTGAATACAGTATACATGTGACTCAGGCCTGAAATGGCCAGTCACAGTACATTGCCCTGGCCACAGAGGTTGTCCCTAAGTAAGCACATTTGCCAGCAGCACATACTAGTATTTTCTACATTATTCTGCTAGTATACTTTTACATTATTTTCTCGTTAACTGTCGAGAAAGAGGCATGCTTCAGGCCCAAAGTTGCAGAGAAAATAAAATATGAGCCTGGAGCTTGTCAGTTAGCAGAAAGTAGAGCCAAAAGATGGAAAGAGAGGTACAGAGTTTCGTGGGCAGCATTTGAGCTATAGGCTCGATAGCCACATCTGAAGTAAGTGCTGTGCCTGGACCTTCAAATTATGTGACTGTTTATTTATTTATAGTTTCCCCTTTCTGCTTAATTTTAGTAGAATTTATTTACATAAAATCCTTATTAAGAGATTGAAACTGCTCTTATTGTGGTAGTGAGGACAATTTGGTAGAATGAATGATTGGCCAAGAGAATATAAAAACTACTGTCCACTTATGTGGACGAGAGACCAAACATAGAGTTGGAGAGAGGTCAAATCATACAGTATTTATTGGCTAAGGGACTTTAACATTTTAGATATACAAAGAGGACCTGCCTGGAAAGAGCATGAGGGATCTCATGGGAAAACATGTGTTTGTAAAAATTATTTGAAGGGGCTGAGAGAAAGACTTTTATGTATTGGGCATTTGCAGGATGTTATAGGAGAGATAAAATGAAGGAAGCTTCATAAGTGTTTATGAATCTAGTAATGTGTCTTGGTGGCTATAGAAATAACAATCTATGCAAGCATGAAAAACATGATGGGGATGAAAAGTGTAAAAGTGCTAGTTGGATTTATTTAAAAGTAAAAACAGAGGCGCTGTTGATGCTGTAGGGCTGGAAAGGTAACACTATTGCTAGTAGCAGGGCTTGGCACTCACTGAGTCGGTCATTGCTGTCTGTGTTAGGGTGACAAAATACCAGTGATTGTCAGCTTAGGAGGAAATGGAGCTGGTGCTTTGTCAAGGACTGTGCTTGCTTCCCAGCACTCACATCAGACAGTGCACAGCTGCCTGGAACGCCAGCTCCAGCTCTGAAACCTCTGGCCTCCTAAGGTACGTGTACGTAAGTGCACATATACCCACCTCTCACATACACATAATTAAAAGCAATTTTATAAAAAATCATGTTTTTAGAGGAGGAGGAAAAGGCTGTTTGGCTCACGGCTTCAGAAGTTTTAGTCCCTGGTCACTTTACCAAGTTACCAAAAGCAGAGAAGGTGTGCTAATTTTGTGATGGCCTGGAAAACAGAGAACCAGGAAGAAGCTGGGCTCCTGCATCCTCTTCAAGAACAAAACTCCAGTGACCTAACTTCCTAACAGTTCCACCATTTTCCAGTAACATTACAGGCTAGGGCCAAGCTTTCCACAGTTACACATTTTAAGTGCAGACTGCAGCAAGCTTTTTTTATAATTCAAGAATTGTGCTAAAATACCTTGCAAAATACAACAATTATATGAATTGTAAGTACTAATTTATTTTTATCTCACTCCACACATCAGAAAATTGAGACTCGGGAGATGATAGATGATATAATGTAGTCAGGATTTCACAGCCAGAAAGCAACAACACTCAGATTCAAATTTATATATAGCCAGGCATGTTGGTATATGCTTATAATCCTAGCTTTTAGGAAGCTGAGGCAAGAGGATCAAGGAGTTGAGGCAGCCTGAATTATTTAGGAAGTTCACGGCTAGATAGTAAGACCCTTTCTCAAGAATAATCATATTCATATTATTTTAAAGCTTGTGTTTTTTATCACTAAGTCATATAAGTTTGAAACTGAAGATTTCTTTGGTTTGCCCAGTACCGTCATTGTTATCATGATTGGTAACACTGCTAGTTAATGATGTATACAGCCAAAAGAAATACAAACCTGGAGCTTTAGAATAAAATTGGGGCTAGAGCATGAATTCAAGAAAATGATAGTGAAAGTTCAGATGTTCAGGCTCTTCCTTCCCAGAATAGAAAAGTGAGTCTTGCTGGCCTTTGGAAATGGAGGAAGAATCAGCCTGAGGCGAAACAAAATTCCTTAACTAGGTCTGTTCCCAGGTTCATAGAATTGTAAAGCTTGGAGGAGCTTTAGTGCCATCTGAATTACCTTGTGGATGAGAAGCCTTCTCATCTAAATGATGTGCTTCAGACTGTAGAGTGAGATGGCCTGATAGATAGTATTTCACAGACAGCAAACATGAGTCAGAAGTTGTAAGAAATGTCTTCTGAATGAAAGACAGAAAACAAGAAACCAAGGCCTCAGAATTGGGAAAGAGCACATGGTATAGAGTGGATGGGGAGAGAAGAATTAGATTGCACACATGAAAAAGAAAATAAATGGACATGTAATGGGTGTACCAACATAATGTATCTTCAAAATCATAAGGATTGAGACTATAAGAAATGAATGTTTATTCCTGTAGAAGAAGAATGGATCCAGGCAGTGGAATATGCCTTTAGGGGGACAGAGGCATGTGGATCTCTGTGAGTTCTAGGCCAGCCTGGTCCACAAGGCAAGTTCCAGGACAGCCAAGGCTACACAGAGAAATCCTGTTTCGAAAAACACCAACACTAACGAAGAAGAGAAAGAGGAAGAGGCGGAGGAGAAGTAAAGAAGAGGTCGTAGTAGAATGGAGAGAGCTGAAATGCCATTTACATTTAACTTGTCAAGAGTGTAATCTGTAACCCACAAAAATGATGGCTTTGGCTTTCTAAGTCTTTGAAATATGTACTAGAGTGCTAGGTCTTAAGTGAAAATAATATGTTTTTTAATTAATCATGATATGTGTATATTCATAATTTTTTCAATGTGATAGTCACTAGCCATAGATGCTATTAAAATAAAAATTATTCTTCTATCTAGAGGCACATGCCTGTAATACTAGCACTTTGAAGGCTGAAGTAGTTTGAGGCCAGCTTAAGACCTTGTTTCAGTCAAGCAACTAATGAAGCAAGCAGGCAAGCAAGCTGGTTGTGTGCCTGTACTTCCAGCTACTCAAGAGGCTAAGGTGAGGAAATCCTCGTCCATAGGAATTTGAACCCGGTATCAAACAACAGTGAGCAACACAGTGAAATGTCCTAAAACATGTATCTATTTAAAATACAATATTTAGGCCAGTGAGATAGTTAAGTGGGCAAAGGTACCTAACCACCAAGCCTGACAGTTTTAATTTGATCCCCAGAACCTTTGTCATGGGAAGAAAGAACTGACTAACAGGTTGTCTTCTGGCTTCTACATGTGCACACACATGCACACACTCACAAATACAGATGCATACACACAAAATAAATATAAAATTTTAAATCTGAGCTTCACATTTTGGCCCACTGGTTAGATCTGGGTTTGTTTCTCAGCACACACATCTAGGCTCACAATCATCCATAACTCCAGTTCTAGGAGATCTAACACCCTCTTCTGACTTCCACTGGCACCAGCTACACGTGTGATACCCACACATACATGCAGGAAAAGCTCTTATACAGCTAAAATAACTTAAAAAGTTCAAGTGGAGTACTTGCCTAGCATGTGTTGGATACTATATTTTATATCCAAGATAGATGGGTGGGTGGGTGGGTGGATGGACGGGTGGATGGATGGTAGATGAATAATTGATTCTTGAAGTATTCTAACCACATTTCAGGTGCTCAGTAGATATATGTGTCATATTGTATAACAGACTGGACAGACCTTGTCTGTTATATTGAACTGCTCTGGTAGACCTTCTTTTTTCAAGACAGATTTTCTCTTTTGTAGCCCTGGCTGTTCTGAAACTCATTCTGTAAACTAGACCGTCCGTGAACTCACAAAGATCCACCTGCTTCTGCTTTCCCAAGTGCTGGGATTAAAGGAGTGCACTACCACCACCCAAAAACTGTTTTAGTCATTTAAAAAAAGTACCTTTTTATCATTACAGAAAAGTTTATTTGGCAGTGATATTGAGGCATAATGAATGGAACTGAAATTTTTCTGTATGTTTTGTATTCTCAATCATACTGTACCAGTTTTATTATATCCATAAAAATAGTAAGCCAGGATTGTGACAAACCTGTTTAGTAAAGGCTTAGGTGAGGGCAGAGACAAAGGGCTGGTGACAGCAAAGACGAACTCAGCTATAAACCACTCATAAGCATGTCAACAGAGAGGCCTGTGTGATTTTTTTTTTTTTCTTTGCTAAAAATATATTGAGCCTGGCACAGAGGCACACACCTGTAATCCCAGCACTCAGGGAGACAGAGGCAGGTGGATCTCTGCGTTCAAGGCCAGCCTGGTCTACAAAGAGAGACCAGGACAGCCAAGGCTACACAGAGAAACCCTGTCTCGTAAAACCAAAATAAATAAATAAATAAATAAATAGGTATAGGTAGGTAGGTAAATAAATAAATATGCTGGACTGGTGAGGTGGCTTAGAGGTAAAGTGTGTTCTTTGTGCAGGCCCACAGAACCCAAGTAAAAGCTGGGCGTAGTTGCTATAGCAACTGTAATCCCATCATACTGCTGTGAGGCAGTGGGAGGGGAAGACAGGAAGCTTGCAGACCAGCTAGCCCGTGTGAGCAGTGTAGCTGAGACCCTTCTCAAAGGAAGGCAAGGACTGACCCTTGAGGTTTTCCTCTGACCTCCACATCCTTGGGCCTTCGCACGCACGCAGACAAATATTGAAGAGTTGATGTCTTTGGCTCTAATAAAGACTCATCCTCATGCTTCTTCCTTTCTTTTCTGCCTCAGAAACACAAGCTGTATTATTGTATGGACACTGGAAAAGGGAGCTGGTGAGGTGAAAAGACTTGTTACTGACATCACACACATAAATACTTATGAAGGCTATGCTGGTGAAGAGAACTGTGGAGGTTTACTCTAAAGCTATTTAAAAATAAGATTTAAATTGAAGCTTCAGGGGGAAAATCCAGACTTTTCTACACTGGTATGACTTTTGAAACAGGAAGGTAAATAGTAGGATGGCGACCACAGAGTCAGTGTGAGACTGAGACAGTGCCAGCAGCATTCAGCCAGGGTTTCTTAAGGTCCAGTTTCTTCTACATCTATTTCTTTGTGAGGTAGAGTTATAGAAGATATACTCTTAAGTTATATAGCATCAGCTATCCTTTTCAGTTCATTTGTGAGGCAATTACTCCATTTGTGCTTGAGGAAAAAGTTTGGTGAATGAGATAATTCATGCAAAGGAATATTATTTTGAATTTCTAGGAAAGCCATTGGCATCAAATGTTATGCTACTAACTTTAGAATCACAACTAGGCCTAAAAATTGTGCCATCTTCTTACTTATTAGAATTTTTACATGTGTTGTGTGTGTGCCAGAACACGCATATGGAGATGAGACCAACCACCGTGTGGTTCCTAGAGATGGAACTCCTGGCATCAAGTGCCCTTACCTGCTGGGCCATCTTGCAGCCCTTCCTACTCATTTACAAACTCTTTCTGCTCCTCCAAAATTTAGGTTATTTGTTTGAAGGGAGTCTTAAACAAGTGTTTAAAATGGTTTCTTGAACTTACTTCCAGGCTGGTATAGTTCAGTTGGCAAAATGCTTATACGAGACACCTGGTTTAGTCCTCAGCACTGCATAAAACAGACGTGGTGGTGTGTAATCCTAGCACTCAGGAGGTAGAGGCAGGAGGATTAGAAGTTCAGAGCCACTCTTGGTTACATGGCGAGTTTGAGGCCAGCTACGTGAAACTGTGTGTGTGTGTGTGTGTGTGTTCATACACACATATACATATATACAGTATGTATGTATTATATGTATAATCTTAAGCTTATTTTTCCTACAAAAGCTATTGATAACAGATTCTTTTTACTTAAAACACATTTTAGAGAACAGTTTGCACATCATAAAGAGAAGCCACAATGTGAAAGAAGGCTTATTTCCAATAAATACAGATGGCATGTTAGAATATATATAGGATTTTTACAAATAAAAAGAGAGCCTGTAAGAACACTGAGGAAATGCTTGAGCTGACACTTTACCAAAGAGGAATTCCAAATGGCCAATAAATATGTGAGAAAGTGCTCAACCTCCTCAGTAGTCAGGGAATGGAAAACAGAACCACACTGAGGTGCCGCTTACAGAGCTGATGATACCACATGCCACAAAGAATGTGGCCAGTGGAGAAACTCGTGCATTCTTGATGGAAGTGGGAGTTGATGTTCTGAAAACAAACTTGATACTTTGAGAACAAGTTTGGCATTATCTAGCACAGATAAAGATACATATGCTCTGTGATCTAGAAAGCCTGCTCTGAGGTACATACTCCAGAGAAGCTTGTTTCATGTAACCCATATATATGTATGCATGTTTATATCACATAAGTGGACATAACAGTATTCCTATTTGACAACTCAGGTGCTCGTCAGTAAGAGATGAGTGAGTCAATTATGGTACATCTGCTCATGTGACTTCCTAGCAGTGAAAATGAATGAGCTGCAACTATGATCTGTTACATGAACCAGCCATGGAAATAATGCTGAACATGTAAAATTTGACACAGTATATGCAGTATAGATATATTTTTTAAGTTCAAAAGCAGGAACAATATATAAACATTAAAATTATAAAGAAAATCAAGAACCCGTTTACCTTAGAAATTCAGGAACTGGTTCCACAGGAAAAGTGAAAAGGAACCCAAGAAGGGTTGCATGGGCTAAGGTCAGAGTGGACTTCTGAAGCACTGCAATCAGGTTTGTCCAACTCATAGTAGTATGACTGCTGGGTCATAAAATACTTTTTGGTTTTTGAGATAGGGTTCTCTGTGTTGCCCTGGCTGTCCTGGAACCCGCTCTATAGACCAGGGTAGCCTGGAACTCACAGACATCCATCTGCCTCGGCCACCTGAGTGCTGGCATTACAGGAGTATGCCACCACTCCTGCCTTAAAGTAGTTTTGTTATAGTGTACAAGAATTACCTTTTCTCCACATCCTCATCAACACTTGTAATTTTTGGTCTTTTTAGTAGTAACCATTCTCATAGGTAAGGAGGTATTTTGTGGACTTTATTTTCTTTTTTTCTGGCACTTAGTGATATTGAACGCCTTTTCCATTTAATTATGTCTATTTAGCTTCTTTGTCCATTTAACTTTCTATTATATTTTATTAACTTTGTGTGGGGTATGCACAGGCCACTGTGTGCATGCTACACGTGTACATGGGGGGCACTGGGCAGTCTGCAGGAGTACCATGCGGGCCCCAAGGATTGAACTCCAGTTGTCAGGTTTCGTAGCAACAGCTTTTACCAGACAAGCCATCTTGCCTTCTGTCTTTGTCGATCCTTAATCAGGTCATGTTTTTTTGGTATGGAGTTAGATATTTTTCCCTGGAGTTGTTTGAATTCTGTTTGCATTTGGGACCATTTGCTGACTCTGCCTTTTCTGTAAAGGTCATTTCCAAAAACATTCCCAAGACAAATGTCATGGAGTCCTTCCTCTGTGTTTGTTTGTTTGTTGTTTTGTTTAAATCTTTTGGGGTAAATAAAAATTTAAAACAATTTTATTGGATTGCCTAAAAAAAAAAATCTTTTGGGGTTTTATTGTTGTGGTTCTTTTGAGACAGGGTCGCACTGTTCCTGGCTGTCCTGGAACTCATTATGTAGACCAGGCTGGTCTTCCAACGTACAGAGATCCACCTGCTCTGCCGGGATTACAGGTGTGGAGTGTGAAGTACAGCCAGCTTCCCCTGTTTTATTCTAGATGTTCTGTAGTTTTAGGTCTTATATTTAGGTTTTAAATCCCATTCGTAGTTGAATTTCTATATAGTAAAAGAGCCCAGTTTTCATTTTTTGATATTATTTTATATTTATGCATGTCTTGCCTGTGTGTATGTGTGTGCGCCATGGGTGCTTGGTTTCCAGGGTGGTCAGAAGAGGTAATCTAATCTGCTGGAACTAGAGTGACAGATGGTTGTGAGCTGCCACGTGAATGCTGGGAACTCAATTCTGATTCTCTGCAAGCGCAGCCAGTCCTCTCAATGGCTGGGTCATCTCTCCAGCATGATTTCAGTCTCTGCACAGGGACAGACTGTTTACTAAAAGGCTGCTCTTTCTATTGTGATTCTTGGTAGTGTCCTCGAGAGTCTTTTGACCAAAAATATTTGAGTTTATTTCTGGGCTCTATTCTTTCCCACCTCATGTGTATTTTCATGCTGTTGCCATTCTGTTCTGAATACGACAGCCTGACAGGTTTTGGAATCAGTATGACTTTGTTCCTTTTGCTCTTAAAGGGCTTTGTGGTCACATAAACATTTTAGGACTGTTTTTCTGGTGGTAGAGATGGAACCCAGGGGGTTTTGTTTGGTTTTGTTGATATAGACAGAGCCTTACTGTGCTGCCTAAGCTATGATCAGGAGACCCTCTGCCATGTCCATAGCACCAGTGTCCAACTAATTTTAGGATTGTTTCTGTGAAAATTGCCATGTTAAAAAAGAAGAAAAAGTGTCATTTTGCCAGGGATTTCTTTGAATCTGAGAACACCTTTAAGTGATATGGACATTTTAATAATAGTAATAATTCCTCTAAGCCATGAACATGGGCTGTATCTGTACGTATCCTTCAATTTCTTTTATCAGTACTATACAGGTTTTGGAGTACAACTTTTTCCTTGGTTAAATTTAACTTGTTTGAACTATTCCTGAATTCTAGGCGTAAATCTCACTTGATTGTTTGAATGATCATTTTACTATATTGTTGAATTGAGCTTGTTACTGTTTTGTTGAGGGTTTTTTGTATTTACAACAATCAGGGTTATTATCCTATGCTTTTGTTCTCTTATGCCTTTATATGGCTTTGGTAAGATAGTCCTGGCTTTGTAAAGTGAGCTGAGAACCATTCATATTCAACCTGTGGAAAGAGTTTGAGAAAGATTATTTTTGTTTTTGGATCTTTCAAACAAGGTGTCACTATATAGCCTTGGCTATCCTTGAATTCGGTATGAAGACCAGGCTAGTGAGATCTGCGTGCATCTGCTCCCCAAGTACTGGGATTAAAGCCACCACACCTGACAGATTAATACTCCTTAAAGATTTATTTTTATTACTTTACTTATGTGGGGCCCGTATGTGCACATAGGTGCAGGTGCCTGTGGAGCTGGTAAAGTAGTTCCTGTCTTTTGGAAGAGCAAGCAATGCTTGTTCTTAACCCATGAGCCATGTCCTTAGCCCAGACAGTGTGCTTTAATGTAGTGAGATTATTTGGTGAGAGACTTTTTGTTACTGGGTCATTCTCTTTACTCTTTATTCATCTGTTCAAAATCTGTTTCTTTATGATTTGTATTTGATGAATTATATTTTCCTAGGAAATATAGCCATTCCTTAGAAAACAAACTGGTAGATGGGAAAATGAGATGGTTCTTAGCTTTGGAAATAATGATAGCTGGCTCTCTCTCTCTCTCTCTCTCTCTCTCTTTCTCTTTCTGAGACAGGGAAGCCCTAACTGTCCTGGATCTCATTCTGTAGACTAGGCTGGCCTCAAAGTCACAGAGGGATCTACCTCTGCTTCCCAAGTGCTGGGACTAAACTGACTAATTTGTTACTGGTTTAGTGTAGAATTTAATCAGAACATCCTTAAGGACACTACTAATAATTTTACATCTTTTTGCTGTAAAACAGATACTCAGACTTTTTGTAATTGATGTCATAGACATTAGTCAGTACCCCAGATAAAACCAGTAGCAATATAACAGTTTCTGAGTCTGGCAAAATTATAAGATCATTACAAAATAATGTTGGGTTTCTGTGTTTATCTGGTATATGTAATTTGATAATTGTGCACGTTTCATTTAGTTTAAGAGAATCCTAACAACATGGTGATTTTTAATTTTGTTTTTCTGAGCTAGGGTATTATAGACCTCAGGCTGGCCTCAAACTCTTTATGTTGCCTCAGATGTCTTTGAATTTCTGATCTTCCTTCCTCCTCCTAAGTACTAGGGTTATAAGCATATTCTTTCTTTTCTTCTTTCTATGTAATAAATTAGTTTCATTTAGTTTAACTTACCTCACAGTATAGCCCAGGTTGTCCTAGGTTCACTGTGTAAGCAGGCTGCTGCCAACTAATGGCCACTTCATTATCAAATGAAGACCTGTAGCCTGTTGGTTCTCAGAGTTGAGTGCATGAAATCACCCATGTCAGTTTTAAAACAATGTACAGTCCCAGAAGGTGACCCCTAGAGAGTCTGAGTCAGACTGGGGGTAGTGTTTTAAAACTGCTTGTAAGACAAGCATCCTAATGGTTCGAGGTGCAGAAGATGGACCAGGATGGACAAGAACCATCTCTCTCTCTGGCTCTCTCTTTAAGATTTATTTATTTATTTATCATTTATACAATATCCTGCCTGCATGCCAGAAGAAGGTGCCAGACCTCATTATAGATAGTTTTAAGCCACCATGTGGTTGCTGGGAATTGAACTCAGGACCTTTGGAAGAACAGCCAGTGCTCTTAACCTCTGAGCCATCTCTCCAGACCAAGAACCATCTCTTGAGAAAGAATTCCTAAGGCTTTATTGTTTAAAATTTTAAAACTTACATTTTTGATAAATTAAAACAAGGTAGGATAGTTTTTTTTATGACTTTAAAAGTCTGCTTCTTTTTCACATGAAATGATTATTAATGTCATTCTGTCTGGCTCTAGTTGCCATGTGAGATGGTATAAAATGAGGCTCCAAAAGTCATTATTCTTTTGTTCACCAAAAGGAACCGAGGCTCTTTAAGGATAACAGTGTCTCATTTAGAGGACATGTGAAGCAGAATGGACAAAGAAAAGGTTTTATTCTTGGCCTACATCTTCTCTGGTTTTCAGGAGCACTGTTGGGGAAGCAGGCCTGTCAAATGATGTAGGCAGTGACACATGAATATGGGCCATAGCAGGTATAATCATTTTCAAATATCTATAGAACTAGGATAGGAATACGAGATAAAGCTGTGATCATAATGTGAGAATATCTTATGAAAACCTTTATTACGTGTTTAGAAGGAAATCTAGATGTGGTGGTGTATGCCTGTGATCCACCTGAGAGGTAGAGGCAGGAGGATCAGCTCAAGGTTATCCTTAACTGTACAGCAAGTTCAAGGCCAGCCTTAGCTATGTAAGACCCCATCCGAAACAAACAAACAAACAAAGAAAAGGAATAAAAATTTGAGGAACTGACAGATTAGGATAGGGAATATAAACTCGGAAAGCAGGCCCCATCTCTTAACAATATAATTGTTTTTAACCTTGTCTTTAATAGTCCATTTTCTATTGCTGCAATGAAATACCTCAGGAAGAGTAATGTATAAAGAAAAGAGCTTTATTTAACTCATCATGTTGATGGTCTGAGAGTATATTATCTACTTCTGCTTAGCTCTAGTCAGGGCCTTATGGTGATGGCATTACAGTGGCGCATGCAGAAGAGGTCACATGACAAGACAGGATGATGGAGAGCAGAGAAGGACTAGTGCTGCCCCTTTATAGTAGCTCACTCTGAGAGGAGCAAACCAGGGTGCCACAAGAGCTACTTTAATACCTTCCGAACACAGTGCCCCCTAACCTTGCAGTAAGCCCAACTCTTAAAGGTTCCACCATGCTCCATTGCTACTCTAGGGACCAGCGTTCCAACACATGAACCTACTGCAGGCACACTCGAACCTGGTGACATTGTAGCATATAAGCATAATATAGATGCCTAGCCTATAATTCCTACCCATCTTAAGTCAGATTTAGTAAGAGCCTCTGTGAAGAAAGATGATTTAATGATAGGATCTATGCTAGCCAGGGTTCTCTAGAGGAAGAGAACCAGTTGAATGCATATGTAATTATGCAGGGGATTTATTACACCGCCTTACACAATTGGAGATTGGAGACTCCCACTGTGTCCATCTTCAAGCTTGAGAGGAAAGGAAGGCAGTAAATAGATGCTCACTCTAAGAAGCTAGAGACCTCAGCATAAGAGGGGCACCCTAGGGAGTCAGTGGTGTGAGTGCAGTGTGATGTCCCCTCTCAAAGCAGTGGCAGCAGCAGAAGTTTGTACCCACCCGAGAAAAATCGACCTTGCCTCCAGGTAACTTCTGTCTTCTACAACATGTTCTTCCCAAGCTCCCATCCCACCAGACAGTGCAGTTGACATTAATAAATGGATCTTCTCCTATAATTTGCTGATTCACACAAATAGCCTGACAGATAACACCTTGATGTACGTTGGCAGTTTTTCTAGGCATCTCTCAATCTGGTCAAGCTGACAACATGACAGTATCTTATTAGATGGTACCCTCATATGATCCCTGGTTTTGACGAGGATAACAGAGACGTATCCTTGGTTTTTGGCATCATCATCATTATTACTATTGAAACTGAGTTTCATGTAGCATAGACTAGCTTTGAATTCTTGATCTTCATACCTCTGTCTCTCGGGTAATGGGGCTTCCGTGGGTACATCACCACACCCTGCTTCTTATTTGTAGTTTTTAAGCAGGGTCTCAGTTTCATTGTGTGTCCCATACTGGTGCAGAACTTACCATGTAGTCCAGACTAACCTAGAACCTGTGGTCCTCCTGTTTCTGCTCTGCAGTGCTGGAATTACAAGGCTCGCACCACAACCTTTGGCTGTACATTTAAAAATCATGTAGAGGATAGTGATTTGGACCCAATAGTTAGACTAGTTTTGCATTGACATTGAGTTCAAAGAAATTGAAGTTTGACTTTCAATAACATTAACCTCAAATAGCACTCTCATCTGTGCAATGTCTGCGGGATTTTTATGGTGGTATGGTTTGAGACTATAGCCATATGGAACAAAGTAACAAAGGTGCCATTATTTTTATGTGTTTGGCATTTTTCATTTCTTTTTTTTCTTGCAGTTTGTGTTTTTTTGAAATAGAGTCTTCTGTGTCCCCTCATTGTCCTAAAATTCACGATAGAATCCAGGTTGGCCTCATCCTTATGCCTCTTTATAGCCACCCTTATGCCTCTGCCTCCTACTTTTCCTTTCTTTTTTCTATTCTAGAATCTAGTATATCCTAAGCACTTGCTCTTCTGCTGAGCTATGACTTCTGAGTGGTATTGTATTTTCCCAGAATGCTTTGTTGAAAGCATTTATTTTTCTTGTTGCATTATTTAATTTCCTCCTAAATGATACTTTTAAATTTTACCGTGGCTTTTGTTGTTGTTGCTATTTTAAGGGTTCTCTATTAATTTTTTTACATACATTGACTTTTTGAGGAGGTGGGGGTGAGGTGTGTGTCTGTATAGACTTAGTTCTCTTCTACCATGTGGGTCCTGGGGATTGAACTCAGGTCCTCTAGTTTTGTGGTAAGTGTCATCTCACTGGCCCTGAGGATTTTCTTTTTAAAGATGTAGGTAACGTCTTTATTTTAGTTGTTTTTAGGCTTCCTGTTAATTAAAGCAGCTATCAGATAGTGATTTCATCTTGCAGCAGTATCGCCATGATCATAGATTGTTGTCAGTGTGAGGGTGTGCTGACAGCTCCTCAGTCTCCTGCTTCTGGACATTATTGCTTTGTAGACATTCTCTTAGTAAATCAACCATCTTAAAAGACAGCCTTATTTCTTTTTCACAGCTATGCTTTCCACATATCCAATGAGTGGGTTGCTGAAAAAATGTATGTGGGCTGATAAAATTTTGGTGCATATTTCCAAAACTGGGCTGTGAAAAAAAATGTTATAAGGAAATTTATCTAGAGAAATGGAAAATAAAACTCAGAACTACACCTGAATTTATCTCCCACAACTAACATAACTTAGGCTCTAAGTTTGGTTTGGGTGAACTGTTCTGGACTGTGACAATCTATATTTGAAGAACATCTATGACACCAAAGATGAAGCAATATATAACAAAAGGGAACTCTGAGAAGATTAGTAGTGTGACAACAAAACAAAACAAAAAAATCCAAAAGCTTAGAATTGATGTTCTTTCCCTGACTTTTTTTAAAGGCAGTGTCTCGTAAAGTCCAGTCTGGCTTCTGGCCTGCTGTGTAGTTTGAGTGTTTCCCTCAAGCTCTGGTCTTCTTGCCTTTGCCCCCAGCGTCGGGGTAATAGAGCCTTGTGCCTGCTAGGCTAGGACTCAACCAGCTGTGCTGCACCCAGTCCTGCTTGGTTTTGAGCTAGTTTCTTGTGGCTTAGGCTGGTCTCTAACTTGCTATTTCTTAGAGGATGACCTTGAATTCTTTCCTGAGTGCTCTACCTGCTGAGTGCTGGAATTACTGGGGTAATTCCTGGCTTTTAAAGGCAGAGCCAGGAGAAACTAGATTCTGGTTGTTTAAACCACCATGTGTAGTATTTATTATAGCAGCCCTGGCAAGCTGATACACTCTGTTCTTTCTTACTGTTTTATGGTTTGTTCTTTTTTGCTTCCTTTCTGTTTAGAGAACTGCTTTTAGTCATCCTTTTAGATTAGCTCTGATGACCACAGGTTCTTTTAGCTTATCTTCATCTGAAGATGCCTTGATTTTCCTCTTCCATTCTTTATTTGTTTAAAGATTTGTTTATTTATTATGTATACATTGTTTTGCCTGTATGTGTGCCTGCAGACCAGAAGAGGACACCAGATCTCATTAGATGGTTGTGAGCCACCATGTGGTTGCTGGGAATTGACCTCAGGACCTCTGGAAGAGCAGACAGTGCTCTTAACCTCTAAGCCATCTCTCCAGCCCCCCTCTTCCATTCTTAAAGGGTGTTTTTTATAGATACAATTCTGGGTGAGCAGTTGTTTTCTTTCAGCATCTCAAAGATGTCCCACTTTCTTTGTTCATCGTTTTTCACAGTGTGATGTTTACTGTCATTTCTGTTCTTTCTCATTGTTTACAAGATTTTTTCTTTATCTTCGGCTTTCAGAAGTATTAGATACAACATGGGGGGGTGGGTGCAGTTCTCTGTGTATCGGCCCTGGCTATCCTGGAACTCACTGTGTAGACCAGGTTGGCCTCAAACTCAGAGATCCAACTGCTTCTGCTTTCTACCTCAAGTTTTTCATAGGAATGGCATAGTGGTTGAAAAAAATGAAATATGTAAGCCTACAGTGTGCAAATTTAAAGACAAAGTATCAAAAGTGGGACAGCCATCATCAAGTTGTCTTCATCTGCAGGGTCAACTTCTTTGGTGTTAGGCTGGGGAACAGCATGAGCAGTGCAGTGGTTTGTTAAGTGCTCATATTACTTTGATATGGCACTTTAAGGATTTGACCAGCCTAAGAATTTTATTTAACACTGAACTGTGTATTTTAGAAGTTGTTTTTTTTTTTTTGTTTTTTTTTTTGTTTTTTTTTTGTAGTTTGTAGTTAACTGTTTCTTATTATGTTGGTCAGTGTTGAAAAAAATATATCGAGATTGTCATAATCTCTCTTACTTCCACAGTAGTGAATGATCACATAGAAAGTGATGATACGGTATGTGTCTGTTACATAATGGGCTTTATTTGGTAAGGATGATGTCACTGTGTGGGATGGCCTGAAGCAGTTATTAAAGAACACAAGACTTTTGAATGCTAGCATTTCTCACTAAATACCATTCTGCTGAAAACATTTTGTTTGAACTGGAATGAACCTAGATTTTCCTGGCTTGCTTACTGAGATTTAGAGAAGTAAATCTTACTATCATAATTATCTAGCTGGATTAAAGAAAATATTAAAATATCTTTTTCCTTGGTAAAAAGAAATGGCATTAGGAAGGAAAAAGTGTCAGTTTTTGTTTCACAGACAAAATTTTGAGATTAAAGTCAGCTTTGAATTTTTGTAATGTGTTACACAGTTAATTGCTAAAGTATAAGATAATGATTCTTTTTTAAAAGCCTGTAATTTTTAAGATGGGGTTTCTCTGTGTAGCCTTGGCTGTTCTGGCCTTGCTTTGTAGACCAGGAGAGCCTCAAGTTCACAGAGATCTGCCTACCTCTGCCCCCCTGAGTGCTGGGATCACAGGTGTGTGCTACTGTGCCCAGCTAATTCTAAAGATTTTTAATGTCCTTGATACTAAAAAAAGGAAGATTACGTTTTACTTTGATTCTGACACATTTGATTTTTATTATTGTTGTAAAATATGCACAGCTGAATTTACTGCCATTTACTAGTTTTAAGTATACAGTATTATGCAAATTATCATCTCTGTGTCTATCCCCAGAATTTTCATCATCCTAAACTGAACAAGTTTATCCACCAAACAAATACTCTTGATTCCCTTCCCTCTCCTGCCCCAGTATCAGTAACCATTCTACCAAATGTCTCTGTGGCCCTGACTTTGACTGTTCTCGGGGATCTGTGTGGACAGAAGCCTGCAATAGCCGGCCTTTGCTGTCTGGTCCATTTCACTTAGTTTTGTCTAGTGTTTTTAAGGTTCATCTTTAATGTTCCATGAATCAGAATTGCATTCCTTTCAAGTCCCAGGCCAGCCAGGGCTATGTGGCAAGACCCAGTCTTTTTATTTTATATTTTTAAGAGGCTGGGACTACTTGGAGCACATTTTGTCTTCCCATTCATCCACTCAGGCATTTGGGCTGTTTGTACTTTTTGACTATTGTGAATAGTGTTGGTGTGGATATTGGTGTGCCAAGTTGTCATGACTCAAGAGCTCAAAGTTCAGTCTTACTGTGAGAGAGCGGGTCCCCACAGTTAAGTATCACTGATACTTAGGACTGAAAATCTGGGGAGCTTTAGCCCCTGTGAATGAGATCGGAATGAGTACACTCTGAGCTGAGCAAACATCTTCATAGCTGCCTGACTGGAGACATTTGTGCTAAGAGCAGTCAGTGCACACTGCCCAAATGAGAGGTTTGGAATGTGTCCCTGGATTCCTAGCTCTTTGTGCTTTAAACAGCATGCTCATAGAGAGTAGCTAGAAGTCTGAACTCTGTACAGCTGCCCGAGTTCAGGCTGGTGTCTTCGGGCATAGAAAACCCAGGTTTGCATTGGAAGCACGAGGACTGATTAGGTGAGTGACCTTAACTTGCCACATAAGGAGTCCCTTTTATCAGGTGTTACCATACTAACGTTCTGCTGTCCTTTAGGACAATGAATAGAAGAATGGGCAAAAGAGCGTATTTGATCTGATAGGAAGACATAGTGATCTCAGGCACCTTCAATATGACAAGCACACATTAGTCTTTAAAAAAAAAAAAAAAATGTTGCTTCAAGCAACTTAGGAAGGGCCAAAAATGGTGATTGCATCAAAGGGCAAAATTGAAAAAAGAAAGAAAACAGACAAAATCACAGACTTCTCTGAGAATAAATAACAACTTAAGCTAAATGTTAGAAAACTACTGAGATATGTGTAATTATTTTCCTTTACAGGATTTAAATTGGAATCTAGTGTTTTTAATGTTTTTTTCTACTTTTCTTTGCTATCTTATTTGAAGTAAGCAGTATTATAACAGTCAAAAGTATTTCTGTACCTTATAATCTTCACAGTCTCAAAGAAAAGTAGAAAAGTTAAAAATCAGCTAGAAAGACAGTACATGCCAGCTGAAGCTGGGAAGAAAGTACAGTTGGTAAAGTGCTTGCTGCTTGTCTTGCTGCCTTTCTGTTGCTGTAATAAAATGCCCTGACAAAAACAACTTACAGAAGGAAGGGTTTATTTTGGCTCACAGTTCTAGGGTACAGTCCATCAAGATAGATGTCATAGTGGCAGGGGTCAGCTGCTCAGTGAGGACGAAGACAGCTATGAATGCTCCTTTCATATATCCAGGCCGCCCTCTTTTAGAGTGGGTCTTCCCCCGCCCCCACCCCAGTTAACCTGTGAGTTAGTCCCAGAGGCTTGTCTCCTAGGTGATTCTAGATCCTGTTAAAATGGTAATCAGCATTAGCCATCACATCTGACCCATGCATGAGGACTTGTGTCCAATCATTAGAATGTGTGTAAAAATCTGAGTGTACTGGTTCAAGCTGTGATCTCATCGAAGTGCTAGGGAAGCCAGGGCAGGAATATCCCTGGGGCTCAGTGGCCAGCTGGCCTAGCCACCTACTTCATCATGAACCCCAGATCCCAGTGAGAAACCATATCTCAGAAAACAAGGTTGGAAACTAGAGAGATGGCTCAACAGTGAAGAGTGCTTGCTGGTCTTGCAAAGGACCTGACTTCTTTGGGCTCCAGGCTTGTCCTCAGAAAGTAACTTTTAGTTCCTAAAATCATAAACTGCTAAAAGTAGAAAAAAATAGACTTCCATCTCTCTATGGTAGTACAGTCTTTCATCTCAGGAACCAGTGGCAGGAGGCTTAGAAGTTCAAGTTTGTCCTCTGCTACACAGCTTGGGCTGAGTGAGAAAGAAAAGATTGAGTACTTCTGGTGAGATAGCCACTGATAAAGTGCCCATGCTCCTTCAAGCCACCTGTAAACAAAAATGTGATCAGCAGTATTCAAAAGTTAAAAAAAAAAAAAAAAAATTAAAAGATGACCTTGAACTTTGGAGGCCCAGCTTATTGTCACATACTTCTTTCTTTTTAAACAATTTTTTAAATAACACTTTATTTTATGTATAGCAGTACAGTTTAAAATAGCCAAATGTGGTGGCACATGCCTTTAATTCCAGCAATCTTTAAGTTCAAGGCCAGCTCAGTCTACATAAGTTCTACACCAGCCAGGGCAACACAGTAAGACCATGTCTCAAGAGCAAGCAAGCAAGCAAACACACACACACAAAACACTAAAATAAAATAATACTATAATAGAATGACTTTATGTAGTTTTAAACAGAAGAAAACCGGTGAGGGGGGAGGGTAGAATCAAGTTATAAAACTCCTCCCCCAGGATTGGGGGCTAGTGATTATAATAAAAGTTCATTGTATGCCAGCATGAAGGTTTTCATGAATTAATAAAACATTATGCTTGAAAACCCTTCACTGAAAACGATTTAAAAAAAAAATCACTATTTTTAAGTGGGTCCATGTAACCAGTACATTCCTAAACAGTTATGTCTGATTGCTACTGCTCTATTAGTCAATAGAATGAAAAAGAAAGCCCAGCTTTTATAATCACTGTCCCAAAGGAATAGCACATGTTGGAGTCTTTGGAATGTACAGTGGATCTTGCTACTTTCGTATACAGAAAGATGAACCCACATATCTACCATGAAACAACCATGAGCTGGAAGGAGAAAAAAAATAGCTTTATAGCTTTTTTTTCCATGATTCATGTGTCCTTTTGCCTGTGTTCCATCTTTTCTCATCACCTAATATAACTCTCCCTTAATTACACCCACCCTTATACCTCTTTACATATCTACATTATACATTACATATATTATATACATATATTTTTACATATATACATTTTTACATATATACATTATGAGGAGGGTTGCATATGAGAGAAAACATGCTTTCTGGGTTTGAGCCATCTCACTTAATACACTCCCAAGTCCATCTGTTTCCTGAAGCTCTCATGATAATTGTTTTTTTTTTTAACAGTTGAATAACGTTTCATTTTGTTTATGTATCACATTTGTATTCTGTTGACTGATATGTAGGCTATTTTCATTCTTTGCTGTTGTGGATAGAGCATCAATAAATGTGGATGTGCAAATATCTCTGTGGTAGGATACAGTGTTCATTGGGTCTATGCCAGGAGTGGTATACAGATATAGCGATCATATGGTGGTTCTCTTTACTTTCAAATATTTCTTAAGAAACAGGTCTTTCAGCATATATTTCTGGACCCTTTAAATTGTACCCAACCCCTCTGGCACAGTCCTGCAGCTTATATGCTCTTCAAATAGTCTGGCCAGGCACCCTCTGTAAGCTGGTTATAAGGTCAATGCCAGATATTGTCAGTTTTGATATACCTCTGCTTCCAATTATCAGTTTCTGGTTTGCTTTTACATTGCTGTTTAATAAAACACTTCAAAACTTAGTGGCATAATGCAACAGTAATGAATTCTGCGCTACTCTTTTGGATTACTAGCTTCACCCCTCTCTATCCACCCAAATGTACCTTGTTATAAATTTCTGTTACAACAGGCTAAGAAATTAGCTGATTCCAGAACCAGAGTAAGGACATTTTGAGATAATCCTGGAACATCTTGTGTCAGAATGTTAGCAAATATTTAAAAAGAAGAAGAGGAGGAGGAGTATCAGAAAGATTCAGGAACTAACTTGAAGGGCAGTTCCAGAAATCAGACGTGGGACAACATGAACACCAAAATAAACAAAGCTGACAGTCAGTTATGTACACAAGTGAAATGATTGCTTGGGTGTTTTTAAATAGAAAAGGAATAGCATAAATTAAAAGACTTTAGCCAGGCATGTTGGCTCACACCTGTAACGCCAGCCCAAGTGCAGGGATTAAAAGTGTATGCCAGTGCCACCTGGCACATTCACTGTTTTATTGAACACCTGTTAGGTTCTTTGTGACAAGTATATAATATACAGAGCTGAACAATACAGTCTCTTCCCTCCAGATACAGTCACTACTGTGTGACATGACGGCTGCAGTAAATAATGTATATTTTATCCCACCATTAAAAAGATAGGTCAGTAATACAATGAATATGCTAATGAGCTCAACAGTCATTGTGTATCAAAACATTGTACTCCATAAATATATACAATTGTAATGTCAATCAAAAATAATGTTACTAATAAAAATTGATATGAATCTGAAACGATTTTTTAAAAACTATTGTTTAGGGTTTTTTCCTTTTAATACACTTAAAAACAAAATAAATACTTTTGAAATGAGTATAATGTTGTAGATATGTTTTTTTGTAGATAAAATAATCAGGACTTTGTGAAAGAAATTACTTAAAGCATTTTTCACTGAAATATTCTTAATATGTCTTAATTGAAATAGAATTATATCATTTTTCCTCATTCTTCCCTTCAGCCCCTTCCAGCTACTCTCCCTCAGACCTCTTCCATGTCCCCCTTCAATCTCAAGTTGTTGTCCTGTTTTTCTTTGGTTTTGATTGTTACAGAAGTGTATGTGTGCATGTACATGTATGTGAAAAGATACAATGTTGATTCCATTTTTGTTGCTGCTGTGTATATGGATTGCCCACTTTGTATTAGACAACAGTTAGAGTCTCATCCCTACGAGAGGGTGAATTCTTCCTCCAGCAGTCACTTATAGCCTGTAGTTCTTTGTCTACGGGTGGGACCCCGTGAAAACTCCCCCCTTTCATATAGCATTGTTCTGGTGTTGTTTACACAGCCATTTCTGGAGAGGCTGTTTTACTGCAGACTTCCTGGTGTTCTGCCGCTTACAGTCTTTCTTTGCCCTCTTCAGAAATGTGCCCTGAGCCATAGATGCTGGAGCTGTGGTAAAGATGGATCTGTCTTTTGGGGAAGGCTCACCATGATTTGTGTCTGGTTGTGGTTTTTTGTGATGGTCTCCTTTGCTGGAGCAAGAGGCTTCTTTGATGAGGGGTGCTGCCTGTACTAACCTGTGAGTATAAAGGTAGATTTAGAAGGAAGTAAGGAATTACGCTGGTCTAGCAAAGTGGCAGCAGGAGATTCTTTCCTCACTAGCCCTGTGAAACTGTCAGGGTTTCCAGTATCGGGCATGGTGTCAGTATGCAGGAGCTGTGGTCAAGATGATTTTCATCTGTTGAGTGGGTCTTCAGTCCGATTACACAGCTATTGGCTGCTACAAATATGTTCCCCACAAAAACCATAGCCTAACAAAAACCCTAGACCCAGGCATGAGAAACTTCCTTTTGGATGGTTGCTCAGGGTAGTTCAAGTGACTTCCAAAATAATACAGATTATCTGTGTAGCCCTTGGTGGCCTCTCAGGGACTGATGGTGAACCTCTCTTGCTGAAAACATGGAATCCCTTAGGATTTCAGATCTGACTTGAGGGCCTTTCTCCTGTGGTCTAGCATTCATGGTTCCAGATGCAGACTGTGCAAACTGCTGAGAGAAGGAAGCAGTTAAACAGGGTTAGCTGCAACCTAGTTCAACAACTGTGAGCGAGGACAGTGACCAGCGTGGCAAGGTATGCATAAAGGTGCAATAAGTGCCTCTCACATGTCAGTGAAATCTTTCTTTTAAAATTTTTTTCAGATTAGAATTACATTATTTCCTTCTTTCTTTCCTTCTTTCCTGTCAATCCTCCCATGTACACTCTGCACACTCTCTTTCAAATTCATGGCCTATTTTCTCTTTAATGTTATATAAATATAGGAGTGAGTGTGTGTGTGTGTGTGTGTGTGTGTGTGTGTTTCTAAGTACATAGATACAACCTGCTCAATATGTTACTTGTATATATGCTTTCAGGGCTGACCATTTGGTGCTGGGATAGTTTGCCCTTCCTTAGGGCAGAATGTTTCTCTGCTCCCAGCTTTCTTTAGTTGTCTCCAGTTCTTTCTGTACAGTTGAGAACTCTTGAGCTTTCCCCTGTCCATGTTAGTATATGTATCAGTGTTGTCCATGTTCAGGTCATGTTTAGGCGGCCATGTTTGTAAGACTTATGGGTGTGGTTTCTGCCATTCCTAGGAGATACAATTTCACGGGAAACTTCTTATTCCCCTGGCTCTTAGAGTCTTTCTATCCTGTCTTCCAGGATTATCCTGAGCCTTAGGTATAGGAGTTGTCTTATAGATGTATTGGTTGGGATTGGGCTCCACACTTCAGTATTTTGATCAGTTTTCTGTAATGATCTTTGTCACAAAAAAAAGTTTCTTTGATAAAGGATGAAGACTACACTTAATCCAGCTAGATCCTGGAGAGGAATTGAAATATTTCTTTCTAATTAATTGGAACTTTCATCTTTCCCATGCCAAAAACATTCTTGTATTTCTATCAGTCCTAAATAGGCTTTTTCTGCCTTGCTGGGCTGAATAAATACCCAAAAGCTGTGCCAAAGATTGGTGTAGTTGTTGGCTTGCATCACTCTCATTAGACAAAAATGGCATTTGGAAGACCAAGGCCACGTTCAGGATGTGATACATAGAAGTAACTTAATAGCTTAATTGCAAAGTTGTTTATGGTCCAGACTGTGGCTTTTACAGTACTTGGCAGTCTCAATTGAGCTTGCAGTCTGGAATACAACAGATGATTGGTTATACTGAAAGGGGGATGGAAACCTCAGAGGCCTGTGTCTTAGTACTATGTCAGTGTGTGAAGTCACACACTGCTGCACAGCGATCCAGTAGCCTCTCCTTTTCCTGAGCTTTACTAACGGATGGGGAGAATATCTGAACATTTTTAATGTAGATCTTTAAGTAAATATATTATGTTTTTTTTTTCCTTTTGTAAAAGCAAAATAGTGTATGTACTGTTAGTTCTTTGGGGTGTCCAGTGATCATCTATGCTGATCTGTGGTTTGGGAATTCGTGGTATTGGTTCTTTTTTTTTTTTTAATGTGAAACTTAGGAAGCTGACTTACGTTTTGTATTTGATTCTTTGTATTGTATTTGTATCTTTGTATTTTATTCTATATGAAAAAATTCTCCATGAGTTGTCTAGTCTGACTCAGAATAGGCATAAGAAGCAGTGATAGAGGAGCTGTGAGTAATCGAGTCAACATGCATTTGGCCCTAGACACTGACATGTGCGGGTGGGGTTAGGTGTGGGAAATAGAGAAGGCTGTCAAGAATGACTTCGTAATTCTGACCAAAGCAAATATATAAATAAAAGCATCTTGCACGCCGGTGGTGAGGCACGTCTTTAATCCCAGCACTTGCGGATTGAGGGCGGAGGCAGGAAGGTCGCTGAGTTTGAGGCCAGCCTGGCCTACAAAGCAAGTTCCAGGATAGCCAAGGCTACACAGAGAAACCCTGTCTGAGGGGAAGAAAAGAACTTATCACAAGCGCATCCTTATGTACTAAGACAGGAACTACTAGAACTACACACATCAGCAAATACATAACATTTTAGCACGGTGTTGCTGTGTAAAACGGTATTCAGGAATCTGAAGCAGGAGGATCTGAGGTTCCAAGCCAGTCTGAGCAAGACTCTGTCTCAAAAACTAGAAATAAAACAATGTAAAAGCTAAGAAATCTTTTTCCCCTTCTGGTAAAATAGGCAGTTTTCAAGCGTTGACTTGACATACAGATTTAGAACATTTTCTGTAAATGATACAGAAGTATTAGTTAAATTTTATTATCTATCATTATTTCCTTAATTTGAATTTTAATAAAATCAGAACTATTAGCTAAGGATCTAGATGCACTGCCATTTTAAACAAAAATGAAACCCTAATAATAAAAAGAACAAAGCATTTGTAATTCAAAGTCACAATGGCATGTTACCCTTTTTGATTATCCAACTATAGTGGGTAATGTTATTAAATATAAACCATGTTTTTCAGTTAAAAGTCCTGTCAGATAAGCCAAATATGGTGCACACCTGTAATCCCAGCACTTGCAAATTTGAGGATTAGGAGTTCAAGGCCAGCCCTGGTTATATAGTGAGCTCAAGGACAGCCTGGGTTACATACCACTGTATCTCATAAATAAAGAGAAAGAGAGACAGACAAAGAGATAGAGACAGAGAGAGAGGGAAGGAAGAAAGGAGGGAGACCAGGTAGCAACAATAGTAAAAGAATGTAATACACCCTTCTATGCCTGCAATTGATAGGAAAAAACTTATTTAAAAATGGCAAGTACTGAATAAATATTATCAAATAAGCAAATGTGACCTGTAGACTTAACTGGTACACTATGTCCAGTGTAAGAAGTCTTTTCAGACTCATGAAATAGTTATATAATTGGCCATTTTGCGGATTCATAAGGAAATCTGAAAAAATATCAAAAGATTAAAATCATATATATGCTATTATAATTAGAAATCATTGACAAAATATAGCTAGAATGTTCTTATATCTTTGGCAATTAAGTAATATTTTAATAGAATGAACCAAATAATA
Organism: Meriones unguiculatus; assembly: GCF_030254825.1. Classification (NCBI taxonomy): domain Eukaryota; kingdom Metazoa; phylum Chordata; class Mammalia; order Rodentia; family Muridae; genus Meriones; species Meriones unguiculatus. The sequence goes on from NC_083364.1 coordinate 36,544,937, forward strand.
GTGGAAATAAGATATCAGTGTCTTTAATAATATCCTAATAAAGAGGTTATACCATATTATTAAAGGCTTATGAGATAAAAACACTAGTGGAGAGAATTGATAGCCTTTTTTTTTTTTTAAACAGGGTTTCTCTGTGTAACCCTGGCTGTCCTCAAGTTTATTGCTCTGTAGACCAGGCTGCCCTCACAGAGATCCACCTGCCTCTGTCTCCCCAGTGCTAGGATTAAAAACATGTACCACCATGCCCAGCCTTCTCTTCTCTCTCTTTCTCTCTCTCTCTTTTTTTTTTTTTTTTTTTTTTTTTTTTTTTTTTTTTTTTTTTTATAGACAGAGGGTCTCACTCTGTAGCCCTGGCTGGTCTACTGGACTGGAACTTACTGTAGACTATGAACTCACAGAGATGCACCTGCCTCTGCTTCCTGAGAGATTGTAGCTTGTTTTTGTTTTTGTTGTTTTGTTTTTAAAGGCAGGTATCTTATTATGTAGTTGAGGTTGGCCTGGAACTTACCCTGCCTCTGCCTAAGACTGAAGCCCTGTGCCATTGTGTCTGTCGAATTATAGCTTTAAATGCATATGTTTGAAGAGGAAATAAGTAAAATTTAGTGAGCTAAATATCTCAGTAGATTGAAAAGCAAAACAAAACAGTGTGACTCCTCCTGATCAAAGAGAGGTGATAAAGAACAGAAATGAACAAAACAGAAACCACATATATGATGAGCTAAGCAGAAGTTAGTGGTGGGGCGAGGATGTTGCTAAGTGGCAGAGTGTTTATTTCGCATACACAAGGCTCTAGGTCCGACCCCTGGCTCTGAAGAAAGGCAAAGCAAATGCTAATGCTGTTGTAAGCACTGATGCAAACGTCAAGAAAGAAAGAAGGTATAAATAACCAAAGCAGAAGAGTGTAGCAGGGGAAGTCACTATAGATACCGTGAAAGTTTGTAAACACAGGCTGTTGGGAATAACTTTATGCTAATACAGTTTTAAATTGCTAATAAAAATAGCAAACAGCTAGGCAAGCATGATAAAAATTCTGTGGTTAGCTGGGCGGTGGTGGTGCTCGCCTTTAATCCCAGCACTCGGGAGGCAGAGGCAGAGTCAAACGGATCTCTGAGTTTGAGACCAGCCTGGTCTACAGAGTGACTTCTAGGACAGCCAGGGCTACACAGAGAAACCCTGACCTGAAAAACAACAACAACAAAATGCCTGTGGTCCCAAAGTTTCCGAGGATGAGGAGAAAGGATTGAGCCTGTGAATTCAAGATCAGTCTGGACCACATAACAAGATCTTATTCTAAATGAAAATAGAAGCAGAAAACAAAGCAAAATCAGCAAACTTCTAGAATGTAATTTAAAACTAATTCAAGAAAATAAAAGGCCTACCTGATCTTAAAATATTAAAGAAATCCAACCCGTAGAGTAATTCTTTAAGGAAGACTCTTAAGGTTAGATAACTTTGCCAGCAAATTCTAACAAGCTTTTAAAATATAGATAATAATTTGAAATATACATAACCCTTTTGGTCAGTAGAACAGGAGGGAACGCCTCCAAGCCAAATTGATGAGAGCAATACAATTTTGCTGTCATACCCTGACAGAAGAGTTATAATCCCAGTTCTGTCATTCATGATGACGTACATAAAGAACTTGTACAAACTTAGTCTAGTGTAAAGGAAGTGCAGTAAAGGTACATCCCCAGGTGAGGGAAGGCGTGGCAGCCTGGTCTTTGTAGTACTCTCCTCCCTGCTGCAGTGCTGAGGGCTCAAGTTCCAGGGTACAGTCCGTCATGAAACAGTCATGGCAGTTTGGGGCAGGCAGAGAAACATAAATGCAGCTGCTGGGCTCCTTTTACTTGTTGATTTCATCTGAGACCCCACCTCATCAATAGGACTGCCCATATTCAGGGTGGGCCTCCCTTTTTGTTAAACCTTTCTGGAAAGACCCTCATAGACTACCAGAGGTATTCTTTGATAGTTAAAATCTAACCAGGTGAACAGTGGATATTAACATCATGTTTACTTCAAAATGATTATAAAATTTTTTTAACATTAGAAAATTAGTTTTGTTCTACAGTAATAGAAGAATTTATGAGGATAAGAATTAATTCTACATAAATATTAAAATAATGGCATAATAAAAAGTAAAAATTGAAAATTCCTCTATTGGGTCCCTTTCTACTCTTAGGCGGTCTTCCTCACTTTTTTTTTTCATTTTTTTATTATTATTTTTTCTTTATTAATTACACTTTACTCACTTTGTATTCCCCCCACCCCTCCTCCCATCCCAATCCCTCCCTTCCTCCACCCTCTGCATGCATGCCCCTCCCCAAGTCCACTGATAGGGGAGGACTTCTTTTCCTTCCTTCTGATCCTAGTCAATTAGGTCTCATCAGGAGTGGCTGCATTGTCTTCTTCTGTGGCCTGGTAATGCTGCTTCCCCTTCAGGGGGAGGTAATTAAAGAGCAGGCCAATCAGATCATGTCAGAGACAGTCCCTGTTCCTATTACAATGGAACCCACTTGGATACTGAACTGCCATGGGCTACATCTGTGCAGGGGTCTTAGGTTATCTCCATGCATAGTCCTTGGTTGGAATAGCAGTCTCAGGAAAGACTCCTGTGCTCAGATTTTTTTGGTTCTGTTGCTCTCCTTATGGAGTTCCTGTCCTCTCCAGATCTTACTATTTCCCACTTCCTTTCTAAGATTCCCTGCACTCTGCCCAAAGGTTGCCCATAAGTCTCAGCATCTACATTGATAGTCTGCAGGGCAGAGATTTTCAGAGGTCCTCTGTGTCTGGTTCCTGACTTGTTCCTTCTTTTCTCCTTCTGATGTCCAGCCTCTTTGCCTTTCTGTATAGGAATTGAGCATTTTAGCAAGAGTCCTCCCTCTTGATTAGTTTCTTTAGGTGTACAGATTTTAGTAGGTTTATCCTATATTATATGTCTATATGAGTGAGTATATACCGTGTGCATCTTTCTGCTTCTGGGATAGCTCACTCAGGATGATCTTTTCCAGATCCCACCATTTACCTGCAAATTTCATGATTTCCTTGTTTTTTATTGCTGAGTAATATTCCATTGTGTAGATATACCACAATTTGTGCATTCATTCCTCCACTGAGGGGCATCTGGGCTGTTTCCAGCTTCTGGCTATTACAAATAAGGCTGCTACAAACATGGTTGAGCAAATGTCCTTATTGTGTACTTGAGGATCTTTTGGATATATGCCTAGGAGTGATATAGCTGGATCTTGTTCCTCACATTTTTTTTAATGACTCTACTTTTACAAAACAAAACAAAAAAAAGGAAAATTCCAAATTAATGTAATAAAATATAAAAATCATATCATCTCAAAGGAAGAAAAAATATTAATAAATTTAACATCCATTACCAATAAAACTCTCAGCAAGCCTAGATTTTCTTAATTTCATACAGACTCAACAAAGAAAGTGGTTGAAATTAGAACAAAAAAGATACTGTTACTTTTATTCAGCATTATGCTTGATGTTCTCACAAACAGGGTGAGGAAATTGCATAAATAAATGAGAAGCACAGAGGGAGAAACAAAGGTTTCATTATTCAAAGAGCCATATAAATAGTCTGAAGAGATCTGCAGATGAGTTATTTGAACTAAAAGTTTACTAAGGCTGTCAGATACAAAATCAACGTATTTTATTGTACTTCTATATGTAACAAGTGTTGAGAAGACTGTATGTCATTTGTGAAGTAATAGGATGTGAGAATATAACAGCATTTTTGTAAAATCTGAGAAACTGTGAGGCTTTACTTAGAAGTGTTAAAGCTTTTCTTTGCTGGGCAAACAAGCTGTGCTTTTAGACTGAAAGGCTTAGTGTTAGAAAGATGTTCTTCCCACGTTGTTGGAATTGGTGTGATTTTGATGAGCTCTCAAAAAAATGCATTGTTTTGATTTGTTTTTGAGATTTAGCAAGTTCATTTTAAAACAGAAAGAGAAATGCAGAAGCCAGCATAGCAGCCTAAGACCTATACAGAGCTAGGTGACGCAGGACAGGCGTGAGTGTACCTTCAGCTGACTAGGGTGGCAGAGCAGGAGTTCTTGGGTGTTGGTCCTTGCCTTCCACCATGTTTGATGCAGAACCTCTTTGCTCCTTTCCCCTTCATATGTCAGGCCCACAAACGCAGAAACCAGGGATTCTGGTCTACAGAGCAAACTTCATGACAGCCAGGGCTATCCAAAGAAACCCTATCTCGGACAAAAAAAAAAAAAAAAACACAGTGTATATAATTTTATATTGTAATTCTTCAGGAAGAAGAGAGGCTATATTTACTGTCCTCAAAATCATTTTGTGAAATTTGCTTTTAAAAAACAGCAATTTACATTCACAGACACTTTGAGCTCTGACTGGTGCTTGGGCAAGATGGTGGTCTTTTTCTTAAATTATTACCACATAATAGGCAAATAGGAGTCTTCTTTAGAGAGTGTGACAAATAAAGTTAATCTTAAAAATTGATAGCTGCTCATGCTTTATTCTGTGTCTGTTAATTCATTGAGAATTGTAAAATAGTGATATCCTTTTGTTCACCCATAACTAAGATGCTTTAATTTCATCATCTAAGTCTTTGGTTAAAATATGTAGGTCACTCAACAATATCTTCATATAGGAAAGGCAAGATAAATGGTTGATTTTTCTAATCAGTTCTTTTGTTTCTTTAAGGGAATGTATCATTTTAAGATCATGATTGAATATGCATGATGGATTTTATTTCATTGAAATTACTTTTTTGAAAAAAGTTTTTTAAAAAAATTAAGCTGGAAGATAGTGTCCCACGCCTTTAATCCCAGCACTGGGGAGGCAGAGGCAGCCAGATCTCTGGGATTTCAGGGTCAGCCTGGTCAACATAGTGAGTTCTAGGGCAGCCAAGGCTACACAAAGAAACCCTGACTTGAAAAAACAAAAAAAAAGAAACAAGTTTGTTTGTATTTTAGTGTGTGTGTGTGTGTGTGTGTGTGTGTGTGTGTTAGTATACGTGCATGTCCCCCTAAAGAGACCAGAAGAGGGCATCGTATCCCCTAGAGCTAGAGTTGTATAAGCTATTGTGGTCTACCCTCTGTGGGTTCTGAAAATCAAATTCTGGTGGTCTAGAAAATCAGCAAGTATTCTTAACTACTGAGCCATTTCTCTCTCAATTACCATTTTTATTGAGGCTCATATTGTATCATTGGGAGCAAAAAAGGTTCCTGAGTTGATTTTAACAAAGGACTGTGACTCTTTTTGGTAAAGAGTAGGGCAACTGAGCTGAGACGTTGGCTCAGTGAATACGAGGAGCTTGCTGCCCAGACCTGACAACCTGATCAAGGAGAGAACCGACTCTGGAGAGTTGTCCTCTGGCTCCATGAATGCATCATGCCTCTTCTCCTTCCCTCCCTCCTTCTGCCTTTCCCCCCTCACACACATTCTTGGGAAGGTGGAGTTTTTTGGAGGGATCCATTTGTTTCTGCTGATATTTGGAACTTAGTGATGCAACTTTGCTATAATGAGTGGCCAGTGTCTTAGAATGTGTATTACTTACAAAGAATAACAATTTTATTTTTAGTGTGTGTGGAAAGTGAAAAGGAAACAGTGTTGCCTAGCAACAGTTTAAAAATGTATGTTTAATGGGTTACTCAGCCAGTTAATAAATATTTCAGTGCTTATGTTGAACCAGTTTCCACAATAGAAATTCTGGAGAATTCAAGTGATTATGAAGCATACTAACTAATTTGAGTAAAACAAGTTCCAAAGAATGGCTTTTAAAGCTTTTACCTTTTCTTTCAGACCTGTCACGAAATCGCCTCTCAGAAATCCCTATGGAAGTGTGTCACTTTGTTTCTCTGGAAAGTCTTAACCTGTATCAGAATTGTATTCGATACATCCCAGAGGCCATTCTAAACTTACAAGCTCTGACGGTCCTAAATATTAGGTAAGAATAGTATCCGTTTAGAAAAAGTGGTTTTATATGATCTTTCATTTTCTCCTCTCTGTCACTGAAATGTTAACAATTTCTTATGCCAGCTGTTCACACCAGCACTTCCTAATATGTTCTTAGGATATAGTAACATTTTCCCCATGTTTCTCTTGTTTCTCCCTTTATTTTTAGCTTTGCATAATTAACAGACCCGACTAGCTGTTAGCCTAATAAGCCTGTAGAAGTCTTGCAGCTGTGGTTCTCCAGTTACATTTTCAAATTAACTTTATCACGTAAATACTAAATCTGATGGACTGGGATACAGCTTAGCTGGTAGATCACTAGCCCGGTGTGCACAAGGGCCTGGGTTCAGTTCCCAGCAGGACACACAGAAACACACACAATACCTTGTTATTTTTAGTGTGTGTGTGTGCATAATGTGAGTGTTTGGGTATGTGCTGTAGTGCGTGTACAGAGGCAGAAAGCAACCTTGTGGAATCAGTTCTCCACTTGCACTTTCATGTGGGTTCTAGGGGTTGAACTCAGGTTGCCGTACTTATGTGGAAAGTGCCTTTACTTTACTTCATTGGACCTTGGAAATGCTTTTCTAGTAAATATTTTGTTGCCCCATTTATATACATTTAAAAAAAAATCCATCCCTGGGGCTAGAGAGATGACTCCATAGTTAAAAGCATATACTGCACTTTGAGAGAACTTTCGAGTTCAGTTTCTAGCAGCGTCCTCAGGCATCTCACAGCTGCCTGTAACTGCAGCTCCAGGGGAGTCTGATGCCCTCTTCTGGCTGCTTTGGGTGCTGCACTCACATGCATAAACCCACTCTCAAACACACATATATACTTAATTAAAAATAAAAGTAAATTTTAAAAACTAAAATCCACTCCTTTTAGATAGGTAGTTCCAGCAATTTTTTAAAAATCATGCTTAAAAAAGCACTACTAGAGAAATTTGTATGCAAATGTTAACATTTTTTCTTAATAAACATGTATAGCAGAATTATTATTGGATTAAAACATTTTATTTTATTTTATTTTTTCTCTGCAAGAGATTTATTAGGAGGGAAAGGGGAGCAGGACATGGGGAGAGAGAGAGAAAAAAAAGGGAAGAGGAAGGAGGGCACCCCGAGAGAAAGAGAAAGTAAGAGCGAGTAAGAGTGTAAGAGGGATTAAAACATTTTAAAAGGTTCATAAATTATGTTAATTAACGAAAGATCTTGAAAAGATCTTTTTAGGGAAGGACTTGGCCTTAAAAGAACTATTATGGGGTTAAATTTACATGGTAAACTTTTAATTTATTTTTATTCAATGAGAGATGTACTTTACTATTTTATGTTTCTGAATTTTATGGTTTTTTTTTTAAATAAACAAAGATTCCTGTTATCTGCCTAAATTTAGTAGTTGGGAACTGATTAAACTGACAGGAACTTAAATCTAGTATCCTATTTATTTCCTATAAGACATATTTTTGGATCTAAATGACAGATAAGAAAATTTTTTATCTGACTGTTCTTTCTCTATTTACTCATTTAGTCGGAACCAACTGTCAACATTGCCAGTACACTTGTGTAATTTACCATTGAAAGTCTTAATTGCTAGCAATAACAAATTGGTCTCACTTCCTGAAGAAATTGGACATCTCAGACATTTGACGGAACTTGTAAGTTAACATTTTATTTTTTGATTGTCCAACATGTCTGCAGTATTCTATATGATAAAAATCAAATATTGTTTTTAAAAGTAGTTTTATGGTGTTGGCTTGACATAGAATTAAGAAAGACTTCAACGTACAAGTCTCCACATGAGGGGAGATGTCAGGGTTATTTTCTAACCAGCATTAAATTATTTCTGTATTACTAAACTCTTGAGACATAATTTAATAATGTGATTGGGTTTTTTAATTAAAATTTTAATATCAATATTTTTATCATTTTTCTTAGCCTATTTAAATGAATGAGCACTCCAAAAGTTGGTTTTTGATTTTTGTATGTTTGTTTTTTTGTTAGCATATCTTTGGGATATATAGCCAAAGATATATATCTTTGGGATATAATTTGGTATTACCTATTTTCTAAGATCTTATTAAACTTTACCTACTGTTATTTATGAATATACAGGAAACTGTCTCTTTTTTGTTTGTTTGTTTGTTTTTGTTTTTCAAGACAGGGTTATTCTGTGTATCCTTGGCTGTCCTGGAACTCACTCTGTAAAACAAGCTGACCTTGAATTTAAGAGAGCTGCCTGCCTCTGCCTCTCAAGTGACAGGATTAAAGGTATGCACCACGACTGCCTGGCCCAAGAAACCAAACCATTTCTTTTCTTTTCTTTGTTTTTGTTTTTGTTTTGTTTTTCTAGATAGGGTTTCTCTGTATGGCCTTTACTGTCCTGGACTCACTTTGTAGACCAGGCTGGCGTCTAAGTGATCCACCTGCCTCCTCTGCCTCCTGGAGTGCTGGGAGTACAGGCATGCTGCTGGATATCATTTCTTACATATTTATGTTGTGAGTTAGTGTAGGAGTTAGACTACCTATAGCCCCACAATCATATTATGGGCGGGATTCTAACTGTATTTTATAACTAAGGAAACCAATACTAAATGACACAGTTTGCCTGTGGAACTGTCAGATTGGAAATCAGCGTCCTTAAACTAAAGCCTATGTTTCATATTACTTGAAATGATCAAATGCAACTATGATAGTTGAGACTTAGTAAGATAGTGTGGGGGGTTATTAATAAAGATGGTTGTTGTAAACAGAAAAAATGGTATAAATCTAGTTGGACAAATTAGATTACTTTGGTACAGGACTTTGGATTTAAGAACTGGGATTTTAGGCTACTGTTTTTGTGCTAGCTAGACTTTGGAAATAAAACCCAAAATGTATGTTTTAGGACATTCTTTAGAACCTGGCTTGTTAACATGAACCAGGTATAACTTATACTTTAAGTCCTATTGCTTTACTTATTTCTATGATAGACAAAGGAGTGAGCATTACTTAATTTTTCATACAATATAGTTTGATCATGTTATTACTTTATTTTACTTTTTATATCCAACAGTTGCTTTGAACTCAGTGTCTTTATCTTAGTTTCCCAAATCTTTATTAAACAAATGATTTAAACTTTTAAGATACTTATGCAATCCTAAATACTCAACAGATAGACACATGTTTGAGGTGCTGCTTTTAGTTTTCTACAAGTGGTGCTAATTGATGCCCTCAGTCACTCAGGGAACTTTTGACAACCTCAAAGTCTCTGTCTCCCCAATGGTCTTTTTACCTCATTCTTCTCTCTTCTTTCCTTCCCACCTCCATTTCTGGGTGGAAGTAAATGACTTTCTTTCCACTTGGGTGTTTTCTGAGAGACACATCACACTCTTTTGAAATAGGATGTGAGCTGCAATGAAATTCAAACCGTACCTTCCCAAATTGGTAATCTGGAAGCCTTGAGAGACTTTAATGTAAGAAGAAATCATCTAGTACACTTGCCTGAAGGTAAGAAACTATGAAATAATCGTTTTGTTGGTATTTGTCTTTTTATTTTAATATTTCTCAAACTGGTGGGTACAAGTCAAAAAATGTGTGTGAGGTAGAGCCAGTGTTTGAGCTCTAAGGGCTTACTCAGTTAGCATCGTCTGCTAGACTGTGCCCTCTAGAAACCTGTTAAGAATGAGGCTACTGGCATGGGCCTGGTATCCCAGCTACTCAGGCAGCTCAGGCAGGAGGATCACGTAGGCCTGCTGAGTAACTGTGAACCCTGTCTTCAGAGAGATGGGAGAGGGACAAAGAAAAAAAAAAGAGGGACAGGGCATGTAGTTCAGTGGTAGAGCACTTGGCCAGCAGTCAAGACTGGAGGTTCAATCCCAAATACCAGCAAAACAACAAAAACTTCAGAGAAAAATTTTGGTAGCCCTTGCTCAGTATTGCATTTTAGATCCTGTGGGCTACCCTGCGAACCACTGTAGGTGATCCTCAGGGCAGTGTCATTGTGATCTCAACCAAGCATGAGTATGGGGAGAAATGGAGTGTGCTTGGTAAAGGGATAGTCTGGTGTGATGTATTAATTTATAAATTTGTAAATGGACTTTGAAAATTAAATAGAATCGGTAGAGTTTGAGTTGAACTTAACTTTATCCTTTACTGGAAAAGTTCAAACAAGGTCTAATTAAGCATGTGAAGGTGACATGCAGTAACAAGTGAAGTGAGCATCTGTAGTAGTCTTAGGTTGTCTGTAAATTCTGACGTGGATTTCAATGACAGAAATGATATAGCAAATTAAATTTTATCAAGTGCTCACAAATACAAATCCACGAAAGGAAAGGTTGCAAATAAAAACAAAAATGAGAACCATTTTAATTAAATTCAAACTATATTTATTTAATTTAGTTACAGAATATTTCCATGTGCCTGTCACTCACTACTATAATAATCGGCTCACAGTGATTTTTATTTCATTTATATATTTTTTCATACATATATTTCACCATATGTATGTATGTATATGTGTATATATATGTATATATATACACACACACATATACATATCTCCTCTCATGTACTTTTCTCCACCCTAATCCTCTAGATTAACTTAAAGCAAATTCTAGAAAATAACTCAAGAACATTTCAGAATGCATATTTAAAAATAAGAATCGGTCTTCTATAATGACATGTGCCTGTAACCTCAGCACTGGGAGGTAGGGATAGGAGGACTATGAGTATGACCTCTGGGGCATGCCTTGACTATAGAGAGACCATGTCTCAAAAATAACGAAGAAAAAAAACAACAACAACAAAAAGAAAATCTTTAGAAATATTTTCATAACAATGATCTAGGTTCTGTAAGATGTGACAAAATTTATAATAAAAGTTAACTTATGATGCTTTTGCTTTTACTACAAAGTCCAAACATTCCAGTTTGATTTAGTGAAATAGTTAGTTCTGACACAACATTTGACATTTTGGATCTGAGGTGAACACATTAGAAAATTATTTCCTCTGTCACCTTTATACACTTAGCTATCACCCATTGCCTGGTACCTCACATGTTCTCACTGAACTTGTCTGGTGGCCTTCACACGCACACCATTTGCTTTCAGGCCTTTCCTCCATTGCTTCTTCCACTTGCAACCAACTCAGGATAGGAAGAGAAGCTCCCAGTAAACCAAGAGTTATGACCTATGTGCTAATAGTCCAACACATTTGTGTTCTCTCTCTCTCTCTTTGTGTGTGTGTGTGTGTGTGAGTGTGTGTGAGTGCATGCGTGCGTCTCCGTCAGGGACTGAAAACTGAACACAGGACCTTATGCATATTAGGCAATCTGCTATTATTAAGCTGTGTTCCTATCCCACCTTTTCATATTTCATTTTCATTTTGAAACAGAATTCAACTTGCCTTGGCTGTCCTGAAATTTTCAGTCCCCTCTCTTGACTCCCAAGTAGCTGGGATTACACCCATCAAATACCAGGTCCAAAATTCTCTCTAGGGCCATCCCTTTATTCAGGGCCTAGTCACTGTCTTCTAGGCTTCTTCATGGAGCAAGATTACTAATAAAAATATTGATGTTTCGGATTTTGTATGGGGGGGGCGGTTGTTCCCTGAAGTAGGCTCTTATAACGTAGCCTAGGCTACCCTCAATTACACAGTATTCCTGAAGCCTTATGGGTGCTGGGATTGCAGGTTCGTGCCACCATGCCTGGCAGTGTTGAGGTTTTGATTAACATTGGGGCTTTCGGGTGGCAAGTATGGTGCAATAGTTTTATCGTCTAATTTATATCCTTTATAAAACTGTTGAAAATGTGAATTCACCAGGCTCAGTGGTGCACACCTATAAGCCCAGCATTCAGGGAGACAGAGGCAGGCAGATCTTTGAGTGCAAGGCCACCCTGTTTACAAAGCAAGTCCAGAACAGCCAAGGCTACACAGAGAAACCCTGTCTGGAAAAAGAGGGGGGCATGAATTACACAGTTTTTTTTTTGTTTTTTTTTTTTTTTTTAAAGAACAAGCCTTTTTTTTTTTTTAAAGATTTATTTATTTTTTTATGTATATGAGTGTTCTATCTGCATTTACATCTGCCAGAAGAAGGAATCAGTTCACATTACAGATGGTTGTGAGCCACCATGTGGTTGCTGGGAATTGAACTCATGACCATTGGAAGAGCAGACAGTGCTCTTAACCACTGAGCCATCTCTCCAGCCCCGAATTACACAGTTTTAAATGTTTATTTGCATGGTTTCTAATCAGCAGTTAAAGTAACCTGAGGTGGCAGGAAGTTTATTTGTGCATTAATATGTGACATTGCATTTTGGTTGGTTACATCACCATTTTCATTGTAATTAATTTTAACTAAATAGCAATCAAAAGATATTTAAAAGCTCAAAGTAATTATTAATATTCCTTTTCCTCATATCATCTCCCTACCCCCACCCTGCCCCCCCAACACCAACATTCCAGTTTCAGTGGCCAGGAGTATTTTCATTAGCTTCGTTGGCTGTTTCTTGACTGTGTTTTAAATGCTGGTTTGGGGAGGAGAGCGTTTGTTTGTTTGTGTATTTGTTTTTGAGGGAAGGTCTTGCTGTATAGCTGTGGCTAGCCTGCAGCTCACAGCGTCACAGCCTGTGCCTTAGCCTCCTGAGTGCTGCAGTTGCAGGCGCTGCACATGCTGAAGTGCTTTTGAGACCTGGTAGCTGGAAGTGTGATCCATCTCTACCTCATTACTATGTGGTCAGCCCCTTTAGTCTGGAAGACCTGAGCGTCTTCCCTTTTTCCCACTCACTGAGTGGGCTAGCTCTGAGTGCTGGTTACTTAGAGCTGCTCTTTAGACCTTCGTCTTGAGAGAATTATTTGTTTACCCCCTCCCATCTTCTTACCTTGGTTTATTTGGATGTGTGTACATGTGCCACAGTGCAAGTCTGTGGTCACAAGACCGCTTGGTTCATTCCTTCTTTCATGTGGATTCCAGGGGTCAGACTCCTCAGACTTGGCAGCAAGCTTCTTTTTCTGATGACTCTTGTCTTTTTTTAAAGAGTCTCCCTGTGCTTCCTGTGTAACCCTGGCTGTCTGTGTAAGCCAGGCTGGCCTCAGACTCTCCACCTGCCCCTGCCCCCCAAGTGTTCCAAATCTTCCCATGTGCCCCCACACCTGCGTACTAACTCATATTGCTGCTCCCTTCCCTCTCTGTGATCATCTTTCTTTCTGGCTTTTCTGTCCCAGTTTTTAAATTGAATGTTATGTCTAAATCTTTGATCTTTTGATTTTTCTTATTCATTTCTTCACCATTTTGTGCTAATCTAGAGTAAAAAAAGTTCAAACCATTCTTGAATTTTCCAATTTCAGAAATTTATTGAGAATTTTTAGTTTCTACCATCATAAAATGCTTATTATTCTGTGACTTTTTAGGGGGAAAAAAAGACTATATTTTAGTGATTCTGTATTCTATTTCTCTGAAGTAAAAACATTCTGGCTTATCAAATTTCCTTCTGTTCTATGTACTTTCTTGTTTCTTCTTCCTTTTTTTGTTTGTTTGTTTTTTGAAACAGGGTTTCTCTGTTTAGCTTTGGCTATCCTGGACTCGGATTGACCAGGCTGGTCTTGAACTCACAGCAGTCCATCTGAGTGCTGGGATTAAAGGCATACACCACCACTTCTGGCTTTTTTTTTTTTCTTTTATTAGTTAATTTATTTTTTTGTTTCTGTCTTACATGTTGGAGACCTCTCAGTTTCTGAGGGTCATGTACAATGTGTACACAGCATCCTAGAAGTTCTGAATACATTGGGCAGAAATTGTTGAAGGGTGATTAAGCAAGAGGCTATATATTTTACTGAGGGAAACTCCATGTCAGTATCTAAAGACCGTTTGTATGGGAGTGAGCAGTTCCTCCAGAGAAAGATGCATTTGGCATACCTTTATATGATTGTGTGCGCGTGTTATCACTGGAATTCAGGGGTGGCTAAGGCAGGGTAGGTGGAAAAGGTGGACTTGCCGTTAGTGCCCTCGATTTCCAACTGCCGACACCTACTTCCCACCGACCCTCACTCCCTAAGTTCAGGGCCTTCTGGTACAGTTTCCATGGAGAATAACTTTCTGGTTCCTGTGGTGTGACTGTGAGTGTCCAGCTGAGGTTCTTGGGACTGGGGCCACAGGCATCTGACATTAGCTGTTCATAAAGACCTCTCTCTAGCTCCTTTGTTGTCTTTTTTATTTTTTTAAATAGTGTCAGGTTCTGAGAACTAAGTCGTACTGGGAGCAGGGAGGGAGTCACACTGCCTGGTTTCTGGTGGAATTCCTGTCTCTAAGCAACCAGACTTTATTTTATACCTTTATTTTATACTATATTCACGAAGAATAGTGGTAAGTGGTTTTTTAATCTACCACATTTAACTGGAAGCACATGTAAAAACTGTAGTTTCAAAATACCAGTGATTGTTTCTTCATTTACTTTCATGCAGAGCTGGCAGAGGTGCCTTTGATACGACTGGACTTCTCCTGCAACAAAATCACAGCAATCCCCGTTTGTTACCGGAACCTTCGGCACCTGCAGGTGATCACCCTGGATAACAACCCGCTGCAGTCGCCTCCTGCACAGGTAATCATGGGTAAAGTCTGCTGAAGGGCGGCTTCTGTTGGAGCATTAAAGGAAATTCTTTGTGCATCGTATCCATCTTGTCGTTCCCCACCGCTACCATCAGCACACCACCACCACCTGTGCCCATAATAAAAGGGATGGAAGAAAGAGTTTGATGTTTCCAAAAGATGGCACTTTTGTATGTTTGTGTGTTCATGTGTGCACCAGAGTTTGACGACAGGTGTCTTCCTCAGTCATTCTCCACCTTACTGTTTTTGTAGACAAAAATCTCTCACTGAGTTTGGAGCTCACCAATTCAGCTAGACTCCAAACCCCAGAGATCCCCCTGTCTCTCCCCTCCCCTCCCAATGTATGGTACTTTTATGTGGGTACTGAAGATCCAAACTTGGGTCCTCATGCTTGCACAGGGGCAAGCATTTTCTGACTCCCTAGTCCTTAAAGATTTTAACTTGAGTAATTTTCAAAAACTAGTTTTCTGGCTGGGCGGTGGAGGCGCATGCCCTTAATCCCAGGGCTCACAGGCTGAGGCAGATGTGGAGCTCTAGTTCCAGGACAGCTGGGGCTGCAAATCTGTCTTGGGAGTAAAAAAAAAAAAAAAACAAACCTAGATTTATAAATGAAATTTGAGTTAATTTCTTTTGTAATTTTCTCCTATTAAAGCTTGAATTGGAGAGCATAAGTGTCAGACAACTTTCCAAACTGAAAATTATCACTATATACTTGGTAACATTGTTTCTGTGCCTTCCTGTTTCCTGAAATGGTAAATTCCTCATTTAACCAGTTGGCTCATTTGTTTGTTAGTAACTGAAATGAAACTACTAACTATAAGGTAGGTTATATCCTGTAATCTATAAAATATTTGCCAAGCTCATAGTTTTCACTATGAAGTTTTTTTTTTCTTTTTTAAGATTTATTATGAATACGGTGTTCTGTCTGCATGTGCCCCTGCACGCCAGAAGAAGGCACCAGATCTCATTATAGATGGTTGTGAGCCACCATGTGGTTGCTGGGAATTGAACTCAGGACCTTGGGAAGAGCAGTCAGCGCACTTAACCACCATCTCTCTAGCCCCATCTTTTTTTGAAACAGGATTTCTCTGAGTAGACTTGGCTGTCTTAGACTTGCTTTGTAGACCAGGCTGGCCTCAAACTCACATAGATCTGCCTGCCACTGTCTGCCCGAGTGCTGGGACTACAGACATGTACCACCATGCACCAGGTGCACTGAAATTTCTTAAAGTTTTTGTTTTTCATTGTGTCTGTGCACATGTGCTCTGACATGTGCAATTCAGAGACAGCTCTTGAAGTTAGTTCCCTCTCTACCTGTATGTGGTTCCAGGGATCAAACTCCTATCACCAGGCATAGGTAGCAAGAACCTCTACCTGAGAGCTAGCTCACCCTCACTTTGCAGTTTAATAATGTATAAGCTTGTGACAGTCATAGAATCTGGGAAAGTTACATGAGAACCTCACAATTAAAAGGTTTTGAGGTAGTTGGGTTTTAGTCTGTGATGAAGTACTTAAGAGGAAGTGAGTTAAAAGAACTAAGTAAGGCTCCTGGTTTCAGGGTTCTAGTCGGCTGGCTCCGTTGCTATGGACCTGTGGTGAGACAGTATCATGGCAGCAAGAGCGTGTGGTCGAGGAGGCTGCTTAACAGCCAGGAAACAGGAAGGCTTCAGGACTAGTTTCACCCTTGAGAGGCACACCCCCAGTCCTGTCTTCCTCCAACCACACCCAGTCTCCTGATGCCCATTTAGCCATGAAGTCATAATGTATGAATTCATGATCATGATCACATTAGAGCCCACTTGATCCATTCACTGCTCAAAAGCCCATCAGCTAACAACTAAGCTTTTAATACATGAGCCTTTAGGGGACATTTTTAGACTCAAATTATAGTTTCATTAGAATTTGTTTGCCTCATGAGACAAGTCACAACAAAATTGAATGTATGTAAATTTCACCAATTTATCATTGCTAGTTCTCTTCCACAGAGATCAGCATTTAAAATGTAATTATAGATGATTAATACCTAGAAGAAATCTTTAAAGTCCTGACTGTATAACTAAGCAGTGTGTTCAATTTACTTGGTATATAACAGTGTTTATAATCATAAGTTACTCTGCTACTGAAACTTTCTAATAACTAAAAGACAAAACCCTAAAGTAAACACTGAACCAGATGATACAGGTTATTTTTAATTAATGGACTGTGGATTTAATAGGGATGCCTTAAAACTCTAATATATATTACACAAAAAGCTAGTTATTAAAAAAAAAAAGGGTGGGAAGGAGAGAGAGAACACATCTGGGGGCTGGAGAGGCAGCTCTGCCATTAAGAACACTTTTTCCAGGGGACTGGAGCCTACAACCCAGCATCCTCATGGCTGCTCACAAGTGTGTGTACCTTTAGTTCAAGGAGATCGAATAGCCTCTTCCGGCCCCTGGGCACCAGACACGCACATGGTGTAGAGATGCGCATGCAAGCAAAACACTCATACACATAAAATAATATGTTTAAAAGAACACCTATACTTCAGATGAATAGTAATTTGGCTGCATTTGTTATTTTATTTAGATATGTATAAAAGGCAAAATTCACATATTTAAGTACCTGAACATACAAGCTTGTAAGATTGCTCCAGATCTGCCGGATTATGAAAGGAGACCCCTAGGATTTGGCTCCTGGTAAGTATGTTTTACTCTTTTGTCATAGTCATCAAAGGGAAAGTCAAATTAACTTTATTCTTAAATTGCCTGAAGGAAAGTAACACTCTTATCCTCAGAATGCTTGAGTCAAATAGGAACTGGTTACATAGATCCTGCAAAATGTGGTTCTGGCTCAGTCTCTTGCAGTTTGGGTGGTATTGACATTATAGTCCAGGCAGTTCTTTGTCATGAAAGGTTGTTCCCCATTTTGTGGATAGTTAACAACATCCTGGCCCCTCCCTCCCAGGTACCAGTAACACACTGAAATGTTTCCCGATAGCCAGATATTGCCAGGATCCCTGGGTAGGCCCCTGGTTGAAATTCACTGGTGTGAGTGGCTTGAATACTAACCTTAGCTCTGCGCTTAAAAAGTTTCTGACTTATAGCAAGTCACTTGAACATTCTGCTTCATTTCCTTTGTGACTGTGAAGAGGCATGGGTTCTGCTGAATGTTGTCACCTCAAGATCTTTTAGTCTGTGAATTTCTTAGCTATATAGCTCATGCCATGTAAGGTCATCTACTTGGCACTCCCAGTCCCAGCCATGTGGAACAATCTTAAATGTAGGAATTAAATTAAAAAGCCTTCAAAAAGGAGAGCTAGATATCTCAGTAAAGAATGTTATGATGCTCATGGACTTTACTCAACAGAGAACCTTTCAGGCCTTTATTTAGGAACTGTCAGTTTTTGCTGAAACCACAGTCCAGATGAGCTTGCTTCATAATTTTCTAGCCTAAAGTAGATCAACAAATGTCCATATGGTTTCTAAAAGTGGGTATAGCCAGGTATTGATATGGTATATTAAATATGTATCATGTTCAGAAAAGGCAATTTATTACAGTTTTAAGTTTTTATTAGAAATTATTAAAAGATTTAAGTGTTTCATATTAGAAAGGAGTAATTTGAAGCCATCTGAAACAGGATTTCTCAGGTAAATAGTGTTACTTTGTAGGGATTTGACTCCCACCCTTTGCTGCAAATTCTGCCTTTCTTATGGTAGTCTAGTCCGCACTCAGGTGAGCATTTGGCATACATAGTAATACTGAGGAAATAGTTATTGAGTGAAAGAAAAGCTGATTTAATCAGATAAATATTGCTATCATCCACATACAATTTCCAGAAAGATCTTTGTAATGACATTCCAGGGTGCTTAGCCTAGCTATTAGATTAAAAACTTGGACATTATGAAGGATATTTGAACAGCAGATCTAACCTAGTTGCTTAAGCATAAACTAATACAGAAAAAAAAAATGAAAGTCATACCATAACTGTGCATACCAAGAATATCCTCAGTTCAGTGCTTGCCTCTGAGAGGACTGAGGCGGGTAAAGATGTTAAGGACATGACAGGTGAGCTCTGGGAAGTTGGTGGAGATGCAGTGTGATTTACTGGGCTACATGTAGGCCTCTTGAGGGAGAAGGATTTTGGCAGTGAAGAATATGAAATAACTCCGATCTTATTGCCAAGAGTTTTCATTTTACCATCTATTTTCTCTTTCTCCTTGCTTTTTCTCCTAGCTCAGTTAATTGCTTATGATATGAAAATGTTTCTTAGGTGTGGATGAAAGCCTTGATTTTCCTATTTTAAGTTTTAATTAAAGGTGCTTTGTATGATACTCTATCAAGATTTACAATAGATCAAAGTTGGCTTTTCTTTCTTGTACACAGTTTATTTTCCCTGGTGGAGTTAGTGATCTTTGGAGGGAAAACTTCCCTCTCCTGAAATAGCAGAGTAGGAGCATGAAATTGCTACTGCTGCTGTTAAGGTTTGAGTGTAAGCTGCCTAATGATGGTGAGTGCAGGGTGTGTTTAAAGACCCGCCTAAAGAGATGGTAATGAAGGGTGAGCTTGATTGAGGGCTGATGTGCTATTTGCAAGGCCTGTTTCTCCATGACCTGCTTTTTAGTTCTGAGGCTGGTCTAATTTATCTTTATAAGTATTATAGTGCTTATATTACTTTAAATACATAATGAAACACATAAAATATTAGTTAACTTATGAGGCAAAGGACTTGAGTGCATGTTTCCTAACAGGTAAGACTTGAATTAATGGAAAAATGTTCTTTCAGGTTTCTAAGTAAGTGGGAAACCTAAATAGCATAAATATGTCATAAATATGACATAAATATGTCAATTCCAAAGGAATTAGAAGTTACAGAAGTGATATGTTACAGGCTCTGTCATAATACCTAGTTATGATCACTAGTTAGGCTGTTTTCTATATTTTTCATCTTTTTTAGACTATTTCTTGGGATTATTCCTAGAAATTTTAATTTGTTACATATATGTAGACGTAATTGTCCCTTTATATCCATCGATTGAACCAAGTGTGGATTGCAAGTATTCAGAATAAAGAACTGTACCTTTGCTTAACATTTATACTTTTTTTCTTGTCATTATTTCCTACACAATGCAGCATAGCAACTACATGCATGCCATTTATAGTGTATTAGGCATTATGAATAATTTAGAGATGATTGAAGAAAACATAGGCACAGGGTCGCCAGGTCTGTTGACATGTATCTATAGTTCCACCCCTCAGAAGACTTAAACTGGAGGACGGCTTGAACCCAGGAATTTGGACTCACTCTAGAAAATCCTGGCTCAAACAAAGAACAACTGCTGATATGATGGTACATTCTTGTAATCCTAGCACTTGGAAGATCATCCTCAACTACATGGGAAATTCAAGGCCAACTTGGGCTACATAAGATCCTGTCTCAGCAGCAACAAAAATCCTTAGGAAATATCCATAGACTTTATGGGAATGCTTTGACATTTCAGTCTGGATTTGGATATCTGTGAAGAATCCTGGAACTAGTTCCTCATGAACAGTGAAGGGAGGCTTTGTAGGTAGTATTTCATTTCGCTCCTCAGGTACCAGGGAATGAAATGTTTTCTTTCAGAGGTACAGATTAATAGAATTGCCTTATAGTTACTGGTTTACTTATTCAAATGGTAGGCATAGAGTCAGGGGCTCTTGGTTCTGAGTTTCTGTCTTAGGATACTAAGCTGTTTGTTTAACCTCTTAGCACTTCCATTTTCAGAATAATCTTTGTACTGCTTATACTCTTTCAATACTTCTAAATAGCAAATATCCTGAATCTGAAAGTTGTTAAGTGACCATAAAACCAATGTAAATATTAGGCATAATAATTAGACTAGGGTTCATTTAGATAGAGTCCAGACCTCCAAAAGAGTACATTAACTCTTGGAATATTCAGTACAAACTAGACTGGCTAATACTGTCAGTTCTTAGATTTACCCATCTTTTGATGTTGTTGTTTGTTTTGTTTTGTTTCGTTTTGTTTTGAGACAGCATCTCTGCTTTGTAGTCCTGGCTGACCTGGAACTTACTATGTAGATCAGGCTGGCATTGAATTCAGATCTGCCTGCATCTGCCTCCTGAGTGCTGGGATTAAAGGTGTGCACTATCCTGCCTGGCCAGACTTAAACATCTTAATGTTTGTTTATAATTTTTTAAAAGACCCACAAGTTTAGCATAGTGGTACTTACCATTATACTTAGAGGCAAGCAGAAGGATCCTGAAACTGATACAAAACAGAACAAGAAAAGGCATGGGATAATGGCCAAAGTACATGATATAATTAATTATATGAAAATGTCTTTATAAAGTACATAACTATGTGAAATGAGTATATGCTGATAAAAAATTGTTAATTAAAAAAAACAGTACTACCACAAAACCCAGCACCCACTGAAACTCCCAGAAGCCAATTTATAAAAATTACATTTTTTATTAATTTCCAGATAAAAATGTCTTATCTCACTTGATAAGTTGCACTGTTGTTATCACCTTTGCTTTATTTAGTGGTTTTCATTAGCAGTCTATAGAAAATCAAATCAGGGTTTCTCTGTGTAGCCCTGGCTGTCATGAAACTCACTCTGTCCTCAAACTCACAAAGATCTGCCTGCCTCTGCCCCCAGAATGCTGGGATTAAAAGCTTGAGCCACCATGCCCAGCTGAATCCTGCTTTTTGATAAGATTACTTTAAGCAGGTTTATGTTATTAACCAGACATATTTATTTTGTTGATGTGAGTATAAACCCAAACCAAGGAAATATTAAGGCACTGGTAAGAAGAGTCCATCCAGCTAGGTTTGATAGCATATTTATAATCTTAGCAGTCAGGAGGGTCATGAGTTCAAGGTCAGAGCTAGACTGCAGAGTAAGCCTCTGAAATGAAAAAGACCTGCTTCTGCAACTCCACCCACTGAATTAGTTAACAAGCCTAATCTTCAACAACAGGGACCATCCTTTATTCCTGTTTAATATTCCTAGCACCTAGAACAGGGTGTGGCACGTAATAAATGCTCAATGACAAGCTCCATTGGAATAGATGTGGTGACTCTTACCATGAGTGCTCTCTTGAGAGCACATTCTTACTGAGAGGTACTTCTCTGAGGCTCTGTACAGGCTCTGTACAGTTCTTAGGTTGTGTTTCCTCAGTTTGTGTTCACGTAGCTCTGTGAAGTAGGTGGCGCTGCATTTAAATGAAGATATTGAAACTTACATTTTTAATAACAGTGACACCGTCCTGATCTACAAGACTGAGTAGCTACACTTGAAATTCTGTCGTGTTATACTATGTGCTACGTCATCATCTTGCTGTAGAGAAGCTGCCAGTGTACTTGAAATGCTTTTGGGGTTTGTTTGTTCAGGAGACTGACATGGGTAAAGATAGAATATGACAGAAGTCTGCCTGGCCTCCAGGTTGTATTTCTGTGTGTTACAAAGCATCATTTGGTAAATCTGGAGATACACATATTTTTTTTCTGGCTGCTGTAGAAAGGGATAATTTACCTATTTACTTGCAGTATGGGGGATTAGACCAGTGAAGGTATTCTGGTTAGTTTTTTTGTCAGGCCTGACCCAAACTAGAATCATTTGGGAACTGGGAACCTTAATAGAGAAAAATGCCTAGGATTAGCCCACAGATCTGTGGGGAGTTTTCTTGTTTACTGATTGATGTAAGAGCAGCCAGACTTGGGCAGTATTTGGGCAGTACTACCTCTGGGCAGGTGGTCATCCGTTGTGTAAAAAGCAAACTATGAAAGCAGATGAGTAAAAGGCATTCCTCCACGGTCTCTGCTTCAGTTCCTGTCCTGACCTCCTCATGAACAACAGTGATGTAGTGTAAACCAAATAAGCCCTTTCTTCCCCAAGTTGTTTTTGGTCAAAATGTTTATCACAGCAATAAAAAGCAAATTACAACATATATGCCAGGCAAGTTCTCTAACATTAAGCTCTATCTCCTGCCTCCAAAAAGAATTTTTCTAGATGGCTTAGATATTTCAGCAGACAGCAGTTACCCTTGGTCACTGGGCCTGATTTGGCTGTATTGAAACACACATGATACCTTAATGTCTGGGCTTTCAAACAAACAGCATCAGGGCAGACAGATCTCAGACTATCAATAAAATCACTTAGGGAACTGCTGTAAAGTCTAGGACATATAGGGACTCATTGTACTACTTTACCAACTTTGGTGTGATATGAATTGTTTTCAAAATACAAAGTTGGGGGAATTCTTCCTTCAAAAAGGAAATTAATAATTATACTGAGAAGTTTTTTTACTTTTTTGTTTTGTTTTTGCTTTTAAGTTAAATGATTTCTGTGAGGGCAGGCAAAAAAAGAAAATGCCAGGATACCCATGCTTTTTCATATATATCCTTTTGTACTTTGGGCAGAGAGATCTTTGTATTATTGCCCATAAAGTATGACCTTTTGTTTGTGGTTAAGAAAATACGTTTAAGATCGTGGTGGTACAGCCTTTAATTGTAGCAGGTAGGTCTCTGTGAGTTTGAAGCCAGCCTAGTCTACAGAGCAAGTATGAGGACAGCCAGAGCTGCACAGGGAAGCCTTGTCTCAGAAAGAAAGAGAGAGAGAGAGAGAGAGAGAGAGAGAGAGAGAGAAAGAAAGAGATGGGGAGGAGGAAGGAAGAAAGGGAGGGAAGGAGGAAGGGAGAAAAGGAGGGGAAAAAAGAAAGTAGGTTTATTGAATATACTGCAAGGGGTAGCTGGCCAGGTGGGAACAAGAGTCTTGCCCACCTTTATCAACAAAGAAAGTGACAAGTTTTTAAAGCTGCCTTGCATTCTTGTGCAGGTTTGTTTTACAAGTGAATAGAAATGTTTCATCTTTGTTTTACAAAAGTTAAAGTGATTTCTGTGAACTAATGATTGGCAAATAGTATCCAGCTGCCATTTCATGTCCTGATGCGTTGTGACATGACTTTAAAACTCATAAAAATTACATTTATGGATGAATCAAAAAAATGTAGAATATAAAAGTCACTCTCAGAAGAACACTGTATTTTAGACACACATGCTAGTACATGCCAGTATATGCCTGTAATCCCAGCACTTGAGAGATAGAGACAGGAGGATCAAGGATTCAGGGCCAGCTTGAACTGAATGAAAACCCTGCATCAGAAAGACAAAAACAAAAAGAAACAAAAACAATCATCATTTATTTTAAATTGTGCAATTTAAAATTGCTTATTTACTTAGGAAGCTTTATTAGGTTAAAATACTAATTTTTTAAAATCAGATTTATTATTTTTTAAAGATTTCTAATTAAGCTACTTTTTTAAGAGTATGTTCAAGAAGAAGCAAAAAAGCTGGGTGTGGTGGTGCACACTTTTAATCCTAGCACTAGGAAAAGCAGAGGCAGGCCAATTGCTGTGAGTTCCAGGCCAGCCTGGTCTACAAAGAAAGTCTAGGACAGCCCAGGCTACATAGACAAACCCTGTCTGGAAAAAACAAAAAAGGAGAAGAAGCAGCAGAAGCAGCAAATAAATAAAATGAATGAATGAATAAAGGAATAAAACTCCTGAAAGAATACCTCTGAGACTGGGAGACAGCTCAGGGGAAAACGTAAGGACTTGAGTTTAGATCCCCAATAAAGTCTGGACATGGCAGCACGCTACTGTCATCTCTGCTCTCGGAGGCAGAGGCGGTGGATCCCAGCGTTTATTGGCCAGCTCTTTGAGCCAACTCCGTGAGCTCCAGGTGCAGTGCATGGCAGTGCTCAAAAATAAAGTGGGGGCAACTGAAGAAGACACTGATGTTGACCTATGGCTTCCCAAATGCCCACACATTTTCCTGCACACACACCCCCAACACACACAGGAATATCCTGCTGATCACAGAGACAATAATAGTTGCTACAAAAGAAAGAATAAGTTAGACTTCATCAAACTGAGAAGCAGCTATCCATAAAAAGAAAATGTTAGCATGGCCTGGGGAAAATATTTGTAAAGCAAATGAAGGAAAGTCAGCCTGTACCCAGATGTATAATAAATACTTACAACTTAGTAATAAACAACCCAATGAGAAATGGGCTTGAAGACTCTTCACAAAGAGAGTTATGTGGTCAGTACACACACAACAAAGTACTCACCATTGTTATTAATCCCAGGAATGCAAATTAAGTCACTGGATATCCATAGAGAGGCACGGGAATGACTAAGTTCAAGAAAGGTGACATACCAAAAGGAGGTATGGAGCAGCCAGAGAAGGTGCTCAGACATTGTTTACAGAAGTGTAGGAAGAGTGCTTTCAGTGCTTTAGCAGTGCTGAGACACGGTCTACAAACACCAAGCTTTACCAGGTGGATTGTGTGGCTCTGTGAGTTTGGAGAACCACCAACACAGCCAGCATGTCCAGCATTCAATTCCCCTCCCCTCCCTCAAAGCTAGTGCTTTTTTTCTACCCCAGGACCAAGCAGATAGACCTGCCTCTGACAGCCGGTCTCGCCTGTTCCAGGGTCTCACATGAGCAGAGTCAGGGTGTGGCATCTTGCACTGTTGATGCTTAGCAAACGTTCTGAGATTCTTTGATGGTTATATGTATCCTTAGGAACTGTTATTCAGTTTCCACACTAATTGAAGACTTAAAAACAAAACAAAAGCCTCAAGACAGTGGTTATCCCTAACAACAATAACAAGGTGACCAGAATCAACCACAGAGAGGTGTAGGGGAACATTTTGGCAAATAGAAAGTCCTCTCTTGTGATAGAATTACAAAGATACTGTATTTTGCCAAGATTATACTGCTGATATTTAGATATATATAAATTTAATTTGGAAAAATATTATTAAAGATAAAAAACAAGCTGGGTGTGGTGGCACATTCCTGTAATCCCAGCACTGGAGGAGGCAGAGGCAGGCAGATTGATTTGAGTTCAAGACCAGCCTGGTCTACAAAGTGAGTCCAGGACAGCCAAGGCTACACAGAGAAACCCTGTCTCAAAACACCTAAATAACTAAATATTAAAATTAAAAAAATAAGCCAGGTGTGGTGTTGAATTCACTTAATTCCAGCACTCTGGAGGCAGCAGGTGGATCTCTGTGATTTGTAAGCCATCCTGGTCTATATAGTGAGTTCCAGGACAGCAAGGGCTACGTAGTAAGACTCTGTCTCAAAAAAAGCATGAAATAAAATAAGTAAAATTTAAAACATAAAAACAATGGAGCAGAGATGTAGAGAATGAGTATAAGTTGCAGAATATTGCAGAATAGCAGAGATTTCTTCAACAAAGCAGACCAGAGTCTGTTTTTGTGTGAGTGGTAATGCAGAGAGAGTAGAGAAAGAGTTTTGGAAATCCAGCAGAAGTGAAAAATCCCAGGAAAAGGGCAGAAAAGCAAAAGATGGTAAGCCAAGCAGTGGGGACTGTGCAAGGGCAGTGGGGGCCGTGCAGAGGGCAGTGGGGGCCGTGCAGAGGGCAGTGGGGGCCGTGCAGAGGGCAGTGGGGGCCGTGCAGAGGGCAGTGGGGGCCGTGCAGAGGGCAGTGGGGGCCGTGCAGAGGGCAGTGGGGGCCGTGCAGAGGGCAGTGGGGGCCGTGCAGAGGGCAGTGGGGGCCGTGCAGAGGGCGGTGGGGGCCGTGCAGAGGGCGGTGGGGGCGGGGGCCGTGCAGAGGCGGTGGGGGGCCGTGCAGAGGGCAGTGGGGGCCGTGCAGAGGGCGGTGGGGGCCGTGCAGAGGGCAGTGGGGGCCGTGCAGAGGGCAGTGGGGGCCGTGCAGAGGGCGGTGGGGGCCGTGCAGAGGCGGTGGGGGCCGTGCAGAGGCGGTGGGGGCCGTGCAGAGGGCAGTGGGGGCCGTGCAGAGGCGGTGGGGGCCGTGCAGAGGCGGTGGGGGCCGTGCAGAGGGCGGTGGGGGTGAGGAGAGGATTCAGAAGATATTCTACAGATGGAGCGTTTAAGAACGAGCTGCAGCAGGGCAGTAGTTGCACGTGCCGTCAGATCCAAATAGCCTAATGATGCAACCCCAGGGTAGAAAATGGAAAGACATAGTAAAGATGGGGCAGACGTTAGGGAATTGCATGATGAAAGAACAAAATGTAGCTTCGGACAGTTGGTTGTTTGATACATAATCAAGATTGACAAACCCAGGGCCAAATTAGCCAAGAGAAAGAGGGAAGACACAGAAATTAGAGATGAAAAAAAAAAGAAAAAAGGGAGGTTACCACAAGATCCAAAATACAGAAAATTATTTGGGGGTACACTTGAAAACTTATGTTCCAAAACAACAGAAGATCTTTTAAGAAGTTCGTAAATTTCTAGAAATGTATGACCTACAAAACTAAATTAAGGTATAAACACCTTAGGGCAGTAACAATCAAGGAGACTGAAGCTGTAATCAAGCCTCGAATAAAGAGAGGTCCAAGACCAGATGGCTTCAGTGCTGAACTGTACAAGTCTTTAAAGAGGAACTAGCACCAGTGCCCCTCAGACTGTCCATTGAAAGAGAAAGAACACTGCCAAACCCAGCAGAGAAGGATAATGTTTTTGTTTGGGTGAGGACCTCCATTTGCATGTGTGTGAAAGTTAGCAAGAGGATCAGGAAGGTGGAGGAGAGATCTTAAGGAAAATGGAAACAAAGGGCTGTAGAACAAATACCTGTGATGATAAAGCAGAAGAGGGGTTAACAGGAGAGAAAAAAACAGCCGAAGGGAAGATAAGAGGGATGTGGACTGGTGACGACAACGACACGTCTTGGCACATGAGTATGGAGAGGCTGTGAGATGAAATCTACTGCCTTGTAAGCTGGCGTTAAAGTTGGATACAGCAAAACCAAAATTGAGCAGCTGAAAGTGAACTCTGAGTGTGGGGCCTCATACTGTCTGTTTACTTTGTTGCTATTTGGATTTTCTTGTTGAAAAGCTCAGAGAATGTTCACTTAGCTCTAACGTTTACGTGACCAAGTGTCATGAGAATGTTTATTGATAGAACTGTGACTGGTTAATTTCAAATGCTACTTTAAAAAAATACATAAAGCCTCATAGTAACAAGTGACACTTATTTTGGACAGCCATGAAGAACTGTACTCAGGCCGCCCTTACGGAGCCCTTGATTCAGGCTTCAATAGTGTGGATAGTGGTGATAAGAGGTGGTCAGGGAATGAGGTAAGTGTCTCTGCTCATATGTTAAAACTCCTGATTTAGAAAAAAAAAATTAATTAATGGGAATATCTAAATTGGAATTAGTTTGTTACGTAAAATAGAGAAATATCAAAGATAGGCCAAAAACACCACTTAGTCCTAGCATCTGAGACCTCTACAGTGTTTCCTTTTCCCAGCATTTTTTGCCACACGTCTTTACAAGTTTACCTCATCTCGGGTGTGGATATTCTGGAAAGCTGAATAGGAGTTGAGGTGGTTGGAACTGAAGCCTAGTTGGCTGCGGAAGCACAGCTCTATAATCCTAGCTCTGAGGAAACTGAGGCAGGAGGACCATGATCTGAAGATAGCCTGACCTAGGTAGTAAGTTCCAGGACAGTTTGCACTGCGTAGCAAGTCACTGTCTCAAACAAAACCATAAAAACCTGGCATCTAGACCTTGAGGGCTAGGGTGATCTGAAGCAGAGATGGTGAAGGGAGGGGTGCTGGGAACTGGAAACGTAAATAGGACTGTACACTGATGGCTGAAGAGATGGAGCCTGAGCTTCAGATGTTAGCTCAGTGGTGGAGTCGTCCCTAGGCAGGCCCTGCCATCAGTTCCTAGTGAGTGCGCTCACATGCCACAAATTACATGGGTTTTCGGTTTGGTTAATTAGTAGTATTAGACTTTGTGTCGTTTAAAATTACTAGGATGTATTTTAACTACTAGTTAAATGACTATGCTTTGCTAGAGGGCCTGATAACAGACTATATAACATTGTTTTAGTAAGAGTCCAAAACAGAAGCCTGGTGCAGTAGCACAAGCCTTGAATCCTAGCTCTCAAGAGGCAGTGGCAGGTGGATCTCTGAGTTCAAGGCTAATCGGGACTATATGATGAGTTCCAGGCCAGCCAGAGCTACATAGTCAAACATAAATAAGTAAACAAGTCAGATAAATAAGTAAGCCAAAACAAAATTAAATCACAACTTACTTAAAATTTGTAGTTAAGTGTGTATTTATGTCTTGGTGACTGTGATCTTGGATATTACAATGTATATAGATGTAGATAATTTAAATCCATGTATATATTTACTTACAATTTTTAATATCTTTCTGCTTTGTTAGTTGTGGTAAAGTTTGCCTATTTAAAATACACATTTCAGTTGCATTAATTATATTCACCTCTTTATATAACATTCACTGTCAATATCCAGAACTTTTTTGCTTTTTCTTTTTCTGTGCAAATTTAGTTTATATCTAAAATTGGAAATGATGGTTATTAACGTTTCTGCTTTTTAAGCCTACAGATGAATTTTCAGATCTGCCTCTTCGAGTGGCGGAGATTACTAAAGAGCAAAGACTTCGGAGAGAAAGCCAGTACCAAGAGAATCGCAGCAGTGCGGTAGTCACAAATGGCGGAGGTAAACATAATTCTGATGACATCAAAGCCTTTATAGTTAGCTTGCTTTATAAAGGGGTCTCCTGTAACCCTGGCTGGCTTAAACCCCTTACATAGCCAAGAACGATTCTGAACTTCTGATCCTCCGCCTGATCTGCCTGTCCTCCCCAGCCCTGGGAGGATAGCTGTGCTCCACCACTCCTGGTCGTGTAGGGCCTTGTGCATGGCAGGTAGGCAAGGACTTAATCAACTGAGCCTGGCTCCTACCTTACCTGTTTTGTTGTTGTTTAAGGGAGAGACTTTTTATTGGCTCAGCGTTCCAGAGGCCCCCAGTCCATCATGGTGAGGAAGGCATGGTGGCAGAAGTAGGGAGCTGCTGGCCACCTTACCTTTTTGAAGTGGTCTGTCACAACCACTCTTGTGTTTGCTTCTTAGCTCCTTCACTCTTCCAAAGACTTCTGTTTATTTATGACAAAAAACAAAAAAGAGGAAGTTTACCATTGGGATGAAGATTCACTTTCTTTGTATTTTCAGTTTGTAATTAAAATTGTTTCTCTCTCATGCTTATTTAGGGGAAATTTAGGAAGGACAGTTTATCTGGAGTAGATCTTTGTTAATCTTGATCTTACTACAATCTTCTGAAATAACATTGTCTCTTTTTAAGATTCTCCATTTTAAAGCAATTGCTTGAGCTCTTTGAGCAATCGATTGTGTCTGTCTGCTTGTGTTCGTTTTTAGCTTTCTAAAGTAAAGTTACTTATTTATTGGCAAGGACCTTGCCACCACAGCCATGATGGGTGTAGAGGACAGCTTGCTCTCTCCTTCTACCTTGCAGATTCCAGGGTACAAATTCAGGTCGTCAGGATTGGCAGCAAATGCTTTGGCCTACCGAGTCATTTAGCTAACACTGTTTAAAACTGAGTTTTCACTCCATTATCCAGGCTGACTTCAAGCTCCTGGATTCATGTCAGCCTCTTGAGCAGCCAGGACCACAGGTGCCTACCAGCGTGTCCACCTTCCAGGACATACCTTAATGTTCTCTTTGTTTTCCATCTGGTATAATGTTCTTGGGGCTTCTGAATCCTACCTGTTCTTATTCTGACACTTAGAACATAGTGGTTGTTTTTATAAAATAAACAGAGTTTTCTCTGCTTCCATGAACTTCTGAAGCAATTTAGAATTCTACTCTGTGTTCTTATAATTTGAATTTTAAAGCCTAATGTTCTAATTTTGAGGGCCAGTGCTGAGGGAGAAATTACATAGATCTTTCTGGAAATGCATAATGTTCTTGAGAAGTGCTTTCATTTCTAAATCAGTTATGTTTTGCCTTCTCTGGCTTTGTTTCTTATTCCTGTCACCATTCCATTCATACCTTAGTTATTTTATTTTAAATTTTGTTCTCATATGAGTTATCTGTACCATTATTTTATTTAAGACTTAGCATCATTTCCAGCTGTGCTTTTTGGTCTGTATCAACTAGCCCCATGTGGTTATTAAGCATTTGAAATGTGGCATTTGCAATCTGGGGAGATAGCTTCAGTGGATAAAATACTTACTGTAGAAGCACAGGGAGCCGAGTTCTATCCCAAGCACCCACATAAATGTCAGGCAGTACACATCTACAATTCCAGCCCTTGGTGAGCAGAGACAGGCCGATCCTGGAAGCACAATGGACAACCACTTTGACCAAAAAGTTAAGCTCCAGAGTTCATGAGAAAATCTGTTTCAGAAAATAAGGTGGAGTGCCAGTGAGGTGGTTCAGTGGGTACGGGTACTTTTAGCCAGTTTTTGTGACTTGAGTTTGATCCCTGAAATTCACATGATGGGAGGAAGGAACCAGTTTCTGCAGGTTTCCTTCTGACATTCACATATGTACCATGGTGTAATGTTCCCCCCTCCAAAATAATAAATGAGACTTCTGTGTGTGTGCTGTAACAAATAATAAATGTGACCTCCACACCTCTGCCACAGCATGTGTGTCCCCCTGAATAATGTTGAAAAAAAGATATTGGCTTACTAAAAATAAGGTGGATAACAATAAAAACACCTGATGTCAGCCTCTTGCCTCCACATGTGCACAGATGTACACATATATTGACACACACACTTGCACACATGCATACACCACAGATGTATCCCACATACATATTTAGAAGCCTGAAATGTGGCTTTTCTGAATCAAGATATAACCACAAGATCTTCATCAAATTTTGACTGCTGATCTGGATAGTATGAAAGTTTAATGTCACTTTCTTGAGAATTGGTCATATATAATCTGTGTAGTAGGAGAAATTATAGTACATGGAATGAATGAATGTATGTTTCAGATTTCTAATGTAATGTTACCATATAACCTTTTTATCCTTTTAGATCTTAATAAACTCATAACACAAATTCAATTTAGTGTTAACTGCAGTTCAGTTAAATTTAGTGTTCCAGCAGAGTGGAACAGCATGTAATAGTGGCTGGAGTTTAATGCATTGTTTGAGAAACTTCTTCACAGCCAGATCTTTCTCAGAGCACTATTTATTTTTAACTAGCTGTTGAAAGTAGTTAGCTTTAACTTGAAATTACTGGGGATATCCAGAAGCTCACCAGATGAAGCAATAATATGGCTCTATCTTTAGTTGCCTCCCTTTCCTCTAAATCATTTTGTTTAGTAAGTTATAAGATACACTTTTTGAGACAGGTTTCTCTGTGTAGCCTTGGCTGTCCTGGACTCACTTTGAGGACCAAGCTGACCTGGAACTCACAGAGATCCGCCTGCCTCTGTCTCCCAGGTGCTGGGATCACAGATGTGCACTACCACACCTGGCTTAGTATTTGAGTTTTTAATAAAGTATCTTGAAAAGAAAAAATCCTTCAGATGGCTTCCTTTCACTCACAGATTACTGTAAAACATGTCACACACTGACCTCTAGGAAGTCATTTTCTAAATAGGGAGATGTTTGTTCTCATTTTGTCTTAAGTTTGAGCTACAAGAAGGGAAGCAGTAAGTTTCTTCTCCAACTCCAGACAAGTTTCTTCTTATCCTGTGCCTGTTTTGTTGTCTTCTACTTTCTTTTGCGTTAACTGTTAAATTTTCTGAACCCAAACTAATGAGAAGATGATACAGCCTTCAGTCTTTAAACAACAGCCATCTTCTCTATGTCAGACTCAGACTGCCCTGTTTAAAACACTAAAGATCCATCCAGAGAAAATAAACGACAAGAGTCTGTACTTCCATGACTCACCCCCAGTTGTTGTCGTCTTCAGTGTATTTGGACTAAGGTTTTCAAGAGGCAGTTTTTGCAAGGGGCCGAAGACTAAATAATAAATACTTGCTTCACTGGGACATCTTTTTTTCTGTGTGTACAACAGATAGAGGGAAAAGGGAAAGTGTAACTTAAGCAAATGTCTTTTATTAGCTGTTTAACTTTGAATCTGTGTGTGTGTGTGCTTGTGTGTATGTGCAGTGCAGCATGATCTGGATCACATTGACTACATTGACAGCTGTGCTACAGAAGAAGAGGAAACTGATGTCAAACAACCCAAAGGCCTGGATACAGACAGTCTCAGCTCACAGTTTATGGCATATATTGAACAACGGCGAGTCTCCCATGAGGTAGTAGTGTACCCATTTAGCCCGAATATGCTACTGTCCCCTACTGAAAACAATCATGATGTCAGAGCAGTGATTTATTGATTTAGGCTTAATTATTTTATTTTATCTTCTGATTTTATTCCTGGATTTTTTCAGACTTAATTTGGAAAAATCAGGAAGTAGTCTCAAAAGCGATTCAAGTTTTATTCTTCAAATAAGAAGGCAAATTTCATTTGTTTGAAGATGCATTGAAAGGACATCTGAGAGTGGCCTCAGGCCTTTGGAGAAAGTGCTTGGGATAGAATATTTTCATTGTTACATTGTTTGGCTTTCTGGCTGGCCTTTTTGCTTTATTGCTTTGCTTCTATGTTATTGCTAATTACAAATCATAGTTTGATAGATAATTAATTAAACCAAAGTTGAGTTTTGAGGAAACATTCATCTTGCCCATAGATATTAATAAGTTTAATTATACTAGTGCTTTCATCCTAAGTTAACAGAATATAAATTGTTTGCTATTAAAATTCTTGGTGTCTCTTATAATGAAGTATTCAGTTGCCTAAAAAACAAGTAAGCATTCAGACCACTGTAGAATCTCTGCCAATTCCTCAAGGGTCTCAAATAGAATAGCATTCTTCAATCTCTCTAGTCAGCATAGTAAAATGGCTTCATTTTAGTGTGTGATGTGTTGCTGTCTGGAGTTTGTCCCAGGCTCTGAGCAGGGGTTGTTTGAGAAACACTAGGGGCCTTTCTGAAGAATGATGTGTACAACTTTTAGAAATCAAGGATCAGTTGCTTCAAGGGGAGTACATTGTGGAGTAATAGCATTCCTTAAAAGAATCCTTTGGTTCCTGTTTAAGGCTTGGAACACAGTCATTTTTGTTGCAGTTCAGAAGACACTTGTTTCTAAAATCAGATAAAATCACGTAAGTCAAATCCTGTAGCCAAGTGATATACCAGTGATTGATAAAACTGCCTTGTGGTTCAAGCTGTTAGTCTTTCTGCTGGAGCCAAGAGTACCTTTCTAATAAAATAAGTTAATAATGCTACATAATACTCTTTAGAGAAATCCTTTTTCTTCTCCTCTTCTTATTTAATCACTTTATAATGAGCTAGGTTGTCTAAGTAGGGTGTCTCTACAGAACAATAGACACTGCTTACTGGCCTACTGATCATTGTTGTATCACTCTTTCCCTAACACACTGTAGAGGCTCCTTTTAGTGTTTTTAAGCTCTATCTACCTCTTGTGTGTGGTAGCCATAATGATTCTATGCCATAAAATTTTTGGCATTTTTGTGTCATATAGCTTTCTAAAATTGAACAGTTTGTAAAAGTATGATGAAGCAGTTAGTTTAAATGGTTTAGCAACCTGTAAAAGAGAAGCTAATGAAATAACACAGCAGATGCAGTTTAGCTTATAAGTAGATGAGTTCTGACATGTTTTTGTTGTTGTTTGGTTGGTTTTTGAGACAGGGTTTCTCTGTGTAACCTTGGCTGTCCTGGAACTCACTCTGTATACTAGGCTGGCCTTGAACTCACAGAGACCCATCTGCCTCTGCTTCCCAAGTAGTAGGATTAAAGGTGTGTACCACTATCTCTGTGTCTGTAAGCTTCTTATTATTCTGAAAATATTACTCTGCTTAATTACTAATTTCTATAATACAATGGAAAAGGAACCTTGTAAATAAAGTACATATTCATAGATGCGCAGGTTGCCAGGCTTGCATAGCCAGTGCCTTTACACACTGATCCATCTCACCAGCCCTTGCTTTTGTTTTCCAAGAAAGAGTCTTGCTATGTTAGCCAGGCTGTCCTTTTGCCTCAGCTTCTTGAGTGCTAGAGTTACAGGCATGCACCATCACAACCTGCTAGCAAGCATGCTGTTAAACATAGAGCTCACAAAGGAAAATTTCATCAAAATAATGTTTTGGTGTACCGTTTCCTAAAAGTCAAACTAATTGACAAATAAAATTACAACATTTTGATATTATGTACGTTAAATGTATTTACTGACTTTTTTTTCCCTTTTTTGGTCTAGGCTTCACCGGTAAAGCCAATAGCTGTTAGAGAGTTTCAAAAAACAGAAGACATAAAAAGATACTCACATCAAAACAGGTTTGAAAAAGCAATTTAACTTAATTCTTTCTGTCTTGAAACTTAATAGGACTGTGAATGATTTTGGTTTTTTGCCAGATATTCTCACAATATAATATAATGAAGATATTTGGCTTATGTGTGCTTTTAAAACTAGATTAGTCTGCATTTGTGCCAACACCATTTTTAAAAAGAGTAAAAATAAGTTGATT
The DNA here is from genome assembly GCF_030254825.1 of Meriones unguiculatus. Taxonomy (NCBI): domain Eukaryota; kingdom Metazoa; phylum Chordata; class Mammalia; order Rodentia; family Muridae; genus Meriones; species Meriones unguiculatus. The sequence continues at coordinate 36,579,835 of NC_083364.1, forward strand.
CCAAATCCAGATTATTACTTTAGAATTAATTGATTTGAAAGTAGGTAGTGGTAATAAATTTTTGGGAAGGTAAATGTTTATGTATAGAAAATCTAAAGATTTTTCAAAAGCTCTATTTTATAACACATTTTTGACTAGGTAATTGAACAGATTATATATATTATCATTCTTCAGCTTATACAGTCTGTACTTATAGTCTCCTATTTCTAAAATTAGCTCAATGCTATTCTTCACTCTATAATTCCAAAATGTTGCTGGCTATAAGCTGTATCACAGTAGATAATTTTTCATTTCAGTCTTTGGTCTTTGTGGATGCAATCTTAACAGTAGGTTTGATAAATGTTCTTGTTTTGTTTTGTTTGTTTGTTTTTTTCAAATCAGGGTTCCTCTATGTAGCCCTGGCTGTCCTAGAACTCAATCTGCAGGCCAGGCTGGCCTTGAACTCAGAGATTTGCCTGCCGGTGCCTCCAGGCCTCCATGTGCCTGGCATGATATGTCTGCTCTTAAGTAACAGTGAATTTACTATGTGGCCTCTGAAATGCGTCCTTGCGTCTTTATACCAAATAGCATGCTAATTTTGTTTCAGGAACCATGATTTAGACGGAATAAAGAAAATGTAGTTGTATTGCTATTGTGTTACAGCTCTGAGTGGAAAGGTACCCTGGCAGCTGGGAGCCAGGAATACAACAAAGTCACACCTTACAACAAACCTCACACAACAAACCTCACAGAGGTGGCTGCCTCTGCTCTGGAGAGAAGCAGCAAAGAACTGGACAGGAGGCAGGCTTTAGTCAGGGTTTCTTGGTCAAGGGTAGCTTTCTAGGGTGCCATGGGGTTGAAGGAATTGTGTAACCTGATCTTGGGGCAAGCTCAGGTATTGGTAGAATTTTGTGGCCCAATCTTGGGCCTTTTTTTTCCCCCCCTGTAGGGCAAAATCTGGCCACTCTTCTGCCTCAAAGAGTTGGAAGGGCTAGAAATAACCATTAGAGAAATCTGGCAGGGAGGCGGCTCCAGAATCAATCTTCACAATAAAAAAAATTCTGAAAGTATAAAGTAGACCAGTGTTCCTCAGTAAAGCTCAGCACCACACCTTAGACACTATTGAAAATATTTATTCCTTATGGGAATCAGTTCCCAAAATGTTCTACTAAGGCCAAACCACCTCTAATGTGAGAGACAGTCTTACAAATTATCTTACGTGAAATGTGAGTGATGCTATTGTGAAACATCCAGCGAAAAGACCCTATGGCATGAAGTATGAAGGCAGTGCACCAGAAGGAACAAAGCTGTGGCAGACCCTCAGCATGCCAAGCCATGCACGGGAGAGCTGGTGTGCTGGGAACCCAGATGTCCCCTCCACTGGCTCTTGCATCTTCCCTCTTGGTCTCCATCTTAACTTCTCACAGCTCAGGGGTTGACGTGCAGCCCCAGGGCACTTCCCTTTCTCAGCTGCTCGGTGTTAAGTGGGGATGATAGAGTGGGAAGAGCTCAGCTACTCAGCAGGAAGCATGGGTTCTAGTTCAGGCTCAGGCGCGTAACCATTCAGCCCCAGGGGGCTCCTTTTTCTCAATTGTAAAAGTCTTTAGTGGCGTATACAGTATAGCACGGTATCTCACGTCCCTTCCAGTTCTTACAGAGTGCATGGTAATTGAGAACATAAAATCAAGTTTCAAGTCTAGCTCTACAACGTATTGACTAAGTCACCCTTGGAAAGTCACACTGTTTCTATGGCTGAAATCTCTTAGTTTGTTACCGAGGATTATAGACGTTCTTCATTCGAAGGGTTGTTGTGAGGTGTAATCTGGAACACGGGTGTGCGGGTACCTAGTACAGTAGCTGGTAAGAACTCAATGAGTATTTTTCCTGTCTGTCCCAGAAAGATGTTATCCCCCAAAATGACATGGGCTTTATTTTATTTTATTTTATAAATGAAAAAACTTATTTCACAAGTGTCTCAAAGGGAGAAGTCCTGGGCTGACAAGATGGCTCAGCAGGTAAATGCACTTGCCACCAAGTCTGACAACTTCAGTTCAAGCCCCGTAAGCCACCGGTGGAGAAGAGGATTGACTTTTATGAATTGCCTCTGACTTCCAGGCAGGGGTGCACATACCCACACACACACAAAATTAATCAGTAAATGTGATCTACAGCTTCTAAGAGGATATCACAATTTTAAAATAAAAATAAGAAGAAACCAAAAATTTTTAGATTTCTTTTTTTTCATAAATTGGAGTCTGTGTTAGTAAGGGTTTCTGTTGCTGTGGTAAAAAACACAATCAAAAGCAACTTGGGAGGGAAAGGGTTTAGTTCACGTTAGTTTTTGAGTCCATCACTGAGGTAAGCTAGGGCAAGAAATTAGGTAGGGTCTGGGAAGGAGGAACGGAAGCAGAGGCATGGAGGAGTGATACTTAGTGGCTTGCTCCCCGTGGCTTGCTCAGCCTGCTTTCTTCTAGAACCCAGGACTGCCAGCTTAGAGGTGGCACCACCCGAGGTGGGCTGAGCTCCGCCACATCAGACACTGAAAAAATGCCACCTGCGCGTACCTGTTGGCAAATCTGGTGGGGCATTTTCTCAGTTCAGACCCCTTCCCAGATGACTCTAGCCTGTGTGAGGTTGACATAAAAACTGACCAGCACAAAGTCTTTAGAAAAGACTTGAAATTTGTGTCCTTAACATGTGATAATCTCTGTGTTCTCACTGTGTGATAAGTAAAGATCCTCCGAGAGAAGAACAGGCACAGTGAGTGGGGTGGTTAAAGAATTTGAGCCCCTGAGTCTGACTGCTAGCACTAGAAAGAAAAAACAATTTTGTGATTCAGTATTAGGTGTTGAGACTCTAAGAGCTTAGAAAGTTTGCTTCGGCTTGCCTGCCAGTATACTGGTTTCACTGAGGCAGCTTTAATTACAGACACACATGGTTTACAGAGCCTTGAAACAGGTATCCCTGCTTGAGGAAGAAGATAAATCCCAAACTGTAAAATCAAGGCGAGCAGTTCTGTCCTTGCGTTTGTTAAGCATCACTCAAGCTCACCTACTTCAGAACGAAAATCAATGTGATCTTTACTCTGCTACTTGAGGTGCTTTACAAGTGCAGTCCCCCGGTTCTGCTGCAGCCCCGGTTTCTGCTGAGTAAAATGGCTGCCCTTGTCCATCAGAGAATCTCAGTTTACAGTCTCTTGTTGGAGTCAGTAAGAAAGTGGGAAATGGCTATGCATGTTATAAAGAAATGATGCTGTTTGAACAGTGCTCTCAACCAACTGTCATTTATGCTGGCATAAATAGTGGTTAGCTAGGCATCAGTGATGCCGTCACATGATAATGCAAGTTGGGGACATCTGTAGGCCTGTGGGTTATGTAATTTCATGAGCATATACAAATGCAGCTACTCTTTCAATGCTGACTCAACAGCTTGCCTACTGGTTGCCTATAGAAACTTCTTTTATTGTTAACAGTGAAATTTTCACTTGTCCCTTATTTTGTTGTCAATGAGTTCTTATTTTTCTTTTGGGGGATCAGGGTTCCAGTTGAGACATCATCTATGTTATCACTGCCACTGAGTCACAATCGGGTAAGTTTCTTTTAGTGTTTGTTTGTTTGTTTGTTTGTTTGTTTGATTGGTTGGTTAGTTGGTTGGTTGGTTTTTGGAGACAGGGTTTTTCTATGTAGCCTTCTCTGTCCTGGAACTCACTTTGTAGACTAGGCTGGCCTTAAACTCACAGAGATCCGCCTGCCTCTGCCTCCCAAGTGCTGGAATTAAAGGTGTGCACCACCACCACCTGGCTTAGGTTTTAGATTTATTTTTGTTGTTTCAATTTTGCTTTTGCTAAGATCAGGTGGCTTTCTTTCAGTTCTTTTATATTTAACATGTATATGTGCATATGTGCTGTGTTCTGTGTGTCTTTGTGTGTGCCTATGCATGTACGTACTTCAGCATGCATGTAGAGGTGAGAGGACAACTTTGGGGAATTGGTTCTCTATTCCACAGTGCCAGTTCCTAGGATTGAATTCAGGTCAGTAGGTCTTGGTAGCAAAGACCTTTACTGAGCTTTCTTGCCAACCAGGTTTTCTTTTATAATACTTAAACTGCCATTAATTGCCAGATATCTATAAATCTTACTATTTGTGTTCTTGAATAGTTCATATAGCATGTGTACATGATAGTTCTGCTTTTGTACATATAAGAACAGTGTGAGAGAGAAAGATAAACAATAAACATATTTTTTAAAAGTACTAAAGTGTAAAACTTGAGTGAGTTTTACACTGTAAAGTTCTTATCTTGATGCAGGCTATTGACGAGTTGACCCTTAGCCCCACTTGCATGTCCAAAATGAAACCTCTCTTGCAGCTTTCACATTCAGACGTGGAGCCTCATCAGAGGAGAGAACAGTCGGTCGAGTGCATGCGGAGAGAGGCAGAGCTTGCTGCCCTACAGTACGAGGAGGAGAAAGGAAGGACCAAGCAGATTCAGAGAGAAGCCGTCTTGGACTTTGTCAGAGTAAGTCCTTTACCATCATTGAAGGACACTTGAAGTTACAAGCAGCAAATGTTCATTCACTTTACCAACACTGTCAGTTATTGTTGCCTCAGTTGAAGGGCTGATTGTTTTCTCTCATAAGGAATCTTGACTGAAGAGAGTAACTGTCTCCCATAGTCAAAGTTGTGACTGATTATAGGCCAATAGATCTTGACCACCTTACTTTGGGGCTGGAGGTTCTTCTAGCTCAGGTGTCATAAGGATCGTGGAAGTGGCAGGGCCATGGAAATGCTAAACCATTGTCATCCAGATTTACCTCCAGCTTTTTCATTTAGCAAGCAGACCGTTTGTTGAGAGGCTACCAGGCTCCATTCTTCCATGGTCTTTGATTCCTTCCTTCCTTCCTGTTTCCATACCTACTCAGCTGGGATAGCTCTGTTACTATTTGTTGATATTTTATGGTCTCTTTAGTGCAGTCTTAGTACTATGAAAAACAAAATTTTGATTGTATGGTTTGTTGTTTCATTTTGAAGTCACTTGGAATTTTCTCCATAATTAAGTATTTATAATTTTGTTCACTTAATTTGTCTCTCCCATTCATTTGCAAACTTCAAGACAGGAACAGTGTCTTTCACTTACTAGAACTTAGCAGGTTAGAGTCTGTAGAAAAACTCAGAGATTCTTGTTGAATGAGTCACTCTTCCTGTAAGTTTCTCACTTGTGTTTTGGAATTTTAGACCACAATCATCTTTTGAAAGTATTCTATGCATTTTTGTTTTACTGTTTTATGTGATGAATTCTTCATGCATATTTATGTGTGTGTGTGTTGCCTGCATGTATGTATGTGTGTGTGTGATGTATGTATGGATGTAAAAAGGTATCAGACCCTGTGGAACAGAGTTGTAAGCCACCATGTGGATGCTGGGAACTAGAGCCGGGTACTCTGCAAGAGCACCAAATGCTCTTAACCAGTGAGCCATCTCTCCAGCCCTGTATTCACCTGTTTTTCCCCGGCTATTTCAATCCTGCAGTAACGATGGTCCTTCTCATTGGAGTCCTCTTCATCTAACATGTTACTGCCTGTTGTTTCTATTAGACCATAGAAAAACATTTGTCCAGTGACAAAAGCTAGAAATCAATGCTCCTAGAACACGTTTAGAGGCCTGAAAAGTGATCTCAGCCAGCTTTATCACCTCCCAGGCCTCTCTCCTCTCTACCCCGAGGTGGCTCCTCCTTTTGTGCTTTCTTCTCTCTGAGGATGTCAGTCACTAACATGTCTATTTTATCATGCTCTTACCTCCTGTCGTGGTTTTGCTTAAATCATCTATTAGCATTCACTATTTCTCCTAATTTGTCAAGCATTGCCCTGTTCCTTAAGTCTTTATTTCCAAATAAAGACTTTAAGACAAAGTTAAGACTTTCTGTCCATTTATCTTACATTTATAATAGGGAAGATGAGAGTGTTGTGTTGCACAGATGCAGTTGCACGTGACAAAAACGAAGCAGCAGACCCACACGTAGGAGGCCAGTGGTCATGGTAGAAGGCAAACCTGGATTTCCTAAAGCCTCACTTGATTCATTTGTTCATTCCCTGATCTGATAAGACTCGAGGGAGTGACATGCCTGTAGAGGTAAATAGAATCAGGTACAGCTTAAGCCTTGTCAGGAAATGGTGAATACAGAAGTAAAAGGAAAAAACTCGGAATGAAAGCAGAGCAGCAGCTAGAGAACATGTCATCAGAACTGACCTCAGCAGGCCATGATGCGGTACTCTAGGAATGGACTGAGGGTGGCTTCCTTTAGGTTGAGAGAATGTGTAGTTTGGGAGCTAGGAATGCTCTTCCATAACTTACATACTTGGCATAATGGCACTTGAGGAAAATAGCAGCTAGTGTTTGTAGAGTTTGCATTGAAGATAGCAAAAACTAATGAATTGGGATGGCGAAGACAGCAGTGGCAATAATCATCCTTCTTAAATTTATTGAGTGCTTTCTGACTACCAAACACTGTTTTAAGCATCCCCTTTTCTCTCTCTCTTTCTCCCCTCTCTGTTCTCTGTGTTCATTTGATCTTTTCAAAAGTCCTATAAAAAGAATTACCATTATCCTCTTTTTATTCATCAGAAAACTGAGGTGCATGAAGGAAATACGTTGCCTGAAACTATATTTCAGTGCTCAGCTAGTAACAGAGTGGGATTCTAATAAAGCTAGCTAGCCTTCCAGACCCTACTCTGACCAGACTGCTATGTGGCCTCTGGGTAATCCATAGAATAACGTACCTCAGGTCCTATTGTTAGCTCATTTAGCTGCCTTCTGTAGAAGCTTACCAGCTAGCAGGAGGTAAAGAATCATTAATCTATTACACAGGAGAAAGAAATTGTAAGTTCTTAGGAGAAGAGCATGCGAAGAAAGAGTTCTGAGAAACCCATCCTCTCATGTTAGAACAGTTTGGGAAGGAACAAAAGGAAAAAGTGGAATGGAAAGTAGTTGCAGTAATTAGGCTGGTACAGAGTGAAGGTGTGTCCTCTAAGTTTGGTTGGCAGTGTGGCCAGGGAGAATTGGAAGCATCTAAGGTGTATCTGCCTGTGGCGCTGTGCTATCCTGAGCTGTTCTGTGCCCTCCCATATGGACGATATTAAAAATATCTATTATTAATTTTAATGTTACCATGGCAGGGCTGTATCCTTTGTTAATGAAGTATATGGGGAATTTCTAAATTGATGAACACTAAACAATAAATCATTGAAGATAAGGTTCAAAGAAAGAAAAAAGGAAGAGAGAGCGATAGAGTTGGACCCAAAGCAAGGTTGGGATTAATGAGAGGAGGCAGAGTCAGAAGACGAATGTAAATCTCAGCTACACTACTTACCATCTTAATGCCTCATACCCTGTTTTCTCATCTCTAAATGAAGACGATCATGATATCTGTCTCTCTTACAGGGTGAGAAAATCACTTGAGATCCTCATGAGAATATCGTCCTGGGGCTGTAGCTCAGTGGACAAGTACACAGGCATGGGCCCTGGATTCCACCCCTAGCATTGCTTAACCAAGTGTGCCGCTGCACACCTGTAATCTTAGCGCAGGGAAGACAGAGGCAGGAATGTCAGAGGTTCAGGTCATCCTTATTACCTAACAAGTTTGAGACCAGCCTGGGTTACAGGAGACCCTGTCTCAAAAAAGGAAAAAGAAAAAAAAGCTAGGCATGGTGGAACACACCTTTATTCTCAGCATCTGGGGGGCACAGGCAGGTGAATCTGTGTGAGTTCAGGGTCAGCCAGATCTCTACAGTGAGTTCTAGGACAGCCAGGGATACACAGAGAAACCCTGTCTTGAAAAACCAAAAAGGGAGGGAGGGACTGAGGGAAAAAGAAATTATAAATTTACTTTTGAATATTGAATGTGAAATGTCATTGGTCTGAGTTGAGTTTCTATGTACATTTGAAAATACTTGTCTGGGATCAGGCTTAAAGAGTAAACAAACCTTGAGATTTGTCCAACAGAAGCTAACTGATATGATATGTAAAGCCATTTGAGAGAATGAGTTCATGAGAGAGTATTCACATGATAAGTGTAGGGTTTTTTTTCTGTTAATGCTTATAGAAATATGATAGTATAGTTTATTGCTGTTCTTCATTTAAGCTAAAAGGTTTAATACAGGAGCTTACTCACTTTAACTAGTAAATACAAGAAATAAATTGATGTGACCCATTTAATTAAATGGAATGTGTAATTTCCAGGGTTGCGATTCTAACTAGCTTTCTCTTTCTGGGCATATAGCAAAAAGCATCACAAAGTCCACAGAGACAACAAGCCCCTGGAGATGGTGAGGTAAGTCCATATCATTACTTTTTCTTGGAATTTATTATTTTTTTAATGAAAATGAAATGTCTGGCATGTGGTTATATTTTCAGTGATCAAATGTTTAAATGATCAAAAAGTGTTTTTTGGCTCATGGAGTGGACACATGCCCATTATCCCGTCACCTGAAGGCAGAGGCAAGAGGTTAAAGAGTGCAGAGCCAGCCTATGCTACATAGTGAATTCTGGGCTAGCCTGAGCTATAGAGAGAAACTCTCATCTCAAACCAACCTGCTCCCCCAAATTTTCTTTTCCCCCCACCACAAAATTCCACATATTAAGGAGAAAAGCTGCAGGATAAGGAAAGGGGTTATGAGAATATACAGGTTAAGGTTGCATACCCAGCCATCTAGAGACTATTACATCCCCTTCCTCAGCTGCCCCATGGATCATCTTTTGCAGGTGAATGGTTTTGGTGTTCAACCAAAGAAACTGTAGCATTCTAGCCTCTGCTTATTAGTTCCTTGTTCTAACTCATATATGTTAGTTTATGTTAGTTTTGGATTAACCAGTACAGTTTCATTATAAATAAATATTTGAAATTAATTGCTTAAAGTGTTTAAATTTTATTGGTCTGCTGAAATGAAGATTACCAAATAAATGTTATTTTAGTATAGTTGACTTTCTTATTGACCAGTTTCCCATATTTTCAACTCCTATATTTTCAATATATGATTATTGCTTTATTTGACTTTTTAATTTGAATTTTATTTGAAAATAAACCTAATATAAATGGGACAAGATGGCTCATGAAGTCAGAGCTCTTTCTGCTGAACTTTGTGGAAAATGACAGCTGCCCCCCAGCGGTTGTCGTGGGACCTCCACATGACGAGCACACACTAAACAAGCAAATAAACGAGAGCCAAGCGTGGAGCTTCTCACAGTACATTGTTTCTGAAGCATAAGCTCTTTTTTTTTTTTAAGTATTTATTTTATATACATGAGTGGTTTGTTTTCACACACACCGGAAGAGAGAATCAGATCTCATTACAGATGGTTGTGAGCCTCCACGAGGGTGCTAGGAATTGAACTCAGGACCTCTGGAAGAGCAGCCAGAGCTCTTAACCACTGAGCCATGTCTCCGGCCTGAAGCACAAGTTCTTAGTAACTGCTCTGCTTTACTTTTGTGTAAGTACTCTGCATGAGACCTAGGCATCACTCGTGTGTTTCAGTTGTCCTTTCTTCACGGAGTGATAATTATACAAACTTTTTTTTTTTTGAGATAATGTGTCATGTTTGAGCCCAACCAGAACTCAAAACTCGCTTGAATTCCTACTCGTCCTGCCCCTGCTTCCCAAGTACCGTGTGCCAACGCACCAGCTAACATTTCTGTGTTTGTCTGAGAAAGGCAATGAAACAATGCCTAGACCAGAATCCATGACTTGCAGGTTTACTTTTAATTTGTCATTGGTTTGCAAAGTGACCACAGATTGTTCGTGCTGCGGCTACACCAGTCCCTTAGCGCTGTTTTTTGGGGGGCAGAGCCATCCCTGTTGTGCCTGAGCTTTGGAAGGTGTGCAGGCAGGAAGGCCACGCTGGCAGTTAAGGTCTCCAGGAGGAAGTCAGTCCTCGTAACCAACCTACTGCCAGTGATGGTGCATGGACGGCAGGGGAATATGGTCCCGCGTGTCAGCAGCTTTGGAAATGTGCCTTCACGCGTTGCTTTCCTATGTGTGTCCTTGTGAAATGTGTCCTTGTGAAATGTACATTGTTTGTTTTGACATTGCTTCGTTTTCTTCACCTTCCCAGTGTCCCTTCCCATCCAGAAGGTCTCAGCACACTGACGATAGTGCCTTGTTAGTGGTAAGAATGTGAAAATGGAGTTTACATGTCGTTTTCAGAGTAGTTGTTGTGCATTTCAGTCAGAATTGAGGTATGTGCTATAAAACATGATGGGCACATTGCTAAATGCTGTTCAGATAAGCAGGACTGCCTCCCTTGGTTAACCTTGTGATCCAGCCAGCCTTCCAGAGTTTGCCGCATACACCTTTCCAGTGCTCCCAAGGGAAAACGTCTGCTCTGAGAACCTTGCTGGCTTTGTATGTGATGAGACATATGTGATAATTACTTTTTAAAATGTCTTTTCTAATTTTGAGGGTACCTTGTTAATCATTCATTTGGATCCTGAGTCACTCCTGAGTGCCAAGTGGATTACTGTACTCCAGGACAGTAATTATATGTGACAAGCTAGTTTGCTGTGTATTTGTTTGTTGTTGTTTTTGTTTTTACCGACTGTCCTCCCACCTTCTTGCAAATACAAGCAGTGTAACATGTGCACGCTGGCACTGGTTGGAGAAATAGTGACAAAAGTCTCACTTACAAACTTGAAATTCGAATACTCGCATTTTACTCACTCTTAATCAGGAACATTAGCTGGAGTGCTGGCTCCTAATGGTTTTGAATACTACTTTACTTTCCTGCCTATTGCTTCATCCACCTAAAGTGAATTAGCATGAAGCCTTTATTTAAAGTTTTTCTGAGGGCTGGAGAGGTGGCTCAGTGGTTAAGAACACTGCTTACTCTTCCAGAGGTCCTAAGTTCAAATCCTGGCAACCAGCTGGTGGCTCACAACCATCTGTAATGTGATCTGGTGCCCTCTTCCGTCCCACAGGTGTACATGCAGATAAAGCCCTCATATACATAAAAAATAAATAAATAAATCTTTTACTTTTTTGATTGGTCTTGGAAGAGAATTCTAACCATTTATAAAATTGCTTTTCCCATCATGTTTTATGCTACTAATTTTATAGGTTTTTAAATTTTTATATTCAAAAGTTTCATGTCTGTAGTAACTCCTCTCCTAAGTGCTAGAAACTGCCATCTTGTATGCTGTGTGAATTATAGGCTTTAGTGTGAGGCTCTTACAATATAACTTACATTGTTGCTCAGATTTCCTTGTATGTCTACAGCTTTCATTTCTGTTAAAATGGATAAAGTACATATTAACTGCATAGTCTTAAAAGTAACTATGAAGCCCAGCCTCTGAAGTATTAGCAGAAATTAACTACTACAAGGAATGAAAACTTAATTTATATAAGAAATACTGAGGGTTTCTGATTCTAGTCAGTTAGTTATTTCACTCAGTTCTCACAGCAATCTTAAAATTAAGGTTAAACTTACTACTAATAATTTACTGTGGCTTGACTAAGGTCACAAGCTTGATAGGTCACAAGCCTGTTAAGACCTGGGGGGTTGTGGGACTGGAGAGATGGCTCAGAGGTCTGTTCTTCCGAAGGTCCTGAGTTCAATTCCCAGCAACCACATGGTGGCTCACAACCATCTATAATAAGATCTGGGGCCTTCTCCTGGTGTGCAGGCACACATGCAGGCAGAATGTTGTATAAATAATAAATAAATATTTAAAAAAAAAAAAAGCTGGGTTTGATTCTAGACCAGGCAAATGCAAGGCCTGTAGTAAATACTCATGCTGGATTGCCTTCTGTTCTAAAATTGAAGGCACAGTAGGAAACCAGAGGTGAGATCTAATAACACATAGAGTGAGTGATTAAAGTCTGAGTGTTCAAATGTTTTTATCAAAATAAAAATAGAATTTGGAAAAACAACAGTAGCAAAATACCCTTAGCATGAAATTTGAACTACATTGTCAAAATTTTCTCAGAACTGTTCTTCACAGGGTTCATTTCACACTGCTCTTAAAGTCTAAATTTTTAAAATATAACCTGAGTGAAGCCTTTGTATGCTTTGGCTACTCTGTCTCCATCCTTTTCTCTCGGCTCCCTCTGAATCATCCTTCTCCTCCTCCTTTCTTCTTCTCCTTCTCCTTCTTTCTTCTTCTTCTCCTTGTTCTTCAACTATAAAAACCTGTTCTCAGAATTTTAACTGCTATTGTCTCTGCATGGACTCTTTGCTGTCTGCCTACTCCTTGATTGATTTGTACTCATTTATGAAGGGTCTGCCTAAGCATCATATCTTTAAAATGGCTTTTTGGGGGCTGGAGAGATGGCTCAGCAGTTAAGACCACTTGCTGCTCTTGCAGACAACTTAGGTTCAGTTCCTAGCACCCACATGGTGGCTCACAACTCCATGTGACTTCACTGCCAAGGAGTCCAATGCCCTCCTCTGACCTTCAGCAGGCAAAGGGCACACACATGGTGCATATTGTGGATACAAATAAAGATTGAGGCAAGACACTCAAAGATCATTGTGTATGTAGAGAGTGGGGGAGGACTGTTTCAGTGGGTAAAATACTTGCCTTGCGTGAATAAAGACCTGTATTTGATTCCAGCATTCACTTTAAAAGTCGGGTATGGTGGTACACACTTGTAATTCTAGTATTAGGGACCATGTACAGGTGGATCCCTAGGGGTCGCTGGATAACTAGCCTAGCCTACTTGACAAACTCACGTGAATAAAGTACCTGCTATGCAAGTGTGAAGACCTGAGTTTGAATCCCTAGAACCTACATCATGCTGGGTACAGTAGCGCATCTGTAATCCCTGTGCTCCTGCAGTGAGAGTGATGCAGGCAGACTCTGTACTCACTAAGCAGCAGCAGATGACAAAGAGACCCTGTCTCAGCAGGTGGTGGTGAGGATCAAAACCCAGGTTGTCTGTCCATTCATTCCACATATGCATCATGGTGCCCAGACTGCCCCCCAAACAAATGTTTACATACATACGCTTCATACACATGTAAGATTGTTTTTTTAAGATAAAAGAATCAAATAAAAGTAAAATTACACTTTATCCTCTTAGAAATTCTGGTCATTTGGGATTTCATAGAAGCAGAGATGAAATGCAAGGTCATCTTTACAGTATGAAGCAGAATCCTCATGATCTCATTCCTTTCCAATATAACTTGGATTAATATTTTAAAAATATGTTTTATTTATGCTAGTCCTGTTTGGTTAAAAATAAATTCACTGACAGTATTTATTTTCCATTTCACAGAACAATAGAACATACATTAGTTTCAAAGCTATTTTGCTAAAGTCATAGGTGTCTTAGGTTTTATTTCCATATGAAGTAATTTTTATACACCTCTTTTTTTTTGTATTTTGGGAAAACATAAGTTCTGAAACATTCACTTGTCTTTTTATTTTCTGTGATTTATTAGCAGCTATAGCACTAGAAAATGCCTCTTGATTCTTGGTTAATGTAGTCTGAGGCCTTAAGAGTATTCTGAATTCTACAGGTAGAAAAATTCTGTTGAGTCAATGATTCCATGATGCATTTCCCCCTCTCTTCTGTTAGCACTTTAGTAAACAATTCAGGTTTGGTGACGACCTTCCCTGTGCTAATTTTACTGCTTAGCTCTGCCTGCCATTTGCTAACTCAGATGCTGCCTTCTGTTTCTTCTCTTCTTTACTTGAAATTTAGTCGCTGTCAGGGTTGGATCGAGTGAGCTGCGTGGCTACCCTGCCTCATTCTTCTGCCTTCACACCTCTTAAGGTATCTCTTGTTGCATTAATGCACCAGGAAATTCCGGGAGGAGGCTGAGGGTATGCAAAGGGGTCTTAAATTTCAATGTATTGGTATAACAGCAAGCCAATCTCAGGGATCACATGAAATATACCTAAGGTTATGAAGGTACTTGTGTTAGCACTAGTTTCACCATCTTTTCAATAGTTATTCCTCCAGGCAGAGTAAATGTTGCAAGATGAACTTCACATTTGATAAAGTAAGCTTAAAACGTTTTCCAGAAAGTGTGCCTCCCTTCCATACCAGTCTGAGTTTGGAATATGAAAACAGCGGCTTTCTTTAGTCTCGGAGGGAAGTTTCTTGACCCTGAAGCCAGAACCACGTGGCTGAAGCTTGCTGCTCTCTGGAACTGGAATATGGCCTTCTTGTTCAATTATGTCTTTACCAGCTTTCTGTTTTCCCTCCCTAAGCTTGGCTGTCCTGCCAAGTAGAACAGGCTGGCCTTGAGCTCAGAGACCTGCATGCTAACAGAGTCTATAGGATAGACTCTCTTGTAGTTCACTCTCTTGAAGAGTGTTTTGATAAAATGCAACAAGCTTAGGAAGGAAAAACACAAAATGTATGGTTCAAGGGGTAAAGGGGTACCAGGAAGTGGAATGGGGCTAAATCCTGTGTTCAAGAAGATAAATAGATTAAATGTATTAAATGGAATTAAGGGAGTGGTAACCTCGGGCAAGATCTTACCCAGCTAAGCTTCTATCTTATAGAGAGGAATTAAAGAAAAGCTTAGGTCCATGCCTTTAATCACATTACTTGAAAAGAGTGAACTACTAGAGAGTCTATCCTAGGCTCTTTTGAGATTTCCTTTGCCAGTGCAGTTAATCTAAATCTCTTCAGTTTAGCTTGCAGTAAACTCTTTGGACAAGGGAAAAGCAGCCGTATTTTCCACCAAAATATCACAAGAACAAATCTCCAGGCAACATAGTAAAACTCTTCTCCTTCTCCTCAGGCCCTCACAGTGCAAATCACCCTTAATACCATTGTCTTACATACTTCTACCAGTATGGCCCACGAAGCCCCACTTAAAGGCATTCCACTGCTTTCATTAGCCAAAGCCCCAAAAACTACATTCTTCAAAACAAAAGCGTGGTCATGTCTATCACAGCAATACCCCACTCCTGGTACCAACTTCTGTCTTAGGGTTTCATTGCTAGGAAGAGACACCATGACCACACCAACTCTTACAAAGGAAAATATTTAATTAGGGCTGGTATACAGTTTCAGAGGTTTAGACCATTATCATCATGGCAGGAAGCATACATGCAGACGTGGTGCTAGAGAAGAGTTTTACATCTTGATCTGAAAGCAGAAGAGGACTGTGATTTATACTGGGAGGAGCTTGAGCGTACATATGACCTCAAAGCCCGCCCCTAGAATAAAACACTTCCTCCAACAAGGCCACATCTTTTAATAGTGTCACGCCCTGTGGCCACACATTTAAACACATGAGTCTATGGGGGCCATACCTATTCAGAACACCACAGTTATGGAAATGTGTTCCTCAGTTTTGCACTTGTATAGGTTCTTGATATTGGCCTTCAGAGCTGTCTGTGAACTATTGACCATGCTTAATGTGTCCTCTTTGGCATCAGGAAGAGTCATGGGCAACTAGATTCATGTGCAACAGGAAAAACAAGCTAGAACTTGGATTTATCCCAAACTGCAATTCTAGGACATCCTGTCCCTTCTATGCTTTCAGGATCGCCACACCAACATTACAGCTCCCACTAACTGTCATTTGGGTTGGTGTTGAACATTCTGGTCAGAGTCGGGTTGTCTTTCAAATAGGTGATGTCCAGCTGTAGAGCCCATAGTGACCAGCAGGCAGGTTCCATTGTCACCAGTTGTGTTTGGACACAGAAGAATTTGTGCGCACATGAGATGACAAGGATCTTGGCTGCACAGTAGATAGGAAAGTAAAATTTTCTTTTCTAAGTAGCTGAGCTGTGTTTCCTTTTTGCAGATAAACTTTATATTCTTTAGCTAGTTCTTGCTCCATATTTATACTTTTGCCAGTGAGTTAAAGTGCTAGGACTTGGCCAGGTGTTGTGCACGCCTCCAACCCCAGAACTCAGGTGGCAGAGGCAGACGGATCTGTTAAGTTTGAGGACAGCCTGATACACATAAAGTTCCAGGAAAGCTGGAATTACATAGAAAGACCTTGTCACATAACACCAAAAGGAAAATATTAGTGCTCAAATATTCTAGAAAATACATGTAATTTTCTGTGTGTGCATATGTACATGCAAGGGTGCATGTATAACGTGGATTGAACTCAACACTACACAGAAGCCATCTACCACTAAGCCAGACCTCAACAATTATCTATCATGTTTTAAATATATATTTTTC
Organism: Meriones unguiculatus; assembly: GCF_030254825.1. NCBI lineage: Eukaryota > Metazoa > Chordata > Mammalia > Rodentia > Muridae > Meriones > Meriones unguiculatus. Next base: position 36,595,958 of record NC_083364.1, read on the forward strand.
ACAAAAATCAAGAAATGGTACTCGCCAGCCGATAATAGCACACACCTTTAATCCCAGCACTCGGTAGGCAGAAACAGGTGGGTCTCTCTGAGTTTGAGGAGTTCTAGGACAGCCAGGGGTACACAGAGACACCCTATCTTGAAAACAAAACAAACAAAAAAGTAAAGTTTTTCTTTCCATTATATTTTTCAGTAATTGTTTTGCCTTAGAATGTCCTCCTTTTTCACAGTGTTTAGGAGGTCACTTAGATCTTTAGAGAATGCATTATATAAACAAGGAAAAGTTTTGTCTTTTTAGGAAAAAGTACAAAATCAGTCAGTTTTACTGAGCTTTCATTTCTAGACTTATTTTTGAAGGAAAAGTGTGTGGCTTTCTTATATTTCTGAAATGTGGAAACTGACCTTTCTTGAGTAGTAACTGCTGTGTATCTGCTTCTCTACAGAGTGACAACAGAGTTAATGCCACATCAAGCTTTCCTACAACAGAGACAGGTAAAAGACATTAAAGTGATGTATCTAATGTTTTGGGGGAGTCTGGGAGAGAGAAACAGAATCTTGTTATGTAACCCAGACTAGCCAGAACTAATGGTTCTCCTGCCTCATCCTGTGGTCATGCTCTTTATCAGGTTCCCTCTCTTTCTGTCTCTGTCTCTGTCTCTGTCTCTCTCTCTCTCTCTCTCTTTCTCTTTCTGTTTGTGGTGGGGGTAGAGATGAAAGTCTGGTGTGGCCCGTGCTGGCCTGTAACTTGGTGTAAAGATAAGGAATATTCTGATTCTCCTGCTTGTGCCTCCAGCTCCAGCATGTGGCTCTGCCATCATGCCTGGTTTCTATAGTGCTGAGAGCACACTGATCCAACGCAGGACTTCATGAGTGCTAAGCAAGCACCCTACTAACTGAGCTACAGCCCCAGCTCCTCTTTACCAGAATTTCTTTTTCACTAGCTGTCCATATGATAAGGAAAAAAGAATAGGAATTAGCAGGGATATAGGTTTGTAAGAGACTAAGTTCAATGTATTAACTTTTAGTGTACATTTGTTGATAAACTAAAAATAACAGAATTTTTAAAATAAACAAGCAGCTTTATTTTTATACATGAGAGTTTTTCATTAATGAATAGAATCATCATTTTATTTCATTGCCATGTTTGATTTGATTTTTGTTATGTGCTATTTAGTGGACTTTTGTGACATTTGTCTATATCATCTTTGATTTGCTTTTCATCTCCTTTAACATCATCTTGCTTTTCCATGCTGATATAGTCCATCATTCCCCTGCATATTCTTTTCCTGCTGCTACCCAGAGAAATCAGCCCCAGCGCCCTGAAAGCTTCCTTTTCCGAGCTGCTGTTAGGGCAGAAACTAATAAAGGTAAGTGGTGGTGATTTTTAAGGCATGGCAAAGTGGGGATGGCTGTACACAGTGACTGACATGCTTTTCAGCTGCATACCTAGCTATCGTCTTGGCAAAAATGTTAACTGTGCTGGTGTCTGGGACCTCACTAACATTAAGTCAGGAACATCTTGGTTTTTTGGTTTGGGTTAGAAACTTTCTTAGTACCACATAAAACATATTTTGTAATGTTTCAGCTATGCATGATGGTATATGCCTATAAACCCTACATTTAGGAGGCTGAGGCACAACTGATTTTAAGGCTAGCCTTAGGCTACATTTGAAGATCGTATCTCAAAAGCTAAAACTAAAAAACAGATTGAACAAGTAAAATGCTTTTTCAACTAGAGAACATTCTTCTCTTATTATAAACTGTTTCTCAGATCTTTCTGTATCAATACACTGTTGAACATTTGTATACCTATTATCAGCAGTTAATGCTTTGAGAAACACACGTGCGTATAGAACAAAAGACAGGTACAAAAACATCCACAGCAACCATTTTTATAATGGCACCAAGTGGAGTGTTCACAAGGAGAAAGGGGATACACCATGGTGTGTCTTCCAATGAAATGTGATGAAAACTATACATACAATGATATTCATATATCTAGAATATACAGTACTGATAAATACATCTATAATGTTGATCAAAAATACATACAGTATGGTTTAATTTATAGAAAAAAATTTCAAAAATGGACAAAATAAATCTATGGTGTTCAGGTGAGGATGTTGGTACCCTTAGGGTTCAGTGGGCAGAGAATATTCAAGAGGCTTTGAGATATGGATAAATTTCACTTAGAGCACTTAGCCATTTCATTTTGTGAGGATAATTTATTAGCCTCTGTTTAGAACTGTGTAATTTTTCACATATGTGGTATTTTTTTAATAAAAGCATTTATAAGTGGATGTAACTCAAACTAGAATGTTAAAATGTTCTGCCATTATAATTGTTTGTCTAAATTTCCAGCTGGTGCTTTAGCTACTTGTCCAGCCCAAAGCCCATTTCAATTTACTCAATAAGCCTGTTTTCTTTCTTATAATAATGATGCTTTTTGAAAGTACCTTTATTGTTTTACTTTATGTGGACGGTGTTTTGCATGCCTGTACGTCTGTCCACCACATGCATGAGGAGGTAAGAGTAAGGTACCAAACCCCCTAGCACTGGAGTTACAGCTGCTTGTGTGCTACCATGTAGGTGCTGGAACCAAACCTGAGTCATCTTCTTTTTGTTTGGTTTTGGTTTTGATTTTTGGTTTTTCAAGACAGGGATACTCTGTGTACTCCTATTCATCCTGGAATTCCCTCTGCAGACCCCGCTGGCCTCTAACTCAGAGCTCCACCTGCCTCTGCCTCCCAAGTGCTGGGATTAAGGTGTGCAACCACCACACCTGGCCAAACCTGGGTCTTCTATCCACAAGATCAACAAAAAGCAAGTTCTCTTAAGCACTGGTCCACCTCTCCAGCCCCCAGTGAAAATGTTATATTGGCAAGGAAACTTGCCAGACAAATGTGTTTCCCCAGCGCTGGCAACTGACCTCCCCACCACATGTCTTTTCCAGGTCGTGCTTCCCCACTTCCATCTGCTGCGCCTGCCACTGACCCTGCAGATCCTGTAACAAGACAGAGAGAAGAAGAGCTGAAACTAATAGACCAGCTACGGAAAGTGTGTACATTACCTCTGCTTTTGAGCTTTGGCAGTGGCACTGTTATAGGCCATATCCCTTAGGTCACATGCTCACCTGGTCTGTCATTATCATAAAGTCAATCATGTCTACTGGATACATGCACTGTATGCACCTTGTGATGAGTGTAAAGCAGACTTCACCAGTGAGGAAATTCCTTTAAACTTTTTATTGAGAACATTGGATGGATCATTGGAGAAGTTCACTTCATAGCCATGCTCATTTTCATTTTTTCCCACTTCTGTTGTTCATCGTGTCAAAAGGCACTCTGAGAAAGCAGTTACAGTGTGTGGGGGCCAGGCATGGTGGTCCGCCAGTGCAGCCTCAGTAATGTGAGGGAGCAGGGTGGTCACTAGTGTGAGACCAGACTGTGCTGCACATCGAGACCCTTTCTTAAAAGAGAGGGAGTGTATGTGCCTGTGCACATTCTCAAACTGAACATACATGTTGATGGATTGGCTATCTTTTTTCTGAATCAAACAAGAATTCAGTTTGGGTTCATGTTTTTGTTTAGACCCGTTCTCCCCGTGTAACTCAGGCTAGCCTTGAACTCTCCATCTTTCTCCCTTTGCCTCTGTAGTCTGGAATTACAAGCACTGACTACCATAGCGGGACTTAGTGGTTTCCTAAATCATGAAATTATAGTAATTTCTTTTGTGCTTTTAATGCACTGTGACCTGGCTGTGATGCATACATTTCATCACTGTATGTTACTGACTTCAGTTAGAAGAAAAATGGGGACTGTGGTATCTAAGTTAGTTTCTTTTCTCCTAGAGTTTGTTTTGCTTTGATTTTTGTTTTTTATTTTTGTTTTGAGACAAGGTCTTACTTTATGGCCCTGGCCAGCGTGGAACTCACTGTGTACCCCAGACTGACCTTAAACTTGCTGTAATTCTTCTGCTTCCCTAGTTTCCTAAATGCTGGGATTACAGGCATATGCCATCATGTCCAGCTTTTTTCAGGATTTCTAACTACATACATTCCATTGTCTTGTCTTTATATCCTATACGGTAATTACCTTTCAACTAATGCATGACATTTCCTGTCTTTGCAGCATATTGAATACCGGTTAAAAGTATCTTTGCCCTGTGATCTTGGAGCAGCTCTGACTGATGGTGTTGTACTTTGCCACTTGGCCAATCACGTTCGGCCTCGATCTGTCCCAAGCATTCATGTCCCATCTCCAGCTGTGGTAAGTTGTAGTACCAGTCAGCATTGACTATTCATCAGAAGCTTTTCAATTCAGTGTTGTCATTGTGCTGGAGGTAGCAATGAAGATACCAAGGGTCTGATCCTCGCCTTCTTGTTCTCAACATTGACTGGAGAATGAACAGATACATAAATAATAATTTACGGCATGTATTGAATATTGTAAAGGGGTATAAGAAGTGTATTCTGCAGATACCAAAAGGAGACCAGTTAACTCTACCTAGAGAATTCGTGAAGCCTTTTGGAGGAGGAGAAATTGCACCAGTTCAGTTATGAAGTATGGGTAGGAATTGGCCAACCAGCAACTTATTGTTCAGTTATTCAGAATAGATGACACACAGATGAATGAAAGGGTGCCGATGGCCATGGATGAAGCTAAAAGGTAGGCCTAGCTGTGTTTTAGAGGCCTTAAGCCATGTCAGGGAGTTAGAGGTTTGTATTGGTGTAAATAGTGGGGACCTTTTGAAAGTGCTTGCTGATTGTTCAGTAGACATAGCAGCACAGCGCACACTGGTAGAACGTAGGGAGGCTGGCGGGATGGCTCAGCCAAGAAAGGATCTTGCCCCCGAGCCTCAGAGCCTGGTTTGCAGGCCGATTCCGTGAAGACTGCTCATTTAGAAAGGGCTCTTTGTACTTTTCTGTCCATTTATAGTTAACAATTTGCTGAGCTGACCCTTGACTCCAGGCTGGAGCCAAACTCATAACTTGTGTCTGGCTGCCCGGTTTGCAGAGCCCTGCCAGACTTCTTTGAGTTCATTTCCTGTTTTACCTCTTGTGGAATCAGAAAGTATATCACTAAGAGGCATCCCCTTTAAGTCCAGTCACTTAGGAACCAGTCATTTTAAATCCCAGCTTTTATGCCAGTGTCATGCTGTTGGAAGAAAATTTACATTCACTAAAACAGTGCCATAGAGCTGGAGAATGGCTCAAGAGATTAGAGCTCTCTGCTCTTGCAGAGGACCTAGGCTAGGTTCCCAGCACTCACATGGCAGCACTCTACCATCTGTGACTCCAGTTCCAGGGGGCCTGACGCCTTCTTCTGACCTTTGTGGGCAGCAGGCACACAAGTGGTACACATACAAGCAAACCACTCAAACACATAAAATAAATCTTTTTTTAAATTTTTAAACAAAACAGTGGTATTAAGGGTTGGCAAACAAGAGCCACAGGAAAGAAATCCATCATCATCTAAAGTGGGAAGTCAGGGGATCCAGCCAGGAATAGTAGGGACAGTTTTTTTCATTGTTGAACCACCTCACTTTCCTTTTTTGGTTCTCAGGGAGGACTTAAGCTATGTTCCGATAGCTGCTCAACCTTACTGTCTTGGAATTTGGATCAGGGCTACATAGTGAGACATTGTCTCAAAAGCAAAAACAAACAAATATAAAAAGATAAAACAAACACATATAAAGTTTGAGTTTTGAGACAGCTCAACAGGTAGAGCTAGCCACTAGAGTGTGATCCCTGAGCTAACTCCACCGTTGTCTTCAGACGTCCATGAGTTCTGCAGCACACACACCCACGGGCCATGTAAATACACGGTGATAATAATAAATGAAAGCTAGAGAAAAAGTTTTAAGGCTTAGCATGGTGAGTCATGCCTATAATCCAAGCACTTATGAGTTTTTGAGGCAGAGGCATCAGGAGCTCAAGGCCGTCCTGGTAATAGCAAGTTTGAAATCAGCCTGTGCTACATGAGACCCTGCTTTAAAAATAATAAAGTTTCAATGCCTGAAAAAAAATGTTTTTAGTTATTTTAAATATCCAGAACTAATTATCTCCTGTTCTTTTCAGTTCAGAACTCATATTCAGTGTAGGCTCTACATTATAAAAATAAGAGACTAGACTGTGTTGCCACAAAGCATATGTCAAGCCATTTGAAATTCTGGGAAAACTTTTAGAGATGGTGGGTTCCTATAGGATTTGCTATTTAAGACGAAACTGATTTCCACAGTCTGGAGTGAGTGCTGGAGAAGCCTGTGTCCTGCTGATGGATGCGCCTTTCATTGATGTTTCCAGAAGAAGTTGGAAACAGGGGAACTGTGGGCTTCTCAGATAACAGGGGTTCTGTGCACTACTTAAACTTGTATCTGAGGATTCCCCTGAAGAGTGGACGTATAAGTTGTACAAGCATAGGACAGGAGGTGTTATCCCAGTTGTGAAACACTGGCCTTCATTCCCGGACTGTAGTAAACACTGAGGGGGAGGAGGAACTGGAGAGACAGTCTCGCCTCTTCCCTCATCAGTTAGAAATCTGTCCTGTGGGGAATACCTCAGGACATCCATTCTGAGAAATCCCACACATCTGTGTTTTAAGTTGCCACTAGTAGTCCTCATGTGATAAATATGTACTGAGTGTGCGCTTTCTCTCTCTGTCCTCCCCCACCTTCCCCATGTCTCCTTCACTCAGTCACTCATTTTTATATGAATTATAAGAAATTGCATTTGAACTAGCTTCTGTTTGTTTGTTTGTTTGTTTGTTTGTTTGTTTTTTCAAGGCAGAGTTTCTCTGTGTAGCTCTGGCTGCCCTGGACTCAATTTGTAGACCAGGCTGGCCTGGAACTCACAGAGATCAGCCTGCTTCTGCCTCCCAGAGTGCTGGGATTACAGGCAAGTGCCACTGCCGCCACTCCCACCCCCACCACTGCCACCGCCACCTGGCTGAACTGGTTTTTAATTAGCAGCATTAGCTTTATTCTTTTTATCCTTGCTTTTGCACAGAAACAGGGTTTTTCCTTCCTATAGCCAGGTTATGTCAGACCGTACTTCTGTGTCAGTATTTCAGAAACATAGGTTTTCCTCTTCGGTAAAACAAAGTGCTCATGGCTGCTCCCTCATAGCATTCTCTCCCAAACTGAGAGCTGGGTCCTGACCAGCCTCGCCTGCCTCCTAGGAAGAAATGCTCCTAAGAAGGAAATATGCTTGCTTTTGCTTCCAACCCTGGAAGGCAGAAGGTGAAGCTGACATGTGGAGAGAATTTCAGCTTAGAGGGACACGCCAAAGCGAAGCAGTTTGTCCTGTTGGATTTGCATTTTGTGTCTTGTTGTTGTTTGTTTTTGGTTTGAGACAGAGTCTCATTGTATAGTCCTGGTAGTCCTAGAACTATATAGACCAGTCTGGCTACGAACTCACAGAAATCCACCTGCATCTACTGCTCGAGTGCTAGTTGTTGTCTCATTTAGCCTAGGCTGCCTCTGAACTCTGACCTCCCTGCCTACACCATCCGCATTCTCGGGTTCCGGGCATGTCTCACTGGTCTGGGCCTGCAGCTTTTCATTTGCAGCGCTGCTGTGAAAGTCAGGCCCTTTGCCCCTTGGCTTCTCCTCCTAGCAGCTGTCTTCCTCGCCCTTCAGTTCAACTTGCCTTTCCCTGGAGCTGAAGAGGCCACACTGCTGCTTGTCTGTGCACACCTTCATTTCACCGGGCGGCGGCCACAGCCGCAGCGGAGCCTGGGCCAGTATGACAGCGCAGGTGGGGAAACCCAGGGCTGTTCTGCTTCCATCTGTCAGGAAGTGATGATTCCAAGGTTTATGTTTCATTTTTCCCCTACCTTTTGTTTTCTGTCCACTTGACACAAGCCAGTGTCACCTGGGAAGAGGAACTTGAGTTGACAGAACACCTCTACCAGATGGAGCTGTAGAGAAATCTGTGCTCCATGTTCTTGATTAACGATTGCTGTAAGGGCCCAGGCTACTGGGGACAGTGCTATTCCTGGGCAGGTTGTCCTGGGTTAGATAAAAAAATCAATCTGTGCAGCCATGGATGGAGAACAAATCAGGGTAAATGTAACTCTTCCATGGTCTCTGCTTCCGTCCTGAGTTCCTGCCCACCTTCCTGCTTGGTGTCCCTGATGGTAGACTGAAGGAGAAGATGAAGGAAGCCCTCTCCTCCCCAGGATGCTTTGGTCACAGTGTCTATGGCAGCAGGAGAGAGCTGACAGGGCAGGCGCCTCCCCATACACTGGCTTCCTGTTGTCTTTTCCACATCCTTCGCAAGTTGTCCCATCAGAGCTGGGAGATGATAGTTTCTTTCCTTCCGTCTCACTGGTTGCCTTTTTGTCTTTTATGACAAAGCTAATCCCAGCCCAACCCGCTCTGTCAGATCTGCAGTGCTTTCTTACACTTCTTTTATTTTGTTTCTTCTTAGGGCAAGGAATATGTTTCGTGTCTGCAGAAAATTCAGATTTACAAATGAAGTCTTTTGTTTTCTAGAGCTGGTACGGGTGTCCATGCGCTCACTAAGTTCAAAATCTTTGCATCATGCTCCCTGCAAACTTCTGCCTTCCATACAAATACTTAAACATCATTTGAAATATGAAATTCCTATTTTTTTTCTTACATTATGTTCCATGATAACCAACTAGGTGAAAAACAAAACTTTGAGAGGATATCACATGTCTTTTTACTTCTAGTGTTCAGAGATTTTATAGAAAAGTAAGCTCACTCATTAGTAATTAAATAAATTTCCTACATCAACCTTTTACCTTTTGTAATGTAGCTTTGTAGCCATTGTTAAGAGTTTAATTTCCCAAGTGTCTAATGAGTCAAATGCAAAAATTAAGGCTACTGTTACGAGCGCTGGCTGTTGTTACAGACCACCAGGTTCAGTTCCCAACATCCACATGACAGCTCATGTCCATAACTCCATTTCCCAAGGACCTAACACCTGGATTCTACAGGCACTGTGTGCACTTGATGTACAGCCATACATGCAATGAAACACTCACACCTTTAAAATAATAACCTGTTTTAAAATAGAGCCAGGTATGGTAGTGCACACTTTTAATCCTAGCACTTGAGAGATGGAGACAGGAGGATCTCTGTAACTTTGAGGCCAGCCTGGTCTTCACAGTGAGTTCCAAGCAAGCCAGGGCTATGTAGAAAGATGCTGCCTCCGGACTTTAAGGGGAGGAGGGAGTGGCCTGTGATCAGGTCGTAAAGTAATTAAATAAATAAATTAAGGAGAAAATAATAAACCAAAAGAAAATAAACTGCTAATTGTAGCCATGCTTGAACCATCAGCTACTAGGTACTACACTTTCTTGGTGTTCTCTCCAATTTTCTTTTTTTTTTTTATTTTGTTTCAAAATGAAAAAATATGTTCTTGGCACTTTCCTTGCTAAACCAAAGCAAATACAAATATTAGAAGGTGGCAAACTCCTCTCCCAGGCCAGCACCTATTTCCGTAAATAGTGTTTTATTGGAATGCAGCTCCACTGGACTGTCCCTCTCTTGTGGCTGGTTGGGGGGTGGCTCAGTGGTAGAGTGCGTGCTTAGCATCCCTTGTGGCTGCTTTCGTGTTCCTGTCAGAACTGAGTAGTGGCAACAGTTCTGTGGCTCTTGAGGTTAATGTTCACTGTTTGATCTTTTATAAAAGGAAGTTTGCTGAGCCCCTAGTGTGCTTAACAGTAAGTATATGAAGCAGCTGGCAAGAATATTTTTATCTTTGTTGATAACACAGTTTCCCTCTTTTCTTGTCTTCACTACAGCCTAAATTAACAATGGCAAAATGCAGGCGAAATGTGGAGAACTTCCTAGATGCTTGCAAAAAAATCGGGGTACCTCAGGTAACGTGTGTGTGTGTGTGTGTGTGTGTGTGTGTGTGTGTGTAAAATTGTTCTTACCAGAAGTAGCTACGAACTAAGTGATCACTACTAACACCATGTGTTATTACAAGACTGTCAGTTTCTCGCCAGCAACATTCTTTCATGCTCCCCTCATTTCTAAGGGTCTTTAAAGAAACTGTTAAGTGTTAATTTATATAATTGCTTTATAACTAATAAGTGAAAAATTATTGTTTTATTTTCTTAAGCATCCTACTCCCTGTTTGACCAAAGTATAGCACATATAACAGAATGTTTTCACACAAGTACCTTTCAGATTGGGATTTCTTTTGTTGGCTTCAGCTTTTTAACACTTTCTTTAAATACATTTTAAATACATATATAATTTTGATTAATTTTAGACTGCAAAAAATGTTACAAAGTAGCAGAGTTCTTATGTATATACTTCACCCAAATTTTCCATACGCCATCGTCATAGATGCAAATAGTATAGTTGTACAACTAGGTGATCCAAATGAGAGTCCTATTAGCAGATTAGAGGTTTAATTCAGCTTCCACCCATTTTTCACTAGGCTGCAGTCCTTTGGACGTTAGCACACTGGGCACCACTTGTAAGCACATGCTCTGTTATAAGGAGACAGTGCTTCCATGGTTCTTTTTTTGTGGCAGTTCTCAACTTGTGGGTCACACCCTTTAGGGGTTCAAATGACACTTTCTTAGGGGTGACATAAGACCATCAGAAAACACATATGTTTGCATTACGATTCATAACAGTAGAAAAATTACAGTTATGAAGTAGCAATGAAAATAATTCTTTGGTTAGAGGTCACCACAACATGAGGAACTGTATAAAGGGTCACAACATTAGGACTGTGGAGAACCTCAGCTCTCTTGTGTTTCCTGCCATTCATAGTGCTACAGTTAAGCATTATTTATAGACTTAATCAGAAAAGGAGTGTTTATCTGCTCTTTGAGTGGCGCTTTTGAAGAGCAGTTGAAAAACTGCTAAGTTTTGGATGATAGGGTACATGGGCTCCTTGATCTAGCATTCTGTTCAGGTTGCACCCTGGGCCGGCTTCCATCCGTCCTAAGCCTCTAGTGCTGGAACTCTGATGCACTCCACCATGCTTAGCAATAGTGCAAAGAAATTAGCAGCTTGCTGTGCTGTGATTGGCAGTTTTTCTTTTCTTCTTTTATTTTCCTGCTGGGATGGTAGCTGTGGCCTCCTGCATGCTCTGCTGAGCACATGTTCTACCACTGAGCCACACCCCCAAGTCTCTAAGCCTTAGTTTTGTCTAGTTTGCAGAGAGAAAAACACAGGCCTTTCCATCAGAAACCTAGCATTGGCTCCTGGGCCCGTCAGAAACACCAGTTTTGCTCCAGGTTAAGCCCTGTTTAACCCTCGTAGCCTCCCAGTGATGCTTTTCATCCAGTCCACCATCCTGCTCTAACTGGCCAAGAGCCAGGAGGCACAGCAGCGTGTAGCCAGCAAGCACCCTTCATTCCAGCTTCTCATGGTTCAGAGTGGAAAAGAAAGCCAGTTCCCACCTGCGCCCGCACTGGCCAGCATAGATTCCGCACCTGTTTTTAGGCCATTGTTATTTTCTGCTCTGTTGTGGGTTTGGTTTTTCCCCTTTCCTAAATTGAAGTAAGACGTTTTTGTCCTTATGGACAAATTCAAACTAGAATTTTTTCATTTTTATATCATTGTTTTATAAAAGCTTATGAAACCATTTTGCACATACTGAGACCACTTACCATGTTTTCTGAGGAACTGGCTTGTATTCTCTCCACAGTGAAAGTCCTAATGTCTGTATGTGCACATATTAGCATCCAGGTTTTCCTGTCTTAGTCAGCATGCCTGCTGCCTGCTGGAGTTCCACAGCCTGCGGCTTGCAGTGGTGCAGACTGGGAAATACAGAAAGCAGCAGCATGCTGCCTCTGCCATGCTGGTATTTGCCAAGAGCTCTCCTCAGCACCATTTCTACACATCAGAGCTGCCTGCCAGGCTCTAGAGCCCTCTTGTCTCAGATGTAAAGTCTGTAACCTAGAACTCCTTCAGATTGTAACTGCCTGCCCCTGTCAGCAAAGTGCACAAATGGTGTGCTTGAAAGCATGTGCTTAAGTCAGCATTTTCCAAGCAGGGCTTACGAGTGTTCATTACCGCCGAGCCAGCGTTCTACCTGAGCTGAGCTTTTTAAAGCAGAGACAGAGGTAGAAAAAGTACAGTTTGAAACTGACCTTTTTTTCAGGGTGGTTAGACTGGGGTTCTCTGCATCCGCAGCCCCGGCCCCATCTTCCCTGCCAGAAAGAGGAAGTAGGCGTCCACCCCAACCACCTCTTCCCTGTCCCCTTCTGCCTTCCCACCCACTTCTCCACCAGCTTCAGATGAGTTCTAGGTTGGCTGCTACTTTGCAGAAAGTGAGTTATCTTTCTGGATACAGCGAAGGATAAGGAACAAATTCACAATGACAGCTTCAAGCTAGCATTCTCAGCCTTGCTTTGTTCTCGCTTCCTTCTGGCCCTAACCAGACTGTAAAACAGCGATCTTAATATTTAAGTCTGTCAGAATTGGGCCCAGGTAAAAGATAAGTATGAAGATAATTCTCAGTATAACTGAAAAGCAGTGTGCAGGGTGAACTGTGAGTCCACTGTGGTGGAGATGCCCAAAACCCCACACTTGGAAAGTGGAGGCAGCAGGGCTTGGGGTCCAGGGTCATCTTCAGCTGTATAGTGAGTTTCAGATTTAAAAAAAAAGATAAATGAGTCAAATTATAAAGGAAAGTGGGTTGGGGATGTAGTAAGGGTGGAGTGTTTTTGTAAGGTTCATCCCCAGATCACCCTCAAAATGTGAAGGCATCACTGAAAAATAAACTTCGAAAGCCTCTGGATAGGAGAGTTTATGAATATTCATTTTATTATTATGCTTTTATTAAATGTTTTACAGTTCAAAATAAACTTGTCCACTGTCTTACATCCTAGAGTTATTGTACATGTTAAACACTATTTCCAGGTTGAGTCCACTCATACTTTAGATGCTCCCTCCATTCTGTCGGGTGTCTGGTGACCTGGATCTAGGGATGATGGACTTGATCTGATGGTCTGGTCAGTGCCCCTGACTCTTCCATAGTAAACCTCTTTCACTGCAAGGCTTGCCTCAGTCTTTGAGCATCTGTGGTTTGCCTGGCTTCATGATTAGCCCACTCCAGTCAGCATCCTCACGCTCTGCCCTGCTCTCTCCTCAACAGTAAGGAAGAGTGAGAATTGAGATGAGGCCACTTCCCACTCTCAGGACTCACTCAGTGCTGAACACAAGCCAGCTCTGTCCGTTGTCCCCTTAGTGCTAGTAGCGAGCCTCCAAAGAGCAAGTTTCATTCTGTCACTCAGCAGAAAATTTTGTGTGCATTGATGAGCCGACAGTTTTGTTTTTCCGAGTTTTCTTACTAATGATAAACTGCTGCAGGGTCTGACTGTTGCTGACATGGTTTTACTGAGCTCTGTACCCGGCTCATATTTTCTCCACTGACTTTGTTTTTCTTTTTTCCTTTCCTGCTCACATTTGGACAGGACAATCTCTGTTCCCCTTCCGACATCCTTCAACTAAACCTCAGCGTTAAAAGAACTGTCGAAACTCTGCTTTCTCTTGGGGCACATGCAGAAGAATCGAGCTTTGTCTGTGTGTCTGTCCAGCTTCTGGGTTTTGTGGCATTTTACTGTGCTTTAATGTTAACTCTCTGTGTGCTTTATTACCGGGTCTTCCCCTATAGCTGACCGCGCAGCCGGTGCCTTCCACCTCCTTCCTGTGCTTGGCGAAGGTTTGTTTCTCAGTCAGAATTGCTGACAGCAGCGTGTTTTTCAGAGTCTAACTTGAGAAGGTGCATTGTTTGTCCCATGTCCCGAGGGGCAGAACATCCCATGGAGGCACTTAAGCTGGCTGCCAGAGAGGATCGCATTCTCTCTCCTAGTCACTTGCTTCCCACTTACCCTGTGGCCTTGTTTCTCATATGGAAAGGTTAAGGCCTATCTGTTAATGTAGTCCTGAGCCCTGGAGAACTTTGACCATCTTTTTATACTGTGATACAACTTCAATTTTGAAGTAACGAGTGTCTGAGCCGTTTTACCAGCTGCTCAGCATGAAAATACTGTTACCCTTTCTTATTTGGCGTACCTGTCACTTAGGTCTCTGCCCTGAATTCCTAACTTGCCCTTAATTCTAAGTGTTTAGACACTTAGAAGGCAGAGAGCATTTAAACTACTGATGTTAGTTTGGTACGGATTTTTAGTTTAAAGTCACTGGGGGGTTCCCCAGACTGCTGTTCTGAGCCCACTGTGTCCTTTTAAGACAGTGTACACTAAGCAGCTGGCCAGAGTCTGCATCTGAGAAGAGGTGGCCACGCTTACCGTGTGTGCTGCCTGTAACAGATTCCCTGCTAGAACCCTGTTAGAATGTGACAAGCAGGAGAGATGATGGCTCAGCAGTTAAGAGCACTGGCTGCTCTTCCAGAGAATCCAAGTTCAAGTCCCAGCACCCACATAGCAGCTCATAACTGTCTGTAACTCCAGTCTCAGGGGTCCAACACCTTCACCCAGACATACATGCAAGCAAAACATGAATGCATATGAAATAATAATTGAAACAAAAACAAAAGAATGATGTTTGGAATGCATGTTGTTTCTCACATGTTTGAGCCATTTTTCTAGGTGAGCTTGTGTTTCTTAGAGAGTGAGGAACACTATGTGAACTGTAGTCAGTGATTTCAGTTCGAGCTCGGGATGCTCGGTAGACAGCTTCTGGACCCAGGGCAGAGAACACCACTGCGTTCAGATTGCCGCTCCGCAAATGGTGTCTCCACACTCTATTAGCAGAACTGGACGGCTGCTCAAGAGAGCCTGCCAGGAGCATCAACCCTCCTGTAGCCCACCTGGGCACCTGCTTACCCTCATTTACTTCTGTCTGAAGTGAGCTGTTCTTTACTGTCCGCTGCTAACGCTGATGCAGTGACAGGCTGCAGTGTTCTACAGTAGTGCCTTCCAGAGTGTGCTTTTAGGCATCTTGGAATCCGGGATCGTTGTCTGAGTTCTGTCTTAAAGAGTTTTGTCCTTTCACACATGCGCACTCATGTACACACACACACACACACACACACACACACACACACGAGTCAGGCTTAAAGCCAGGTCTGATGATATGATGATATAAACCTGTAATCCCAGCACTTAGGAGGCTGAAACAGGATTGCTTTGAGTTTCAGTTCAGCCTAGGCTACATAGCAAAACCTTGTTTTTAAAAGAAAAAAAAAAAACAAAAAACAAAAAACACCACCAGCAACAAAAAAACCGGCCACAGAGGCTGCTCTGTGGCCTAGGCTGGCAGTGGTGGGTTCCTAGGAAATGTCTGAAAGGCTGATGTCCAGGTGGAAGTGCCACCTCAGCGTGGGGTCCAGACCACTGTGCGCCACCCTCGCCTTCACTCAGGCCTGGGTGCTGCTGCGCAGACCGCAGGGAACAGGCCCTGAAGAGCATGCCCACCCAGAGCACACATGTTCATCTTTCTGTTTGCTTTTCAGTTTTTTGGAGACAGGGTTTCTCTGTGTAGCCCTGGCTGCCCTGGACTCACTTTGTAGACCAGGCTGGCCTCAGAATCAGAGACCTGCCTGCCTCTGCCTCCCGAGGGCCAGGATTAAAGGTGTGCGATACCACCACGCAGTACAGACATCTTAAATACAGCTACTCTCTGGTTGCAGAGGTATTCAAAACGTTAGTTCAAAACTGCTAGTTTATTAGCAAATCGAGAGATTGTTGTGACTATCAAAATCAGCATTAAATTAAAAAGAAAGTGTTGCTATCCTTTTATCACAGTTCATGCTGTAGTGTTTGATGTACAGAATGTGGCAGAGCATACCCTCACACTTGAGTTTGAGGCCAGCCTGAGCCGCACAGCAAGGCCCTTCTCAACTGTAAAACAAAAAATTAATTGAAAACATAAAGAGTCATTTTGATTTTAAAGAAAGAAAGAAAAGCCAATTAGTGCTATGCTAAGAACTGCCTTTTTCTTACAAGAGTACCAAACCCGAACTAAGTCAGACAAGGCAGATACACCCAAATAGGTAGTCAGTTACTAGGCTGAAAGCTCACATATAGTTCTCCAGCACAATCCAACCTGCTGGATTCTGTGATGTGAAATACTTTACTTTTTCAAATACAGTTTTTTGTTTTTTTGTGTGTGTGAGTATCAATACTTTATTTTGGTGTAAAGACAGGAAGCTGGAAAATACACTGTATTTTAAAAATTTTCTTGGTTTCCCCTCTCAAATACAGTTTTTAAGACTCACTGTGTAGCCCTGGCTGGCTTTGAACTCACAGACCTGCCTGGCTCTATCTCCTAAGTCCTAGGATCAAACACACTCAGCTAAAACACAATTTTCTCTTTAAATCTGATTTTTAACTAACTTGGATTTAGGCTTCCCCTCTCCCTTTCCTGGTGTTACAGTCATTCACAAAACCATGTTGTGTCCCTGCTGTGTGTGATTTCCTTCCCAGAGTGCTGTCTGTCAACCCTGTGCTCCACTTGAGCCGTGCTGTCTGTCTCTAAGTCTGCCCTGATCTTTTGTCAGTGTGGCTTCTGCACAGAGCTCTGCTCCTCTGCTGTGTAAATGTGTCACCTGTCAATCTTCTGTGTAGACTTCATGTTAATAAAGTGACCCTGAGCGCTCAACACCGCCCGTGTCTGCCTCTGTTAGCGGGGTGGGTTTGCCAGGAACTCGCCATCTCTCCCTTGATTACGATGAGGTGGGGGCGGAAGTGCCCGTGCTCTCTCAGTTCCGTGACGTTCACCCTGTTTTCTTTCTGTTTGTTTATGTTACGTTGTCCCCTTTTAGGAACAATTATGTTTGCCTCTGCACATTTTAGAAGAGAAAGGGTTGAGCCAGGTTGCAGTGACGGTCCAGGCCCTCCTGGAACTTGCCCCACCCAAGCAGCTGCAGCAGCCACAGCTCTCTGCTGTCTGAGGAGTTCCAGGGCCCCGGGTGCTGGCACAGCCAAAACAAGGAGCAGGAGGACGCGAATGCTGGCGCCGCCTGCTCAAACAACCCCGTGTGTTCCTAGAAGCCCTGTCTTCACGATTCCTGCCAGGAATGTTTTGCTCCATTTCTCCATTTTAGGGGAGATTAAACCCATTGCCACTGTTTTTTGTTTTGTTTTGTTTTGTTTTGTTTTGTTTTGAATGAAGACACAATTTCTAAAGTGGAACTTTGATTACTGAGGACCCACCATGGAAGCCTAAGCTGGCTGTGCTTTTCTTCGTGGGGAGCTTCTATTCCATGCCAGAACCAATGCCTTCACAGCCGGGTATTTAGCTCTCAGAGGACAGACATGGTATTATCTCTGCCAGTTCCCTGGGTGTCTGCAGCTCACTGGTTTCCACAGTTGGCCTTCATTCTCCTAGAGCACTTGTGAAATCCAGGTTTGCATCAAAGGGTGGACTGTGGCCTGGGAACCTGCATTTTCCGCAGACATTTATAGGTGTTTCTCAGGCAATAGAGACTGCTGTTCCGAGACACGTAGTTATGTGGTTTGAGGGTAGCAGCCCGACTGCAGTTTTCAACCACATTTAAATCAAAGGCTATCTGTATTATGATGACTCGGACTTTGCTGTCAGAGAGAACAAAACCATAGAGGAGCTCTAGATCCTACACAGTGTAACAGGTTTTTAAAGCCAGAGCCCAGGCCCTCCCCAGCCCAGCCCACCACCACCCCAGCTTTTCCTAGAGTGTGGCTGTGTGCCTTTCCCTGCTAGGCCCACTCCGCAGTTCTAAGCCGTGAGGTGACATGCGCTGCCCAGCATTGTCGGCATTTGCCTCCATGAGCCCGCCATGCTGATCCCGGGCACCCCAACCAGGCACGCTCACAACTCCCTGCTCCCGGAACACAGAGTACACAGCCCGAAGGACTGAAGGAAGTCGCATTGCTAACAGCACTTGCAGTTGACAGCCAGTTTCCACACTCAGCAGCTTCCTGTCTCTCTCTCCTCAGTCCCTCCCAGATCCTCCAGCTGTGCCTTACACACAGCTGTGAGCAGAGAGCAGAAGGGCCTAGGGCTGTAGTACAAAGTAGGCATCTTTATTTCAGTTGAAGCACCAAAGTTTTCCTTCCCTAGATTTTGCCCTTTTAATTGTTAGTTGTCTTTGGTGTTCACTGCATTTAGAGCCCACATAGCTTAAATACTGACTAGGGTTCCACTCCCAGCACCAAGGTGCAGAGAAGCACACAAGCCTGTGATTCCAGACATTCTAAAGTGGAAGCTGGAGGATCAGGATTTGGGGCGCATGCTAGGCAGGGACCACCTACAGCCCACCCGGGCTACATTACACTGGGGCTGAAGAGCTGGCTCAGCAGTTAAGAGCACTTGCTGCTCTTGCAAAGAGGGTCAGGATTCAGTTCCCAACACCCACAAGTCAGTTCACAACTGCTTGTAACTCTAAGGGTCTGAGGCACTCTGATGGCTTCCACAGGTCCAGGCACACACACACACACACACACACACCATATATCCCCTCCTTCTGGCATGTAGGTGAACATGCAGAGAACTCCTGTATTTAAAAAAAAATACATAGATAGATAAATTTGGGGCTAGAGAGATGGCTCAGTGGTTAAGAGCACTGGCTGCTTTTCCAGAGGTCCTGAGTTCAATTCCCAGCAACCACATGGTGGCTCACAACCATCTATAGTGGGATCTGATGCCTTCTTCTGGCATGCAGGTGTATATGCAGACAGAGCACACATACACATGTGTATGCATAAATATTTAAGAATATATAGCCTTTCCCTAAAAGTGACTTTGAACAAAATCATTTTGAATATCTAGTCAAAGTAATGCTTTCTCCTTGTTAGTGCAGAGAAGTGTTTATTCGGACAGTGCCACTTTATCCAAGTTCAAAAGCAAGTAACAGCAGCCAGGCATGGTGGCACATGCTTGTAACTCAGGAGACTAGGGCAAGGAGGTCATGAAATTTCAGGCCAGCCTGGGCTACTCAGCAAGACCTTAAGAAAGAGTAAATAAGTGTACCAGAAGGCATCTGCGCTCCTGCCCAACCCACCGTGGTCCTCACAGAACAACAGTCCCAGCTTGGAGCCCAGCCCAGCCCTGCCCATCAGCAGTTCAGACTGAACAGCAGCCGCAGAGCTCACTTACACCGGCCGCATCTGAGCAGGAGTTGCACTTTCCTTTTAACCAGCACTAACCCTCGGCATAATTCCTAAAGTCTGGATCTTAATTGTGTAGAAAATGAGTCCAGAAGAAATGACCCATTATAACACTTACAGTAGCTACAAGGGTTCCTAAGAGTAAGTTGACATTGCGAGCATGGTGGCACGTGCCTTTTAATCCCAGCTCTTGAGGGGCAGAGGAGGGAGATCTGGTCTACCTAGTGAGGCCCCATCTCAGAAAGATGAGGACAGTCCAGCGGTTCAGTTGCCACACCAACACAGACCTGAGTGACTAGGAAAGAGCTGCGCAGTGCTGGCGGCCAGTAACTCGGAGGCTGTGCTGCACTCCCACACGAGTCAGGGCTTTGTGAGGCCTGTGTCTTTCTATACGTTTCCAAATTGGAAAGGACAGTTCATTTGTATATTTAACCGCGCTGGACTCCAGCGGAAGACAGAGTTAGCTGTGTCCTAGTCCCCTGGCTGGAAGCGGCTACCCGGCCAGTGCTAACATGGATAAGGCAAGTGCCTGCTTAGCCCTGCCTTGCCACCTACAGAGATCTTAGTCAGCAGGCTCCAGGCTCCGGGCGGCATCTCTGCCTAGCCCTCCAACTCCTGTAATGAGCAGGTCTGATGGACTCTGGGGAGGAGGAACGTTTGTACCGGGCTAGAACAGGGTAGAACAGGCTAGAAAAGGCGGAGCGGTGGGAGGTTCCCAACCGGCAGCTCTGTAAATACACCCTTGCAACTAATCAAGAAGCCTGTCATTGCTTTGGCTTCCTCTAGTCAGCAGTGACTAATAACATGTGATAAGCTGATGAGTTTGATGGATTTTTAAGAACTAAGTACTTAAATGGTTATAGAAATGAAGGAAAACTTGGCTATGTAGAAGCCTTTTATAGACACATTGCAGTGAGATGGTTTACAGCAGACTGTATTTCTGAAATGTTATAAACATGTAATTAGTAAAAAGTTTTGTAAACATTGACCTATATTTGTATGTCTGTAAATATTTTGTCCAAGTTCTAAGTATAAATATGTCAATACTGTGTATGTTATTTTAAATTGCTTGTATGTCATCTTATATGTGGACCATTAAAATAAAAGCATGTAATAAAACACTTGAAATGTTCCAGCCTAAAGCATGGTTTCATCAGCAAAAGACGAAGCAAGGAAAGGCTTTGATCGGGATCACTAAGGAGCAAACCTTGTTAAAATATGCCTCTGGGGTTAATGTTCACTTTCTTAAAGAGGTACAGATACTAAGATGGCCTGCAGCGGCAGCGGGATTAGAAGGTTCCGCTCAGGCTTAGGCCACAGTGCAGTCAGAAGTGTGCCCGCCAGCACACGTGTTCCCATGTGCCCACATGCTCAATTTATTTATTTGTTTGTTTGTTTGTTTTTAAGGAACAAATTAGTTGTGGTGGTGTGTGCCTTTAATCCCAGCACACAGAATGACAGAGGTAATCAGATTTCTGTGAGCCAAGGCCACCCGGTCTACACAGCGAATTCCAAGATTAGCCTGACAACCTGAATTTGAGCCTGAAGACAACACACACACACACACACACACAAAGTGGAAGGAGAGCACAGAGTCCAGGGAGTTGCTCCCTGACCTCTGCAGGTACACCAGAGCACATCATGCACACACAGAAAGAAGCAGAGGCAGGGGGTGGAGACAGGAGCCGGCCGGGCCCAAAGCTAAAGCAAGAACGACCCGGTGAGCTCGCTGCTTGTAAGGGAGAGCAGTGGAACGCCAGCTTTGCTGAATGCCACACAGGCTAGTTTCCACGAGGCTTGTTTCTTTAAAAGTGGTAATATCCTACATGATGGACGTAGTTGACCCCGCTTGACAAACATCTGTAAACTAGCCCCCTGGAGAACCCATGTCCCGGTCTTTATCACTGGGGGACTGTGAGTCCACACTCCACGTCTGTCTCGTATCAGCCACTTCCATCCCTACCCATGCCCAGAAAGGCCGCCGGGACTGCTTATGTAAAAGGAAGGCGCTGTGCCCGTCGCCACCAGCGCTAGACGCTTGCTAGCGTCCGTGTGCACGCATATCGTGCTAGGTGGTGCTCTGCTAATTCCCGCTGACTATTCCACTTCTGCTTCTGACAGTTTTCCACTTTAACCTTATGGCATAAAATCAGATTCCGAGGTAGCATAGGAGTTTTTAATGCGTCCCTCTCAGCCGACGAACTGCTGTCGGGTGACAAAGAACGAGAGGAATGTCCGCAAAGCTACTCGGCATGGCCTCCCCAAGAGTCTGCAGAGGTCCCGAAGCCCCGTGACAGCCTTCTTTCGGGCTCTGAAAACCATGGGAGCGGGCATGGTGAGCTCCGTGGGTGTCCGGGGAGCCCACACGTGAGTGCCAGCACCGCACGTCTCCAGACCAGAGGGAAGAACAGCGGAAACTCGTCACTTCTTGCCTCTCCGCTTCTCCTTCTCCTTGCCTTTCGAGTCTTTGTTGTCATCTCTCTCTCTCCTGGGCAGTCGGAAAGTTCCAATTTCCCTCCGGATCACTGTACCTCGCCACCAGGCCTGGAGCTGCAAGGAGGAAGAGAGGGAGTTCACCTCAGTGTGCCCAGCAGCACTTCCACCATTCCACACACCGGAGCCCACAGTCGCTGTGTCTGAGGAACATCTGAGACGGGGGAGTGGCTGGGCTGCCGTCAGTGTGGCTACCCTGTCGTGGCTACTTCAGAATGGCTACCCTGTTGTTCCTGGGTGAGAGCGAAAATGAAGTGTGCTAGGCCGAGTTCTCCCTCACGCTGGGAGCCCCAACTTCTGGGTAGGGCTGGCTCCCGTGGCAGACACCTCACACCTGCAGCCATGGCTGCAGAGGGAGTGATGCCTGTCAGGCGTGCTCGGTCAGGGCCGCACTGAGAAGTCTCTAGGGAGCCCCTGGAATGTCTGTCAGTGTGGTGCAGCTGCCCCCAACAGTCTAGATCAGCCTACTGGGCACATGAAGCCACAATGACAACAAAAGCCGTCTCTGGTTCTTCCTTGAGAACTGAATCTTGACAAATGGAAAATGGAAGCTTGGTCAACATTGGCTAATTATACACCAGATTTTCCTAGGAGGGAAATCAATGATGGAAAGTTTTTTGGTTTTTTTTCTTTTTTTGTTTGTTTGTTTGCTTTTTGAGACAGGGTTCCTCTGTGTAGCCATGGCTGCCCTGGAACTTACCCTAGACCAGGCTGGCCTCGAACTCGCAGAGATCGGCCTGCCTCTGTCTCTAGAGGCTGGGACTGAAGGTGTGCGCCACTACCATGAATCACCAGCTAAAGGTGAGTTTCGATACCTGGTCCTCAAAGTACCTCAGAGTTCTCGTTTGGGACTTGTGGTTGTGGCTTAATGATAAAACGCTTAGCGGCTCTGGGCTTGACACCCAGGACCACAAAAGAGAACTCATCCTTGTGTGGTGGTGCATGCCTGTAATCCAGCACGTGGCCAGGGGGGCGCCTCACAGGCAGAACCTGCCTCCCCCCTACAGGTCAAATTCCTTCCCACCAGGGCCCCTGAAGGATGCTCTTCCAGGCGGCATTATCTTTTTCAAAGTAGTTGCTATTTTTTGCATTACAGTTACCGCTTTAAAAGTATTTTCTCAGGGTTGGGAGATGACTCAGCAGTTAGAGCACATATTGCTCTTGCAGATGACTTGAGTCAGTTCCCCAACACCCACATCAAGGCGTTCACAGCCATCTGTAACTCCAGCTCCAAGGACTCTGAAGCCTCTCGGCCTCGGTGGGCACCTGCACGCCTGTGCACACACCCACACACAGACATATACATGACTAAAAGTAAAAATGAATTTTAAGAATATTTTCCAGCATCTGGAATGGGTCACATTGTCATTGTTAATATGTGCAAGTTCACAGGAAACTTTATGAGATAGTTTGCTCTGTCAGCCAGGCCTTGATTGCTCACATCTATAATCCCCGACACTTAAGAGGCTGAAGAAGAGGGAACACTAGCAGGCTGCATGGTGAGCACCGGCCCAGTCCGGGCTGTGGAGACACTGTCTCACAAAGAGTAAGATTATTAAACTAAAACAAGTTTTAAATATGGTTTGTTTTTCTAACTTGCTTTGTCCCTTCCACTTTTTTAAGCAGTTTATATTGGAAGGCATCACCCAGCCAGGGCGGGCTGACTTACAGGAAGTCATAGCCGTGTCACACCCAGGTAGGAGTCACCTCCTCGGTGACTTTGATGGCAGAGGCTATGCTTCGCTTCCCGCCTCCCCTCCCCGGATCAGGAGCCAGGCTCGCTCCTCCTGTCAGCTGCCTCCCGGCACGGTGGACCGCAGGCACACCCCACCCGGGGGCTGCAGAGATGCCTGCTGAGCACCCTTCGCCCAGTGCCGGCCCCTTCACCCCCAGCGGCCTACCTTCACAATGCTCTTCAGCTCCAACTCATCCTGCTCCATCTTCCTCCTGGTCCTCTCCTTTTCTAGCCGGTCCTCAATAATGACCTGTTCATACTCCCGGATCTGCACAAGTAAACACAGCAGAGTCCGGCCACAGCCAGCCAGCCAGCCCCACGTGCCAATAACCCCAGGAGATTTTAATATTATTATTACTCCAGAGACACAGGCAGGAGGACTGATCGAAGTCCAAGGCTAGTCTGGTCCACACAGCAAGTGTCTGTAGCAAAAAAATCCCTGCTAGATTGCCAGACTCATTGTATTCACGTTAGGTAATTATCCTTTTTTTTTTTCAGTTTAAACAATTGAAAGTTGAGCTTTAAAATGAAGATGAAACACTAAGTCAGACATACTGGCACTTGTAATCATAGCACTCCGGAGACAGAGGCAGGACAATTGGAACAAGTTCAAGACTAACCTGGTCAATATACTGAGATTCTGTTTTAAAACTAAATGAACACATTACTCATTACTGACCTCAAGATAATATTTTTAAACATTAATAGAAGGTAATAAGCAAATGGGCATGTTCTAAACTAGACATTTAAGAAGTTCTACCCAATGATGAACTCATGTTATTACAGATCAACATTTACAAACTGTCTTTAAGGGACCATAAAGTTGTTGGGGTTTTTTTGTTTTTATTTTTTGTTTTTTCAACGTATCTCTCAAGGAGTTTTAAATAATTTATACCTAAAATGCAAGTAAAGTCCCTGGCTGGAGCACTGTGGCTCACATCTGTGATCTCAGCGCTGGGAGGCTGAGGTAGGAAGTTCACTACATAATGAGCTCCAGGGTAGCCTGAGCTACGTACGGAGACCCTGTTTCAAAAATTAAAAATGTACTTGGGACAGAATCATCCCAGCATTGGTGCAGGGATCAGTCTGTCGTCATTGTCGTTACTGTCGTCATCATCAGAGAATCTCGCTGGTTCACAGAAGCACCTCTCCTTTTGCCCAGGACACCCGTCTTCCCAGCTAGCTTGGCTCCCACTGGTTCCCCAGGGTCACCTGTCACCCCTTACCATCTTGGCAAGTTCTTGAAGGTGTGATAGGTCGGTGGCCTTGGCAGCCTTGAGAGCATTTAACTCGTTCTGTTTTGCTTCTGTGTCTTTATCAAATTTATCCATCCAGAACTCTAGCTTCTCTTCAAGTTTCTACTTGGAAAGAGCATTAAAACATTGGAAAGAGCATTAAAACATGGTTCCCCTCAACACACACACCAAAACAAAGAAAAAAGGAAAAAGGCAGGGCCATCATGGTGCACACCTTCCCAGCGCTCAGGAGGCGGAAGCAGGCAGATCTCTGAGTTGGAGGCTAGCCTTGTCTTCAGAGTGAGTTCCAGGACAGCCATGGCTACACAGAGAAACCCTGTCTTGAAAAAAACAGCAATAACAAGAAACAAATGACAACAAAAAACATGGCTCCCACCAGACACAAAATAACAGGACCATATGATGCAAGTTTGAGAACAAGATTTCCTGCAGAGTTCAGGTCAATACAGACTTGGTGAAGGGCACGGGAAAGACTGGCCGGGCTGCTGACATGTTCTTTGTATCTGTTTGGTGGCTATATCAAACTATACCCTCCATATTCCTGTGCTTTTCTGTGTGTAAGCCACCCCAGCTTTAAAAGAGGAGAGGCACCTACAAAGTCACAGCCTGTGACATGCGCAGGACATGTGCAACTCAAGCCAGACAAAATCCCAGATGGAGTGTGGAGGTGAACGAGAAGTCCCAGCTAAGACGCTAATGGCAGCTGATGGCTGTTGGGAGAGGAAGAGTCTCTTTTCTTCCAGGGTGTGGCCCTGGTAGTCAGCACACGCCACTGGAATGCCACACTTCCCAAAGTATAGGGGCAGCACACATTGTATCTGATGAGGTTTTGTTTTTTTTGTTTGTTTCTGTTTTTGTTCTTGTTTTTTAGGGCACAGTTTAGGTGGATGGGAAGCGGAGGTTGGATCTGGGAGGAGTTGGACTAAATACGAAGAATACACATTTTATGAGATCACTGAAGAACCAATGAGAGAATAGATAACATGATAAGCAGGAGGAGGGGTTGGGGTACAGCTCAGTGTAGCTCTTGCTTTGCACCTGTGACCTTACGTTTGATGCCCAGCATAGCAAAGGAACCAGAACAAATGGCTGGAACACTTTAGGAATGAATCAACACTGAAAGACAGGATGAAAAATACGGGGCGGGGGGGGGGAGAAGATGGCGGGGGATGGCACAGAGAAACAGGTAGGAAATTCTGAAGCATGAGCAATGACATCAGCTTCCCTTTAAATTAACGATAGATTGAAATGGGGGCTGGGGGAGCTCAGTTGGGGTGCTGGTCTAGCACGCATGAAGCCCTCTGTTTGATAGTCAGTACCACATAAAAACTACACACGGTTGCCCACACCTATAATCAAAGTAGAGGCAGGAGGATCAGGAGTTCAAGGCCATCGCTGGCTACAGTCCAGCTTAGAATATAAGATATCCTGCTGGGGGGGGAGGAGTCTTGAAAATTCTATGATAGGAATAGACCTGAATCTAAGATGCATAACAACCTAATTTTCAAATATGATAGATGAGATTCAGTCTTTGAAAGTTACTAGATGTTGCTTTAAAATATGTACTTTGGCAAGGGAAAATGAAAGACATGTAACACACAGAAATAACAGTGAAGCATCATTGCTGGTGACAGCCCCTCAGCAGGCCGTCGTCATGCCTAACTGGAGCAGCACGGGCTCTGAAGGCAGACTGCTACGGTTCAGATTCAAGTCTGGTGCTCCAGTTTACTTGAATTCTTTAGACCTCTAGTTCTCTCAGCCCGTGGCGGTAAAGCACAAATACAACCCTCTCTGTACAGCACAGTGCAGTGTGCCAGACTCTGTATGCTAATGAACTGACACTTGTATGAAACTGATTTCAACTTAGGATGTTGGAGGGAGGGCAGTAATTAAAAAGCTGTGCTTTAATAAAAAGCAACCGAGTATGCATAATGATTCATTCTAGACCTAAGAGAGAGAAGGCAAAACTTAAGCCTGTATCAAAAAAATGTAAAGGCTGCAGCCAGGTGGTGGTGGTGCAAGCATTTAACCCCAGTAACTGGAGAGGTAGAGGCAGGTGGATTTCTGAGTTCGAGGCCAGCCTGGTGTACAGAGTCCCAGGACAGCCAGGGCTACACAGAGAAACCCTGTCTTGAAAAGCAAAACAGAGTTTTTAAAATGTTAAAGGTTGCTGTGGAGCTGGAGAAATGGCACGGGGGTTGAGTTCACTCTGCTCTTTCAGAGGACCTGCTTCAGTTCCTGACATCATGTCCAGCTCAGCAGCCTGCAGCGCCAGCTCTGGGACCCAAAGCCCTCTTCTGATCTCCAGGGTACCTGTGCTCATGCCTACATACACCCACACACACACACAAACACATAATTCAAAAATGTCTTAAAGGCTACTAGTGAAAAAGAGAAACCTGTAACTCCTAAATGCCTGACCATTCAAGAGTGAGATACAGAAGCACTGGTATGGGGGTGCACAGGTATGGGGGTGCACGCCTGTAATGCAGCTCTGGGGGTAGGAGCAGGAAACCTTGTCCCAGAAAAACTGAAGCAAAATGGATTCTTTCCTAAGACGTTACAAAATATGACTCAGAAAGATTTGGTAAATGAAGAGCTGAGTCTCAGTCTAGGCAGCCAATGCTTCCCTTTTCAAACCTGATGCCCCAGAAAATAAATAATAAAACAGACAGGGGAGGGAGATACACAGTCAAAGTGGCTTGACTTTTACCACAATTCAAAGAACACCCACAGATTTATTCTATTTCTGTGTTTTAGGTTTCAGATCAAGGGAGGTGGGAAAGTTGCCTGGCCTTGCTGCCAAGCCTGTGGACTCTGGGAGCAATACAACAAAACAGCCCCAGAAAATAAAGATATAAAATGAAACTCAGTCAATCCCAGCGGTTTGTTAACAGCACGCCATCCCCAGGTGGACTTATCCCTGAAAATGAAGGGGGTCTCAGGCTAGCAGGTGGATTAGTGCCTTCCATAGCTCTACAGGGGCTGATGAGGTGGCTCAGTGGTTAGGAGCCTGTCCTGGCCTTGCAGAGGGTCTGAGAATTTGAGCAGTTCACAACTACCTGTAACTACCTGTGGCCAGGGGAACTGACACCCCCTCTGGATTCCATGTGGCAGACACACACATAGATAGATAGATAGATGGATAGATGGATGGATAGATAGATAGATAAACTTAAGATACATATGCGCACTTTACTTTATGAACATATTAAAAGAGAAAAAATTACATTATCTTGATGGATGAAAAAATGCATCTCAGCCAGGTGTGGTGACACGCACCTTTAAACACGCACCTTTAATCCCAGCGCTCAGGAGGCAACCCTGAATTCTATGAGTCTGAAGCAATCTTGGTCTCCATAGTGAGTTCCAGGCCAGCCAGGGCTATGTAAGGAGATGCTGTCCCCAAAATAAAAATAACTAAATTTTTAAAAATAAATGGGTAGTCGCTGCCTTTAAAAAAAAAAAAATCTTTGAATAAAAAAAAAAATTGCTTAACATGATAAAATTCGCATGATCACGAGGGCTACTGTGAGCTATAGAGTTTACTCCCCTTTTGTGTCGGCTACCAGCTTATGCCCCTCACTCCATGTTCATTCTGCATGGCCTGGCCTTACCGCAAATATTTCTTTGGCCACCTAGCAAAATACTGAACTTCATCAGTAGAGGGCGCTGCAGGACAGGCAGTCTCCTGGCAGTGACCCCGTGCTCTGGTTCCCTGAGCGCGCTGCTAGCCTGTGCTGTGCGCGACCCCCAGTGGCGCTCATTCGCCCACAGATTAAACTGCACCTCTAGTTGCACAGCACCCACGGGAAGTCCCGGATGCCCAGCCAGCATACCCGTGTCTCCTACCCGGCCCTGCAGACCTTCCGTCTCGGCCTGTCCAGCACCGACGTGGTCAGTGCTCTGACAAGATCCAACCCCAGCTCTCTGCCAGTGTACACTAGAAAAACAGTTCCCCGGTGAGTTGCCCTAGCTTTATATGAGGCCCCCACATGCTGAGGCATCACCCGACTGGTGGATACAGGGGACACTGTGTGGGGTCTCAGACGGAGTTCCCCCTTTCAAAGCATCTCCATCTTCTAAGGTGAAGCTACTGGAGGATTTCTGGCAAAGAAACTCTGTTCTCACACACAGGAGAGCAGGGTATTTCTACGAGTAAGAGGGCCTCAAAATGAGGGGTTCAAGCCTGCCCATCTTAGCTCAGACCAGTCAGGTAAAAGTTCAAATTCAGATGAGAGAACTTGGCACAGCTGTCCATTTATGTGTAATCCTATTCAAACACCCTTAAAGCCAAGAATTTTTTTTAAAATCATGCTTCATAGACGTGTGAAGGCTCACGAATTTCATCCCAAGCACTCAGGAGACAGAGGCAGGCAGATCTCCACAGGTTCCAGGCCAGCCAGGGCTACACAGTGCGACTCTGTCTCAAATGGTAATAATAACAATAATAATAATGCCCCAAGCCAGGCACAGTTGTCCACATTTATAATTCTAGCACTCAAGAGGTCGAGACAAAAGGATCAGGAGTCTGGGCTACATGAGATCATGCCTTACCAAAAGAAGCAAAAGGAAAGGAGTGAGCACGGAACAGAGTGGGGCGGGGGCGAGGGTGAGACTGAGGTGAGAAGGAAAGAAATGTGCAAATCAGCATTACACTGTTTAACTAGAGTTAGTTCTATGACGGAAACATGTAGAAATGATGCTGTAAGGAAGAATAGAACAGTGTCTCCAGCCAACTGAATTCTCTCTCTAGGAAACCCAAAAGAACCAACTGAAAAAAATCACAGAACTCACATGGGATGTTCTGAGGAAGCCAAGGCAACGGACAAAACTGAAGAGATTTTGCCATATACCATGTGCCTCGGGAAAGGCCCAAGCACGTGTGGAGAAGTGATGAACAGCGAAACTTGGAAGCAACCTCAATGTCCACAGAAGGAAAACGGTTAGCTACTTTTAGGCAGATTCCAAGTGAGGGGCATCACGTCACACTGAATGGCTATTGAAAACTTTAAATCAAAAAGATGGTCCAGCCGATGAAAGGACCTTCTGTGGAAAGCCTAATGACCTGCGTTCGAGTCCCAGAAACCGCATGAAGGTGGAGGGAGGGAACCAACTCCACAAAAGTCATGCTCTGACCCCCACACCTATGCTGTGGCACTTCTACACACACACACACACACACACACACCAAAAGTAAAGTTACTTCTTAAAAAAACTCACAAGGTCCATGGTAGAACATCCTCCAAAACACCAAATAAAATAAAAATAAACCCACATTGGGTTTCAGGGCTGGAGAGATGGCTCAGTGGTTAAGTGCACTGGCTGATCTTCCACAGGTCCTGAGTTCAATTCTTGGCAACCATGTGCTGGATCAAAACCATCTGTAAAGGAATCTGCTTCCCTCTTATGGTGTGCATGAAAACAGAGCACCCATATACATAAATAAATAAATCTTAAAAAAAAAATAAACCCACAATCCACTCACTAACGCAACAACAGAAACAACTCTTAAGTTAGCAGTAAACATACTTTACGTGCTTGGTTCTGAAGGTTCCTTGAGGGCCGGCAAGATGGCTGAGTGTTAGGTTGAAGGCACTTGTCATCAAGCCTGGTGAACCCACGTGATAGATGAAGAAAACCAACTCCCCAAAGTTATCCTAGAGTTTCCAACTGTGTGCTATGCGTGCATGCATGCACACGTACGTACACACGCACACACTCGAGCACACACACAAATGCTGAAAGGAGAAATGCCTTGAAATCACAGCCTGCATACATCACTAACAGCAGAACAGACTAGACAGTGCCTGGGTTTTATCCACAACACACAATGGTGAAAAAAGCATTGGCAATATTTATTACTAATCACAAAAAAACAAACAAACAAACAAAAAAAAACACACCACCAACAACAACAGGCGTGCCTGGCACGCCTGGAGCCTTGGGTTCACTCCAGAACCCCACAAGAAGAAACAAAATCAAAGCATTTCCCTTTCCAATTATGGCTAAGAAGCAGTGTAAGAACAGACAAAATGTTCTTTTGTCTGTTCTTAAATTTAAAAGGCTAAAGAAAGCTTGATTCGGCCTTAAGTTAGAGCTATGAACTGTATTCAGATGGGCTGGAAGGGAGTAGGGCACTCCACTCCTCAGCCTCGCGGTCTGATAGCTGCTTTTAATTTCCTTTACTAAATGTATTTTGAGCTGAGCATGGTTGCCTTTAATCTTGGCACTCAGGAAGCAGAAGCAGGCCGGCCTTTCCGAGTTCAAGGCCGGCCAGTTTGATCTACATAGAGAATCCAACGTTAGCTGATAAAATATTATCTCAAAAAAACAAAGAGAAAAAAAAATGTACTGTGCTAGGCACGGCTGTGCAGCCTGTAACGCAAACACCTCAGGAGGCCGAGGCAGCTGGAGGGCAGAATCTGCCTCAAGGAACAGTGTTTGTTTGTTTTTCTTGGGGGGGGAGGGGAGAGATTGCTTTTCTCTATTTGCTTATTATTTATTTTGGCCTCCTCTATATTTTAAAGTGGATTTTTTTTTTTTTTTTTGAGACAGGGTTTCTGTGTAGCCTTGGCTGTCTTGGACTCGATTTGTAGACCAGGCTGGCCTTGAAATCATAGAGATCCATCTGGCTCTGCCTCTTGAGTGCTGGGATGACAGTCGAGTGCCACTATGCCAGGCTCAAGTGGAATTGTCATCTTATTCTATGTGTAAGGGTGTTTTCTCTGCATGTGTATATATGTGTGCCATGCACATTCAGTGTCCTTGAAGGCCAGAAGAGGGTACTGAGTCCCCTGGGCCCGGAGTTACAACTGTGAGCTGACATTTAGGTGCTGGAACTGAACCCAGGTCCTCTGCAAGAACAGCAAGTGCTCTGACCTCCAAGCCATCTCTCCAGAGCCGTAAGTGGCTTTTTCAAATAGAGGAATCAAATGTCTGGGCACCTTACCTGCTGCTCTTTTTTAAGGAACATTTCGATTTCCGAGTGAACCCGGTTCTCTTCTTCCGTTTTCATCCTCAGTTTCTGTAATGCACCAAACACCAGGCGAGGCTGAAACCAGCAGTTCTCAGTGATGGGTGCAGCAAGGCTTCGCTGCAGAGCTACCACATCACTCCATGAAACTGTTAGTCCTCCACAATCACTACAGAGCCCCAGGCTGCCGCCACACTCGAGGGCCCAGAAAAAGCTCACAGTCCTGACATCTGGAAAACAACACTTTGGGGCACAAGATTCTCAGCCCAGAGACAGTAATTTGAGCATTCAAGAAGAGTGTGGTCAGAGCCAGGCATGATGCCTACACCTAGAATCCCAGAACTCTGGAAGCTGACGCAGTCAGATCTGATTAAGGCCAGCCCTGCACTACAAAGTGAGGTCAAAGCCATCCTGGACTACAGAAGCCATGAAGTAGAAGAAGAGGAGGAGGAGGAGGAAGTAGAAGAAGAAAAGAAGAAGGGAAGGAGGAGAAAGAAGAAATAGAAGAAGAAGGGGAGAAGGAGGAAAGAAAGAAAGAAAGAAAGAAAGAAAGGAAGGAAGGAAGGAAGGAAGGAAGGAAGGAAGGAAGGAAGGAAGGAAGAAGGGAGAAGCAGGGTGGCTGGCTGGAGATCACCTCCTGAGTGGTGAGCCTTCACAGCAGCCTTCCCTGAGTCATAGGGAGGCAGGAGGTACAGTCATTACAATCTCTGCTCACAAATATTTAAGACTCCAGTTAGTCTTTTATGATTGACCTCCAGGGCTGAACTGGCCATGAAGGAAAACCTTCATCTTCCTCTGTCCCCTCTTGTATTGGCTGACACATGATGAATGACAGCTCAGTGAGGATGGAGAGAGCCCAGCAGTGAAGAGTGCATACAGCTCTTATCAGAGGACCCAAGTTTGGTTCCCACCAACCAGGCTGGGTGGCTTGAAACCACTTGTAACTCCAGCAGTACAAGACCCAATGCCTCTGGCCTTCGCAGGCACACACCTATCCATAGTTTAAAAATATGGAGCTGACCTGGGAGAACGGAGGATCTCTGTGAGTTTGAGGCCAGCCTGGTCTACCAAATCAAGTCCAGGGGAGCCAATGGACACAGAGAAACTCTGTGTCAGAAAAAAAAAAAAATACAGAGATGGGGTTACAGGAGGTTGTGAGCCTCCCGACATGGACACTGGGAACCGAACTCAGATCCTCTGGAAGAAACACATGTATTCTTAACAGCTGCTCCATCTCTCTAGCCCAAGATAAATGTCTTTCTTAAAGTGACAACCCACATGACATCATCGAGTCGTCTCCCTGGATTTTTCTGTTGTTTGTTGTTGCTGATACAGTAGGTTGGACTCAGAATCAGGCACTTGTTCTGTCACTGGGCTTCATCCCCAGACAGCCTAATGTAGCGCAGGTTACCTCAATCTCCTCCAGCAAGAGTTCCTCTGCTCTGTTACATTTCTTCTGGGTCTGAGAGATCTGCAGGTCGGTATTTCTTTTCATATAAAGATTCTCCAAATTGGTTTTCGCCTTCATCTCCTGCAACTGGTCCTTGAGGTGAGCAATGTATTCATTCCCGCTCTGCAGAGATAAGGTTTCTGAACTGAAAATCCACGGTGCTCGTAAAACAAGAGGCAACTGATGCTGGCTTTCTCCCAGCACACTAAGGGAACTTTACTCAGCCATTGTGATAGCATGAACGAAAATGAGTCTCAGCGGCAGGAGGCCAAGCATAAGGCTTATCACAGATTCCAGGCCAACAGGGACCACAGAGTAAAAAAAAAAATTGTTTCATTAAAAGAAAAACAATATTGGGCATGGTGGAACGCACCTTTAACCCCAGTACTCTGAAGGTACAAGCAGATGGGTCTCCGTGCGTTTGAGGCTGGACTGTTTACATGGCAAGTTCCAGACCAGCCAGAGATACATATTGAGACGCTGCCTCAAAAGAAGAAAATGAAGCTGGCTATGGTGTTACATACCTATAATCCCAACCCCTTATGGAATGAAGGCAGCATGGTCAGGAGTCTAAGGTCACCCTGTATCCTTAGCTGCCCAAAGCCAGCGTGAGCTACAGGAGACCTCAAAAACATGAAGGCGCGGCCGGATGGCTCAGTGGTTCACTTGCCACCAAGCCTTATGATCTGAGTTTGATCCCTGAAACCCACATGGTAGAGAAAGAGAACTGACTCAAGTTTTCCTCTGAACTCCATACATGTTCCCATGCACAATAATAAATAAATGTTTAAAAAAGGAAAGGGAGGGAGGGAGGGAAGAAGGAAGGGAAGCAAACAAACAAGCAGGCAGGCAGGCAAATCAAGAATAAGTGAGTCTCTCCAGAACCTTCTTTGGGTAGTCTGTATTTCTGTATCTACCACACAGATGTGCCTCTATGATCTCATTTTGGTAGAAAGCGCAATGGTCAAAGGTGACCACAAGTCCTGATTTCCCACAGACTCACCAGTTGTCCAAAATTGGACAAGTCAGTTAAGACCTAGGTTCCACCTTCAAAAACCCTAATCCTAGCACCTAGAGAGTAATTATGGTCATCCCCCAGTTCCCACGGGGGACTGGTTCCAAGTCACTCCTCCTCCCAGGGATGCCAAAGCCTGCAGATGCTCCAGTCCTTTCCATAAAGTCTCTACAGTAGAGATCCAAGTGCTTTCAAACTCGTTCTGTTTGGTTGGCCGGCTCTTTGAGTGCAGCTGTTGCCGCCGCGTAGCAAAGGATGCAGACTGAGTGACTTCCAGTTTTCTTTCTACTGCTGTGATAAAAACTACTGACCAAACGCTACTGTGGGGAAGAAAAGGCTTATTGGTCTTAAGGTCACAGTTCACCCACTGAGAGCAGGAAGGGCAGGAACCAGGCAGCAGGAACTAAAGCAGAGGCCATGGAGGAATACCATTTCCAGGCTTGCTCAGCCTGCTTTCTTACAGAACCCAGGACCACCCACCTGCCCAGGGATGACATCTCCACAGTGGGCTCGGCCCTCCCACATCAACCATTCATCCAGACAACACCCCACAGACAGACACACGGGTCAGTGTGATGGAGACAACGCCTCAATTGCAGTTCTCTCTTTCCAAGCGACTCCAGCTTGCGTCAAGTCGACAAAAACTAGCCACCAGCACAGTAGGTGACTGACCACGTGCTAGAAGCCTGACGGTCACCAGTGCCTCACAGTTTTAAATCTCAGGCTCGCTGATTAAAAAGAAAAGTCTTCAGGCTGGAGAGATGGCTCAGTGGTTAAGAGCACTGGCTGCTCCTCCAAACGACCTGGGTTCAATTCCCAGCACCCACATGGCAGCTCACAGCTGTCTGTAACTCCAAGATCTGATACCCCACACAGACATACATGCAGACAAAACACTAATGAAAAGAAAATAAATTAAAGGAAAGTCTTCCACAGCAGACACCATGCTAAGCAGTAGCTAGAGAACAGTGTGTGGAGAAACGTAAGGGCAACCATTACCACAGTGTCTGAGAAGCACCTCTGAGAAGACTTATTGGTCCTGACACACGAAGATAAATAAGCCAAATCATGAAAAATGAAGGCAAGAAAATTTTAATGAAAAGAAAAGGGGAGAAGTTCATGCTAGAGACCTTGGGCAACTAAGACCTGGATATGATCCAGAAACTGAAAGACAATCTGCATTCGAGTTG
The DNA here is from genome assembly GCF_030254825.1 of Meriones unguiculatus. NCBI lineage: Eukaryota > Metazoa > Chordata > Mammalia > Rodentia > Muridae > Meriones > Meriones unguiculatus. The sequence goes on from NC_083364.1 coordinate 36,631,121, forward strand.
AGCACAGGACAAGATGTGCCCATATTTGGTTTTATCAGATTGTCTAGAAGTCAGAGCTAGAGAGATGGCCAAGTGGCTAAGAGTACTTCCTGTTCTTGCTGGGGACCTGCCTTTGGTTCCCAGCATGAATGCTGGGCAGTTCACAACCACCTGTAATTCTAGCTTCAGGGTATTCGATGCCCATCTTCTGGACTCCTTGGGTCCCACTTGCACATGTGTGTATGTGCACGCATGCACACACACACACACTCAGACATACATGCAAACACACGCACACACAAACATATGTACGTACTCAGATATACATGTATACACATAATTTCAAAAATCATAAAAAAAAACAGAAGGCTATGGCAGAGGCCTAAAGCAAACAGAAAGTTTATATCATATCGTGTACTATTAAGTAACTGTTTATAAATTCATATAACACTGGATGTGTCAAAAAAAAAAAGCCAGACACCTGGTTCTAACGCTGTTGTTTTAGGCTTCTGCTTCTGAATACTCTTTTCCTTCCTGCTGGCTGAGTCACACAAACATCTTTTGCAAACATGTCTCACATAAACATTCAGTGACCATGTGAGACAGTAAGAAACACAATCCTAGCTGGCTCCAGATGCTAAAATCATGACTGAAGTACGCGAGCAAGTGAGCACAAGTGGGTCCATTTCCGGATCTTCCCACCAAGCTACACAAGACAACCAAGGCACACAGCACTGCAGGCCAAGAATCTTGACCCAGGAATTGCTTTTCAGACCTTTCATTCAGAGATTTGTTCTCACCACAGCCTGTCATCCTGATCGTCCAAGGAGCCTGCCGCTTCTCCGAGACCAAAGTCCTCAGACAGATGCAGTGTCTTTGCAGGGTTCCGCGGCAGACCAAACTTTCTATCAGAGCCCCCAGCCGCCTTCAGACACCGTCTTCTGAACATACTATCTGGATCCAGACGGGTGCAGTGACAGAAGTTTAGGTCCCAAGGCCCTGGTGGCCTGAGCCAAAAGCGTGCTAGCGGTAGAGGCTATTCTCACAACTGGCCCTGGCTTGCAGAGCACTGGCTTCAAGCACTGGGACTGAAGCTAGACCCTCCAGGAAAGGGAAGCCTTGTCACTTGTCTGGCACTCCAGGTTGCCTCTCTGGTTGGATGGCAAGAGGAAAACAGGAATGCGGTTGACTGAAGCATGCAGTTCTGACATGGAATGTGGGGGTGCGCTCTCTTGATTCCAGAACTTAGGATGTAGAAGCAGGAGGATAGGAGATCAAGGTCATCCTTGGCTAGTTAGCCAGCTCAAGATACGCGAGAACAAACATATTTATGCCACCACAGTTCTGTAGCCAAGTAACTTTTTTGTTGTTGTTGTTTTTGGGTTTTTTGGGACAGAGCTTCTCTGTGTAGCCTTGGCTGTCCTGGACTGGCTTTGTAGACCAGGCTGGCCTTGAACTCCACCTGTCTCTGCCTCAGGGAGTGCTAGGGTTATAGGCATGCACCACCACGCCTGGCTCAAATTCTATAGTCTTTAGAAAATCAAGAATTTTAAAATTATGATAGAATTTTTCAGGAAAGGAAACTTCTGTAAAGTCTATATAGTTGGGGGGGGGAGTATAAACCAGCTTTTATGAATTTTCACAGAGCCAGTGCAGTGGTGCACACCTTTAATCCCAGCCCTCGGAAGGCAGAGGCAGGCGGATCTCTGTGAGTTCAAGGCCAGCCTGGTCTGCAAAGGGAGTCCAGGACATCCAAGGCTACACAGAAAAAAAAAAATCTTCACAGATAAGAAAGACATTATTTCAAAAAAAAATACAAGTGAATTAATATGGGTAATGATTCAAGACCGACACCCAAGACACTTTCTAAGTGACAAATACAAAACAACAAGGAGAGGTTCAGCAATGTGTTCAGGAGGCTTAAAGTTAACATCTTGAGGCTGAGGAGAGGGCTCAGAGGGTAAGAGTGCTTGTTATACAAGCATGCAGACTTGAGTTCAAATCCCAAGCCTGATGACCTGAATTCAATCTCCAGTACTGTTTAACAAATTAATAATAATAATAATATTTTTTAAAGCCAGGCGTTGTATGTCTGGAACCCCAGCTCTGGGCTGTGAAGACAAAGAGACACTGAGGTTGCACCAGCCGGCTACCTAGCTAAATGTTGAGCTGCTTCAGTGAGAGACCCTGTCTCAAGGGCAATAAGGTGGACAGTGAGAGAACAAGACACCGGCCATCTTCCCCTGGCTTCCACGTGTTCTTAGAGGGGCACATTCCTCTCCACCCTCACACGCATGCACCATTACCCCACACACACACACACACAGACATAATGAACCTGGGCTTTGTACACGCTAGACAAATACTCTACCATTGAGCTACTTCCCTGGCTCCCTTTTTGTTCTATTTTTTTTTTGAAACAGGGTCTTGCCTATATAGCCAAGGTTATACATCCTCTATAGCCCAAGCTATCCTCACACTTGCAATTCTCCTGGCTCAGCCTCCCATCCCCCAGTGTAGAGATTACAAGTTAACACCATCATGCCTGGCTGCCACCAACCTTTTTTATTTTTAACAACCCTTTCAACTATGTGCCCCCACCCCTTTTTTTGAGAAAGGGTCTTGTTAATTTGGCCTGAGGCAATTTCAAATGCACAATCGTCTTTCTTCTGCTCACTGGGGTTACAAGCGTTCATTACCATGCTTTGGCCACTTTAAGAAATGTTTTAAGAGCTGGAGAGATGGCTCAGCGGTGAAGAGCACTGGCTGCTCTTCCAGAGGTCATGAGTTCAATTCCCAGCAACTACATGGTGGCTTACAACCATCTATAATGAGGTCTGGTGCCCTCTTCTGGCATGCAGGCAGAACAAAGAGTCGGGTGCAGTGGTGCACACCGTAGTCCCAGCAGAGGAGGCAGAAGCAGGTGGATCTCTGTGAGTTCAAGGCCATCCTGGTCTACAAAGTGAGTCCAGAATAGCCAAGGCTACACTGAGAAACCCTGTGTCAAAAAACAAAATTAAAAAAAAAAAAAAACTGTTTTAGGAACGGAGAGATGGTGCAGCAGTTAGGAGCACTGGACATTCTTCCAGAGGAACCAGGTGGGTTCCCAGCACCCATATGGCAGCTCACAACCGTCTGCAGCTCCAGTTCCAGGGGATCTGACGCCCTCTTTGGCCTCTGAGGGCACCAGAACTGTCAGTGGTACACAAACATATATCCAGGCAAAACACCTATACACATAAAAACAAGTGAAAAATATTAAAAATACTTTAAAAATTAAAATTGGCTTTTTTTTTTTCTGACATCTTAGTGAGGCTGCAGGGCCATCGCCGCTATCTGAGCTTCGCATTGCCTCCCAAGGACGATAAGAAGAAGGATGCCGGAAAGTCAGCCAAAAAGACAAAGACCCAGTAAATAAGTCTGGTGGCAAGGCCAAAAAGAAGATGTGGTCCAAAGGTAAAGTTCGGGACAAGCGCAATAACCTGGTGCTGTCTGACAAAGCCACACAGGACAGATTGTGTAAGGAAGTTCCCAGCTATGAGCTCATTGCTCCAGCTGTGGTCTCTAGAGACTGAAAAGTCGTGGTTCCTTGGCCAGGGCAGCCCTCCAGGAGCTACTTAGTAAAGGACTTATCAAGCTGGTCTCAAAGCACAGAGCCCAAGTGATTTACTCCAGAAACACAAAGGGTGGAGATGCCCCAGCTGGTGAAGATGCATGAGCAGGTTCAGTCAGCTGTGCATTTTGAAAAATAAAACTTTATTAAGTCAAAAAAAAATTAAAATTGGCCATGTGTGGTGGCACATAACTTTAATTCTAGAACTTGGGAGGGAGAGGCAAGTAGATCTGTATGAGTTTTAGGCAACCCTGGTCTACATAGTAAGTTCTGGCCGGCCAGAATTACATAGATAGACAGACAGACAGACAGACAGATAGATAGACAGGCAAACAAACACACAGGAGATGGTTCAGTTGGTGTGGTGATTTGAATAAGAATGGCCTCCATAAGCTCATACATTTGAACACCTGGACCCTCATTGGTGAAACTGTTTGGGAAGGATTAGGAGGTGTGGCCTTGTTGGAGGAGGGGTGTTACTGGGGGTGGGCTTTGAGGTTTCAATAGCCCAGACCGTCCATTCTCAGTTCATTTTCTCCTTCTCTTGTTCTTTCTCTGCCTCTGGGTTGCTGTCTCAACATGTAAGCTCTGAGCGACTGCTCCAGAGCCATGCCTGCCTTGCCTGCTGCTGTGCTCCCTGCCATGACAGTCACAGAATCACCCTCTGCATATAAGCCCCCAGTGAACGCTTTCTTTTGTAAGTTGCACTGTTTGCCTCAGAGCAATAAACAGGCAGGTGACTAAGACAGCAGGGAGAGCATGGGCTGCAGGCACATCCAGACCTAATGCTGGGTCCTCAGCATCCACGTTAAAACCAAACCTGAGCATGCTCACGCATGCCTGTACATCCAGTGCCATGGGGAAGACACAGGGCGACTGACGAGGCAGGCTGGCCACTGGCTGAGCTGGAAAGCTGCAGATTTCAGGTCTATCCCCAAGGGGATAAGCTGGAAACTGATAAAGGAAGGTACCTAATATCCTCTCCTGGCCTCCACAATCCCGTGCACAGATGTATACCCATGTACGCATACATACATGAATACACTAAATAAAATGGCTTCCAACCATGTGTGATAGGGCATGCCTATAATCCTAGCATTTGGGAGACAGAGACAGGAGAAGCAGGATTCCCAAGGCCAGCTTGGACTATACAGTGCATTTGGGGCTAGGCGGTGCAGGAGAAACCGTCTCCACACAAACCTTAGGGGGCTGGTGAGATGGCTCAGTGCAGCACAACTCTTGCTACCAAGCCTGATAGTCTGAGTTCAATCCCAAGAACTCCCATGACAGAGGAGAGAACAACAGCTCCTACAAGACGCCATGTGACCTACACACACACATCCTGGCACACATGTACACACACACACACACACACACACACACACACACTAAATAAAGGTAAAAAGAAAACCTAAAAAAAAAAATTAAAGAGCATTTAAAAATCTTCCAAATTCTATGAAGAGAATAACAAAGCTTGCCTGCTTTGGAGTTCAAATCCACCCTCATATCTGCGCAGTGAAAAGCTGAAACCAAGCTTGCAGATTTCTAAACTATTAACAACAATTAGTCATTCTATCAGAGGTGGCATCTCCAAGGCTATTGCAAGCCAGATGGTACTGGTGCATACCCTCAACCCCAGCACTCGGGAGAAAGAGGCAGGCAGAGCTCTGAGATCAAGGCCAGCCTGGGGTACAGAGAGAGTTCCAGGACAGCCAGGGCTTCACAGGCAAACCCTGTCTTGGGGCAGGGTGGGGGCGGGGAGCACTTGGCAACACATCTTTCTAGAAGAAAATTTCAGATAAGATTAGGCCGCAGCAACCACAAAAGCTCAAATCTAGTTTATACTGAGATTGAGGCAATTATTGAGCAGCAGCATCAAGTATAACGAAGTGTCAAAGTCTGACCTAGGGACACACTTGCGCACAGACTGAGACTCGGTGTGTCAGGTGTGCTTGGGCTGCCCTGGGAAGGCAACAAGACCGGAGTTCTGAGGGGCAGGCCCCTGAGTTCTTTTCCACACACACCTGCACCTTTTCCCTTCTCTTCTCTCTCTTCCCTTCTCTCTGTCCCTCTCCCTCCAGGATCTTACCATGTAGCCCTGGCTGGCCTGGACCTCAGAGATGCACCTGCCTCTGCCTCCTGAATCAGGACTAAAGGTGTCTGCCTCCGCAGCAGGCATCTGTCTCCTGCAAAGGCGCCCCAGCAGAAGCGGAGGCCTGCACCGCTCACTCTCCTGTGGAGGAGACTGCCAAGTGTCGGGCTTAGCTCTGGAGCTTTCAGAATCATCCTCTCGGACAGTTCTTACCTGTACTTGCAACTGACGCTCCCTCTTGACACCAAGTAACTGCTTTTGAAGAGACTTTATCTGTTTTCTTCCTTTTTCTTCCCTAAAAGAAGTGAGAACGATAAGAACAGGGCTTCTCAGACATTAGGCTCAGCTGGACATTAAAAAAGCAGGTTCTTGGGCTGGAGAGGTGGCTTAGCATCAAGAGCAGAGGGCCTGAGTTTGATGGCCAGCATCCATGCTGAGCAGCCCACAGCCACCCCCAACTAGCCACCAGGGATCCAACATCTTCAGGACTCTGCAGGCACCTGGATACCACACACATACACACACACACACACAATTTTAAAATAATGGAAATCAGTCTTTACAAAAAAAAAAAAAAATGTTCTTGGGCCCATGTGATGGCTCAGTAGATAAACGCGCTTGCTGCCAAGGGTGATGACCTAATTCAGAACCTACTCGGTGGCAGCCGAGAACTAGTTCCCAGAAGCTGTTCTCTGACCTCCGTGTGCACCGCAGCACGTACCAGTGCGCACGAGCACAAAGTCAACCAACAGATACGCGAAATGTAACAATGAAAAATCGGCTTCTCAAGCCAGGATTGGTACTTCCCAGCTGTCATCTTAGTACTTGGTAGGTAGAGGCAGGAGGGCAAGGTATTCAAGACCAGCCTAGGTTACTGAGCAGTTTCGAGGCCAGCCTGGGCCACATGAGAGACTGCTTTAAAGAATCAAGAATGACAGATGTTAACTAAAAGTCTGAGGAATGGGCAGGATGGGGACAGCAGCATGGCTCAGCACGCGGAGGTGCTCGCCACCATGCCTGACGACCTGCATTGGATCCCAGGGACCCACGTGGGAAAGGAAACAGCCAGCTGACACAAGCTGTCCTCCGGCCTCCACGAGTGTGCTACTTTTCTTTCAAACCACCCAGTCTGGGTTACAGAAGCAAGGATGTACTAGACGTGACATGTTAACCCCTCAGCACTTTTGTAAACTTCAAATTGCTCTTCAAAGATCTAACAATTTAGAAGACGTGGTTCCCAATCAAAATTCACTTGTAATTGTCGAAGAATAAAACCAGTAAGTTGAGCTTCAACATCCAATTGGCTTTTATTCCAGTTCATGAATGGTGCATCGTCTCTGTGAGGCGCCCTGATGAGTTGGCCATCTCTGACACAGAGACAGCCTCGTAAGCCGTGGAGCTATGAAACAGAGGTGGCCTGATGAGCTCAGCAAAGGAAGTGGTTCTAGGTAGAAATGGGCCACACCAGCAGAAACAGGGAATAGGAGGTAGACTGGTCATCTCAAAATGACTTTCCTGAAAGGGTCCCCGTAGACAGAACTGCCTTTTCAATTATGACAGCTCTGCTCACTGGACTCTGATTGGCTGTTATGAATTTCCCGGCTTTTAGAATGCACGTTTTAAAGTCTGGATTAACTTTAAAACATGCAGCCATTCTGGTTGACCTTTGGGAGCCTAGTATAGGAGTTCAGGTCAACACAGTGGCCTCTCGTGAATGGTGTTTAACAGGATCTACGGCATGTGCAGTGTCTGCCACCAGAAGGGACCGCCCAGGGCTGGCCTGCCACCAATGAGTGCTACCACGTGCCAGGGACAATTCCTTCACCTAATGTATTTTCTTTTTATCTAATTCTATGTGTAGTATGTATGCCTGAGTGTATGTATACCACGTGCAAGCAGGAAGAGATGGAGGTGAGTAGTGACAGCCTCCGGAACTGGAGTTACAGACAGCTGAAAGCCACCACAAGGTGCTGGGAACCCAACCTGGATACACCAGAAAAGCAGACAGTGTTCTTAACTGTTGAGCCATCCCTCCAGCCCCTCGTTTTTGTATTTGGGACAATGTGGGGCCATAATGGTTCCCGGATTAACACGGAAGAGGATTGGGGCAGTTTCAATTTCCGGTGATACCTCAGGTGAGGACTGTAGGAGTTGGTTCCCTCCCCTCTCTCAGCCTGGCCACACTATCTATCAATCTTAGTAAGAACTTACCACCCTGACAGTTATCAGGCCTTACTCCTTGTTTGATCTTACAAGGTTTTTCCCTCTCAGAACCCCTAGCTCCTGAGTATGCAGGTGAAGTATCTTCCAACACCTGCCCCCAGTAGGCAAGACAGTTCTCCAGAACTGTTCCTGGGTGTCTGTTCTATGCTGCACATCCCTGCGGACCAGCCCTGCATTGTGCCCCCTGCCCTGGGGAGCTCTCCTCCCTCCGGCCCCGCCTGGTAAGGACAGGACAGTCTGCATGTGGAGGGGCAGGACAAGGTCTCACAAGGTCCCCCAAGGGGGACTCCAACTAAAACCCTCCTGCCTCTGTCCCCTGAATGAATATCCTTTTTCTTTTTCCTGTCGTACATGCTAAAGAAGTGCTCTCCCACCGAGCCACATCCCTGATCCTAGGCTGACTGTCTTTGGGACATGCTGAACATTCCTGGGAAGGAAAATGTCCTGTGGTATGCACTTGGTGTTTTTGTTGTTGTTGTTTGTTTGTTTGTTTGTTTGCATGTTATTGTGTTGTTTGTTTGTAGGGCTGGGGCTCAAACCCAGAGCCTTGCGTATGTACAGGAGGCTCCCTTCTAGCTCCACTGCATCACAGGACACTGACCGAGACTCCAGGCTGACACTGACGGAGACTCCTTCTCCGTCTTGAGAAGGGCGACTAACAGAGGAGCAGTGTCTTTGCTGTTGTTGTAGTGCAGGAGGTTGAACCCAGCTGTTCTGTGTACCAGGAAATCCCTCTCCCAGCACTGCCTCCCCGTTAGTTTTGAAATCTCAGTAATGTACCCATGCTGGCCTCTAACTTACGATCCCTCTGCTTCAGCTACCAGAGTATCTGAGATTGCAAGCCTGTACCACATACCTAGCTACAGGATCCTTAGTCTGAATTCAAGCAACTGAGGCTCCATGGGAATGATTGACGCATCCGGGTTAGGAATACATTAGGAACTCAGAAGCCAAGGGTCTGCCTTCGGTGATAAATGAAAGTACATGTTTAAAGCTTGAGAAACCTAGGACTTCTGGCAAGAGTTTTATACCACCCTAGGATGCAATGCTGGTCTGGAGAGATGGCTTAGTGGGTAAAGAGCTGGCTGTGGAGTGTGGTCCTGAGTTTGGAGACTGAGAACCCACAAAAAGCCAGGTCAGCAGCATCCCTCCATAACCTGCTGTAGAATGAGGTGAGAGAGAAAGACAGGGGAATCACCAGAGCCTGGCCATGCAGAGAAACAAAACAACAAAGAGAACCTGTCTCCATCAAGATGGAAGGCAAGGGCCTGACGTCATCCTCTAATCTCCACATGTGGAGACTGTGGCACACATGCGCCTGCACTAACACATACATGTAAAACAACAACAACAACAACAACACAACTTTTATTCACCTGATTCAGTTGTTGTATTGGAGGCTTACTGCCTCTGACTGCTAACCTAGGCCTAGTCCTGAAACCTTCTAGCCTCCATACAATCTAACCTAGAAAGTTTTCAGCCTCTGAGACTTACTGCTTAATCTTCTCTTGTTCTTACTGAGCTCTGGGCTGACTGGTTCTCAGCTGTTCTGGCTCAAACTCCTAGCTGACTTATTCAACCTGGCTTTTCTCTCGGCCTCTGCTTGGCCTCAAACTAACTCCAGCAATCTTTTTTAATCTTCTGGTTCCTCATTCTCTGACTTATCTTGCCTTCCCCTGTGTCTATCTTGTTCTTTCATTCAATCTCTCTCTCTGCCTCCTCTCTCTCATTCTCTCTGAGAGAGCTCCCTTAAGTAGCTTCCCTCCCTTTCCTGAGAGTTGGCCATATCCTATTCTGTCAAATCTTTCTCTGACTCGTCATTTTTTTCTGCCACTCCATTAAATACCACTTTCAAACACGGAATCTTCCTTCTACAAACTAACTTTACCTTCATTGTTTGGGATTAAGGCATGTACCACCATGCCTGGATCTAAGCTTTTCTTTACCTGAAACTTGCTCCATACCAGGCTGGCATTGAACTCAGATCTACTTGCCTCTGTCTCCTGGATTAAAGGCCTATCTGTAGTCCAGCCAGATCACACAGCCCCAGAAGGTCTTTGGATGTGATCTCTTTCCAGAGCAGCCATGTTCTGAATTAAAATCCCTCTATACAAATTCACAGATAAAAATTTGCAAAGCTGAGGAGTTTGCTCAGTGGTTAAAGTATTTGCCACATAAGTGTGAGGACCAGAGTTCAAATCCACAGAACTTACATACATGTCACACCTGTAATTTCAGCACTCTGAAGGCAGAGACAGGGCCCCCCCCAGCTTGATGTAGCCAGATGAGCTACATAGGTGAGCTCTGGGTTCAACTCCAAGAACAAGTTGGGAAACACCCAAGAAAGACTCCTAATGCCCACACACACACACACACACACACACACACACACACATCCACACACATACATGTGTCCCCCCACTTACAAGGATGCATACACACATGCGTACCACACATACACACACACACACACACACACACACACACACACACACACACACACTTGAGAAAAGAGAGATTGCAAAGCAGACCAAGATGTTTGGCATGTGCCTGTTGCCCCAGCTACTTTGAGGCAGGAGGAGTTCCTAGGGGGTCTAAGAACTGCCTAACTAGCACAGTGAGATGGCATCTAACAGAGAATCTCAAAGCAGAAAAAGCCATCACCACCCTCACCTTGTGATGGCGTCCTGGAAATTCACTTTGTTGTCTCTTTCTTTGCCCAAGGCTTCCTGGAGAATCCTGAAAGATCCAGAATGTTGCATCTCCTCTATGACATTAGTAATCACATTACTGAAGTATTGACTGCCAAGGAAAACAAATAATAATAATAATAATAATAAGCTCATAAGACAAGACATACTGCCTCACCTCCTTAAAGAGTTGCAGAGAAGTTCAGCCAGGCAGTGGTGGCACACACCTTTAATGCAGTACTCAGGAGGCAGAGGCAGGCAGATCTCTGTGGGTTCAAGGCCAGCATGATCTATAAATCAAATCCATGATAGTCAAGGCTACACAGAGGAACCCTGTCTTGAAGAAGAAGAAAAAAAAGAAAAGAAAAGAAAAAGAGGAAAAGAGAGAGAGAGCCAGGGACTGGAGAGACAGATCAGGCAGCAGTCAAAAGCACTGGCTGCTTTCATAGAAACTAGAGTTGGTTCCCAGCATCTATATGGCAGCTCACAACTGTCTGGGCTTGAGGCAAACACGTTGTTCACACACATATATTCGGGTAAAACGCATCTACACATTACACACACACACAAAAAAATCAATTAAATCTAAAAAAATGTTTTTACTTATTTATTGTTTTGATACAGAATTGGAAAAAATTATGTTTACTATTTTACACTTATTAACAATAGCTCACACAAAAAGATTCAACAAGAGCTGGAAGAAAGGCTCATCGGTAAAGAGCATTGTCTGCTTTTCTGGAGGTCTTGAGTTCAATTTCAGATACCACATGGTGGCTCACAACCATCTATAGTGGATCTGATGCCCTCTTCCAGCATGCAGGCATACACAAATAAACTTAAAAAAAAAAAAAAGAAAGAAAAAGAGATTCAATAGCTCTATTAAGAAAAAGATTTTTTCTACATGTAGACATCCAGTTAGACCAGCAGATCCATACTTATCACCCTGCACAAAACTAAAGTCCAAGTGGATCAAAGACCTCAACATAAAACCAGACACACTAAACTGCTTAGAAGAAAAAGTGGGGAAGAGCCTTGAACTCATTGGCACAGGAGACAACTTCCTGAACAGAACACCAACAGCACAGGCTCTAGATCAACAATAAATAAATGGGACCTCATGAAACTGAAAAGCTTCTGTAAAGCAAAGGACACTGTTGTCAGAACAAAACGACAGCCTACAGATTGGGAAAGGATCTTCACCAACCCTATTTCTGACAGAGGACTAATATCCAGTATATATAAAGAACTCAAGAAGTTAAACAGCAACAAATCAAGTAATCCAATTAAAAAATGGAGTACAGAGCTAATGGAGTACAGAGAATTCTCAGTAGAGGAATATCGAATGGCAGAGAAACACTTAAAGAAATGTTCAATATCCTTAGTCATAAGGGAAATGCAAATCAAAATGACCGGGGCTGGAGAGATGGCTCAGAGGTTAAGAGCACTGGCTGCTCTTCCAGAGGTCATGAGTTCAATTCCCAGCAACCACATGGTGGCTCACAAATCATAAACAACCCTAAGATTTCACGTTACACCCATCAGAATGGCTAAGATCAAAAACTCAAGTGACAACATATGCTGGAGAGGTTGTGGAGAAAGGGGAACCCTCCTCCACTACTGGTGGAAATGTAAACTTGTACAACCACTCTGGAAAGCAATCTGGCGCTTCATCAGACAACTAGGAATAGCGCTTTCTCAAGATCCAGCCATACCACTCCTAGGCATATACCCAAAAGAGGCTCAAGTACACAATAAGGACATTTGCTCAACCATGTTTGTAGCAGCCTTATTTGTAATAGCCAGAAGCTGGAAACAGCCCAGATACCCCTCAGTGGAGGAGTGTATCACAAAAATTGTGATACATCTACACAATGGAATATTACTCAGCAATAAAAAACAAGAAAATCATGAAATTTGCAGATAAATGGTGGGATCTGGAAAAGATCATCCTGAGTGAGCTATCCCAGAAGCAGAAAGATGCACACTGCACACGGTATATACTCACTCTTATAGGCATATAATATAGGATAAACCTACTAAAATCTGTACACCTAAAGAAACTAATCAAGAGGGAGGAGTCTTCCTAAAATGCTCAGTTCCTACCCAGAAAGGCAAAGAGGATGGATATCAGAAGAAGGAGAAAAGAGGGAACAAGTCAGGAGCTGACACAGAGGATCTCTAAAAGGCTCTGCCCTGCAGACTATCATTGCAGATGCTGAGACTTATGGGCAACTTTTCGGCAAAGTGCAGGGAATCTTAGGAAAGAGGTGGGAAACAATAAGATCTGGAGAGGACAGGAACTCCACAAGGAGAGCAACAGAACCAAAAATTCTGAGCACAGGGGTCTTTCCTGAGAGTGATACACCAACCAAGGACTATGCATAGAGATAAGCTAAGACCCCTGCACAGATGTAGCCCATGGCAGTTCAGTATCCAAGTGGGTTCCATTGTAATAGGAACAGGGACTGTCTCTGACATGAAGTGCTTGGCCTGCTCTTTAATTACCTCCCCCAGAGGGGGAAGCAGCATTACCAGGACACAGAAGAAGACAATGCAGCCAGTCCTGATGAGACCTAATTGACTAGGATCAGAAGGAAGGAAAAGAAGACCTCCCCTATCAGTGGACTTAGGGAGGGGCATGCAGGCAGAGGGTGGAGGAAGGGAGGGATTGGGATGGGAGGAGGGAGGGAACCACAGGGGGATACAAAGTGAATAAAGTGTCATTAATAAAGAAAAAAAAAACCTGTAATATTACTTTAGTAAATAAAGATGCCAAATATAAAAAAAAAGAAATTCTATATTCTATCTTAAAATAAGAACTGTAATGTTCATCTAATAAATAAAAACTATGTATTTGATAGTTTTTATCAAACTGAAAAAAAAAAAAGAAAAAAAATTCCAGCCAGGTGGTGGCAGTCTTTAATCCCAGCCCTTAAGAGGCAGAGGCAGTCAAATCTCTGAGTTCCTGGATGACAGAGTGAGTTCTAGGACAGCCAGAAGAAACCTGGACAGAAGAGGACAGAAAGAGAAACCCAGGTTCCAAAAACCAAAGTGAGGGGTGGGGGGACTAGGAGGAAAGGAAGAAACAAAGTCTTGTTAACCAAGATATTTCAGCTACCATGTTTGAAACGGGGCCTTCAGCTAACTCTATTATGGTAGTCACTGAACACAATATTAACCACAGAGCTGGCAGCCCCTTTTTGTCTGGTATCATCACCTCCCCAAATCTGCTCTTCCTTCTTACCTGTCACTCTGTATTTTCTTCAGGATGTCCAAAGTCATTATGATCTGTTTTGTTGGTTTTTTAAAGGAAAAATCCTGGCTCTTTTGTTTGATATCCGGCACTGAGAATTTTTCTTTATTTAATAAAGAAGAAGATACTTTCTTTGTCATCGATCCTTCGTGGCTGGCTTTCTAAAAATAAATGATGTTAATGATATTGTTTTAGGGGCTGAGGAGATGGCTCAGATCGTTAAGAGCACTTGTTCTTGCAGAGAACTTGGCTGGGTTCGATTCCCAGTACCCATGTGGGGGCTCACAACCATCTGTAACTCCAGGTCCAAAGGATCCAACACTCTCTTCTGACCTCTGTAGGCATCATGCTTGTACAGGATGCACACACATGCACACAGGCAAAACATTCATACATATAAAAAAAAAATCTCAAAAGGGAACTTAAAAGTTACTTTTCAGTGAAGAGACTACACTCTTTTTGCTGCCTATTTTCAACCCTTTTCTCCAGTTACATTCCATACTCCAAGAAAGCAGACCCTTTGGTCAACCCCATCAAATCACCTTTCCTGCTGTTTCTTGTCTTCCTGCCTTCACACATTCTCTCTATCATCCCTAAAATGCCACCTGTCAACCAGAAGACAAAGATCAGGGGCTGAGGGTGCAGACCAATGGTGGAATACAAAAACTACGTGGAAGGCCAGAGACTCAACCACCAGCCTCACAAGAAGTAAGAGCCTTAGAGTACAGGCTCAGCCTTTCCATCCTGGCACATGGGAAGTGGAGGGAGGAGACCAGGAGTTCAGCGTCAGCCTAGGATACATCAGAAACTCAAATGTTCATTGAACACACGGATCTGAGACGACACGGACAGCATGGTGGCGCCTGTGCTGGCAGGTACTCAGGAGGTTGAGAGGGGTGACGAGAGAACTTGAGTTTTATGCCAGCCTGGACAACATGTTAAGAGAAACTAAACAACAAAACAATTAAAAACCATACAAAATGAAAGGAGAATTGTACTAAGAAGTGAAAGTTGATGTCCGATTTAGTGATGTAGTTTAGATCTCGAGGGTCATGTGGGAAAAGCCAAAATATTTTTCAGACTTAAGTTCAAGTACCAAGAAATGACAGGACAGCATGTGTCTTCCAATTGATGATCTTATTTAACCTGCGGCTGAACGCTTGGACAATAGACAGTGATGGACCATAAAGCCAGCTTCTATGTCTGAATCCTGGCTCTATTTCTTACTAACCATATTGACCTTGGGTAATTATTTACAATTTCTGTGCCTCCACTTTCCCATTGGCAAACAGTTAACATTTTAGAAATTGTACAATGAGGGGGCATGGAAATGAAAGAGAAACTGTGATATTTTAATTTCTCTCCCACTCTTAATCTCTCTGGTCCCCAGCCCCCAGACTCTCTTCTCCCTCAACATATTCCCTTCCTGCCCTGTGTGAATGTACATGTATGTATAAATTCAGATCTCACATATGACAGAATACGTGCACATGGACACAAATGCACACACACACAGCACACATTCACACACAAATAAATAACTCGAAATAAAAATGAATTGTTTGGGAAAAGATATCACAGCATGGATTCCTATTATGCCAGAAAATTTTGTAGGTGAAAGATAACTATCATAAACCATAATAGGACTGCAGACCTCTCATCATTTCTTGGAGTAATGTCCTCACTGAACACTCTTTATCAGCTTAAGATTTTCATTCTGGGTGTGGAGAGCTGGTTCAGAGGTTAAGAGCACTGGATGCTCTTCCAGAGGTCCTGAGTTCAATTCCCAGCACCCACATGGTGGCTCACAACCATCTACAAAGAGATCTGGTGCCTTCTTCTGGTGTGCAGGTGTACATGCAGACAGAACATTGTATACATAATAAATAAATAAATCTGTCAACAAACTAGTCTTTTTTAAAGATTTATTTATTTATTTTATATAGATGAGTGCTCTATCTTTGGGCAGATCTGCATGCCAGAAGAGGGCATCAGACCACATTACAGATGGTTGTGAGCCAGTATGTGGTTGCTGAGAATTGAACTCAGGACCTCTGGAAGGACAGCCAGTGCTCTTAGCCACTGAGCCATCTCTCCAGCCCCAGTAAACTACTCTCAAAGATAGACAGGCATGGAGCTGTAGCCTAGGCTGGCCTCGAACTCTTAACTCAAGTTCCTTCTGGTTCCGAAACCTCCCAAGTTCTTAGATTATAAGCCTGAT
The DNA here is from genome assembly GCF_030254825.1 of Meriones unguiculatus. Lineage (NCBI taxonomy): Eukaryota > Metazoa > Chordata > Mammalia > Rodentia > Muridae > Meriones > Meriones unguiculatus. The sequence goes on from NC_083364.1 coordinate 36,647,192, forward strand.
CCAGTAGGCCTGGATCATATTTATTCATTCATTCAATCATTCATTCATTAGCTTTTTTGAAACAAGGTTACTCTGTGTAGCCTTAGAACTCACTCTGTAGAACAGGCTGTCCTCAGACTCACAGAGATGCACCTGCCTCTGCTTCTCAAGTGTTGGAATTAAAGGTGTGCACTACCACTGCCTGGCAAAAAATAATATTTTTTAAATTACAGTTATGGTACTAGAGAGATGGCTCAGAGGTTAAGAGCACTTGCTCTTCTCAGAGAGAACCCGGGTTCAGTTCCCACCACCCACACCACATCTGCAATTCCAGTTCCAAAGGATAAGTAACCCTCTTCTGGCTTCTGTGGGCACCAGGCATGTCTGTGGTGCACATACATACATTCAGGCAAACTATCCATACACATATAAAAAAATAATTAAAAATTGATTTACTTTTTTATATGGAGTGGAGTGGGCATGTGACCAGAATGTGTATGGAAGTCAGAGGACAACTTATTTCCATCAGTTCTTTCTCTCTTCCTCTCTTTCTGTCTCTCGCTCTGTTTTTTTTGTTTGTTTGTTTTTTTTTGTTTGTTTTGGTTTTGGTTTTAGGTTTTTGGAGACAGGGTTTCTCTGTGTAGCCTTGGCTGTCCTGGACTCACTTTATAGACCAGGCTGATCTCAAACTCATAGAAATCCACCTGCCTCTGCCTCACTGAGTGCCGGGATTCCAGGCATGCGCCACTGCACCCAGCTGAAATCAGTTCTTCCTCTCAGCTGTGGGTCCCAGGGATCGAACTCAGGTCACTAAGCTTGGAAGCATGCACCTTTACTCACTGAGCCACCTCACCAGCTGATACTGAACTTTCTATGGAGAGCAGGCTGGCCTCGAACTCACTGCGATCTTCACGTGTCTGCATCTCCAGTGGGAAGATTACAGACATGAGCCCAGCGGTGGCCAGAAGTCCAACTCATCACTAAAAATGTAACTGCCGACAAGGTAATGTGCCCGGATATTTACAAAAGCAGCCTGCAGCAGGGTCAGCAACAGCAGCAAAGTTATTTTTGATTGAAGCAGTGCTGACAGGGTCCAGATTAATTTCCTCTCCCTAGTGTCCAGTTGGCTTATAGCACAGAAAACTTAAAATGTGGTCTCAGTGTATGCACAGCAGCCCCACAACATTACAATCGATGCAAATACCCCCTACATTTTCACCAGGCTCTAGAATGCTCCTAACGCTGAACATGATGTACAGTTGCCGTTATAGTGAAATGTCTAGGGAAAGGTGACAAGGGAAGAAAGCCTACCATATCCAGTGAAGACCAAACTTTCTCCAGGTGTTTCTTACCAGAGGTTGGTTGAATCCAGAGATCCAGAATCTGTGTCCATGGACTTAGCCTGGAGCCTTCTGGACCAGAGCCAATATACTGGAAAAGCATGCCGTGCTTCTTGGGGGTACCCTGAGCTACAAGTCACTTTTTCCTTTTTTGGTACAGATCTCTAATTACAGGCCTTTTACCTGCCACAACAGCAAAAGCAGTACAAATCACGGAGCGGTGGGGGGAAAGAAGGCAAGCTGGCACGGAGGGGGTGTGCTCACCTGGCTGATGCTCTGCTTTCTCTCATACTGAAGCGGCATGATGTAGCCTAGGATAGAGAGCTGGTCGATGATGTCTTCCATAATTGCAGAGATCCTCAGCACGTCTAAAAGGGACAGTGACTCTGTGACTTCCGACGCCCGACGACGGTCTTCCTCTTCTTCCTTTTCTAGTTCTTCCTCAACAGTGGTCGGGGGTTCTCCTGTCACCACCACAGTAACCTCAGAAGGCAAACCCTCCTCCAAAGGAAACTCAAAGTCATCCAACTGGTCCCTAAAGCCAAGAGGACAGAAAGATTAAGTCGGTGGCTCATGTGGAAATATTTCTTATCCTCAGTGCCTCCTGTGAGCTTCACATGGCCACAATGTGAAGCTTGTACAACCTCTGTAAAAGACAAAAGGCAGGCACCTCCATGGGAATCCACCACAGACCCTCCAGGAGCCCTGACGGAGGGCAACGCACTGGCTGGCAAAGCTGTGCAGCCTATGCAGTTTGGCTCTGTAAATGCATTTTGGATTTGAGCCACAGTTAACTTGACTCGAAAGCACCATATTTAGATGCCAGTCAAAAGTGCCTCATGATCACTAACAGACCATGGTAGTAGCCAGCCACTCAGGTGGCCCAAATAGCTCTGGTTCTTCATGACACTGTGTGGTTTTCCTACACCAAGTGGGAAAATGACAAGGATCTGGAGAGAGAACAAGTATCCTTTCCAGAGAAAGGGAAATAGCATGGCGGCAGCTTCTATCTCACTCAAAAGCTCTCTCCCAGGGAAGAAGCCTTGTCTGCCATGAGGACACTTAAGCTGCTCCTGGCCAACTTCAACCTTCTAATTGATGCTGAGCACTTGGTAGGACCTAGAATCACCTAAGAGAGAACTCTTTTGGGCATGGCGGTGAAGGACTTTCAAGGGCAGTTTACTGACACGGATTGAATAAAAGGGAGATCTTGAGCTGAGCCTTCGCAGGCACCTCTCTCTGCTTCCTGACTGGGTACGCCACAGTGATCAGCCCCTTCCACTCCTGCCCCTGCGCCTTCCCTTCGGTAATGGACTCCACCCCTCAAAGTGGAAGGCAAAACAAAGCTTTTCATTTCTGCCCCTGCGCTGCTTCTTTTCCGGCATTTTGTTACACTGAGGAGAGAACTAAGTAGCAGAGACCCTAAACCAGAACTATTTGCTCAGCTGCTCCCAACCTGAGGTGACAGATGCTTACACCTCAGGGCCTTAGGTTTGGGGGTGGTCTGTTACATAGCTACAGCCTCATCAGCCGCAGAATTTAACAGATGGCGTACTGCGACAGTTTATGTGCAAACACACTGGAATTTTGAACATACATGTCCATTCTTCCTCGGGTAGTTTTGTTGCCCTCTGGGGTAGAATGAAGTAACCTAAAATGGAAAAGAAGCACTGGTATTAGTTGGAAGCTATGCTTTCACTAGAAGAAAAACAAAAATATCACAGCATGACAAGAGCCATGGTTTGTCTCATTCTGTTTAGGAGAGCAGGCTCCCAGGATGCAGGCTTTTTAAGTGGTTGGCTTTATTACTGGTCCACCAGCACAGAAGATACACTCCACGAAATCTTTTGCCTCTTATTAAGGTAAATTAACATACAACACAATTTTAATTTGTCATTGTATTTTGATTTTGAATTGGTCACCACTATAGGATAGATTTATTTTTGTTAGGCTTTAATTTTTCTAGTATTCTGACCTCTATACTGAATTGATTCTGCCCTGTTCTGTCAGAGAACAGAAGTTATTACTTAGAACAATTGAGAATACATCTGAAGACACTGTATTTAAAAAAATAATTAATTTTTATGTGCACTGGTGTTTTGACTGTATGCATGTCTGTGTGAGGGTGACAGATTCCGTGGAAGTGGAGTTACAGACAGTTGTGAGCTGCCATGTGGATGGTGGGAAATGAACCTGGGTCCTCTGGAAGAGCAGCCATTCTCTTAACTGCTGAGCCATCTCTCCAGCCCCTGATTTTCAGTTTAATAAGTTAGTACCTCTCAGAGCTGGGTCTGGTGGCAAAAGTCTGTAATCCCAGTTCTTGGAAAGTGGAGGGGAGAGAATCAGGAGTTCAAGGCCATCCCTGGCTTAATATAAGGCATTTGGGGCCACCTAAGCTAAACAAGACCTTGTCTTTACTGTTAATGCTTTTATTTATTTATTTGGTTTTTTTTCCAGACATGGTTTCTCTGTGTAGCCTTGGCTGTCCTGGAACTCACTCTGTAGACCAGGCTGGCCTCAAACTCAGAAATCTACATACCTGTCTCCTGAATGCTGGGATTAGAAGTATGGGCCACCACTGCCTGGCTTTATTTTATTTTTTCGTTTATGTGTATGCACCTGCTTGTCCCTATGTGCACCATGAAGAGACCAGAAGAGTCCCTAAGTTTCAAGTAGTGGTGAGCACCTGATGTACATGCTGGGAATCAAACCCAAGACCTCCTCAAAAGCAGTATGTGCTCTTAATCATTGACCCATCTCTCCAGCCTAGTTCCTGTCTTAAAACAAAACAACAAACAAACAAAAAGCCAAATTGCATGTAAAACCCAGCTCCAGGGACTCTGAGGCTATCATCTGACCACAAAGCACACACATATGTGTGGGATACAGGGACGTTATCACCCTCTAACATGCCACTCCTTTTATTTGCTTGCTGTCTTACATTTTTTGGGCCTTCCTCATGTAGGAATTACAGGCACAAGAGGCCACCTTTCTCCCCCATGTAGAGTGCAAGAAGGCAGAAGTTTTAGTTCGTTTACTGCAGTGCCCTCCAAGCCCACACCATTCTTGGTAGCGGTAATCATTCAATAAATTACTCGCTGAATAAAAGGCACAGGCCTGTAATCCCAGCACTCGGGGAGGCAGATCGCTGTGAGTTCGAGGCCAGCCTGGTCTACAAATGAGTCCACGACAGCCAGGACTGTTACACAGAGAAGCCATGTCTCGAAAAAACAAACAAAACAAAAACTCCATCAGCCCTAACTAATTAATGCACATAAATCTGAGTCTACCAAATTCATCCTCACCCAACAAGTCAAACAAAGGATGGAAAAGCGAATATATCCATCTCTCACTTCCCTGCTCCCTCTCCCTTTTTTTGAGATGCTGCCTCAAGTAGCTCAGTATGGCTGGCATTCCCTACTGAGCAGAGGATGACGTCTGCTTGCATATCCAGATTACTGGGATTACAAGCAAGCACCGAGCCCCGCGGTTTGACTTCTAGATGTTTGTTACTGTTAAAATGGGGCTTGCTGCATAACTCATCCTGGCCTCGGACTGACGTGATCCTGCTACCTCAGTCTCGGGCATGGGTGCTGAGATTAACGGGCAAAGGCCAGCACGCTCTGTTTGTTTCTAGAAAGATAAAGGTTTAGATGGAAGAAAAAGAAAAGCACCAACAAGGAAAAGGTAGAGTTCCTCCTGCCTTCGTGTTTCTCTCCTCTCCGGTTGGATCCCGGTCTCCCTTCTAGGAAGACTAGAAAATACTCCACTTCTCACCTTTCTACCCGCCCAGCGGGAGGCGGGAACCAAACTAACCGTAGCTATGGCAACGCGCAAACTTCCTTTTTTTTTTCTTCCCTTTGGTAGGACCCTTGCCTCTTTTAGTCAACTACAATTTTGCCTGTCTTTCTTCCGAAATTATACGTGTTGCCGCTTGCACAGATGAAAGGACAGGAGACGAGAGTAAAGGTCCCGAGCGTGGCTTGGCTGGGTCGAGCCTCTCGCTGACACTTGCTTCCCGGCGCGGTGCGAGCGGCCTAAGCGCCGAGGTGGGCGGGGCGTGCATCCCACAAGGCCGCGCGGCGGGCCTTGCCTTCCTCTTTCCGCCATCTTGGCGCCTGGGAAGGTGAGGGGAGTTTCTGCTACTCAACTTCGGGGCCGGATTCCTGGGGTGGGTTTATCTATATCGCTCGCCAAGACAACCCTGCATCTCGGAGAGCCTGGCTGCCAGCCTTTTCTGGCGAGTCCAGGAAGAGGGAGGGCGGGATGGAGGAGATGAAGGACCGATGGTGTGGAGACCCCGGCCGGGGAAGGAAAGCTCGCTGGGTCCCCGGGCGCCGGAGGAGCGACGGGGTGCATCTTGTCCCTCGCGCTTGCTCAGGAGGCAGTGCTCCCCGTAAGCTGTTTGCCCCGCTCAGAACCGGACCTTGCATGGGTTCCCTGTGCTCTGCGGAGTTCTGTCTACTGACGGGCATGAGTTCGCGTCTGGGTTCCTTACGGGGTTTCTAGAAGTTAGGTCTTTGAGTCCTCCATCCAGCTTTTTGCCCGCATTTCCGGGTAGGGGTTTGTCATTCATTCTCAGAAGTCTTGAGTGGTTTGCCAGGCTCTGCTTCTGCACATGGCACGGCGTAGGTTAGAGTTCCCCGTACTTGAAATGCTACGGGATTCGTCTATCAAGCTCAAGCAGTGGGCATGACAGGTGGGAAGCGTGCTGCGTGGCTTTCAGTTGAGATCTTGTTTTGTTTTCAGGCCTGCTGGGAACAGGACTTCTAAGTAGCAGATATGTCTGGAAGGTATGTGATTTCAGTATAGTTCCTTTTCCCTTTTTTTTTTTTTTTTTTGTTGTTTATCTTCTACATTAAGTAGATGTGAAGCCCAAGTTTAAAATAATGCGGGACGGGAACTAGAGATGTGCTGTAGTTAGCTGGAGTAGGAGTTGCATGAAAAGTTTTAAGTTTATTCATAATGCCTTTCTTATGTGTCCTAGGCTGTGGTGCAAAGCCATTTTTGCTGGCTACAAGCGAGGTCTCCGGAACCAAAGAGAGCATACAGCTCTTCTTAAAATTGAGGGTGTTTATGCCCGAGACGAAACAGAATTCTACCTAGGCAAGAGATGTGCTTACGTGTATAAAGCAAAAAAGTAAGTGTGTGTTTTGATGCTTTTTAATTTTTAGTTGACTGCTGTCATTTTTCTACTGAAATGTAGAGGTGTTGGTGAAAAATTGGTGCTATTGATTCTTAGAGGCCATGAACTTGCTAGGAAATTATAGGAGGATCCTCTTGTCGGTGGTATTGGATATAGGCACCATCGCCTCTTAGAAAAATAACAGTTACAGAAAGGTCTTGGGTTAAGTACCTAATGTGGTTAAAAAGAAAGATCACAGCTGTTGTTACTTTCTATTTTTCTCTGGAAGGGCTTATGAAATACTTTAAAATGTATCTCGATTACTTTTAATTCTTTAAGATGGTAATAGCCATAAAACCGATTTGGTTTTGCTATTTCATTTTTTTCTGTTGTTTTCACTTCTATATTGAATGAAAGGATTCTACCCTGTACCATCGGGGAACAGAATTTATTGTGCCTTGACTTAGAAAATTGAGATTACATATAGAAAAACTATTTTAAAAAAGTTAATTTTTACGTGCATCAATGTTTTTCTGTATGTATGTCTGTGTGAGGCTGTCAGATTCCCTGGAACCAGATATTTTTGTGCTTTTGTTTTTTTTCCTTTCCTGTTTTAAGGTGAGTTCAATTCCAGGAATCAAACATAAGCCATTATACAGATCCGGCCTTATGATTTTTTTGTTTTGTTTTTGGCGGGGTTTCTCTGTGTAGCCCTGGCTGTCCTAGCACTCACTCTGTACACCAGGCTTACCTCAGACTCCAAGAGGTCCTCCTCCCTCTTCCTGGGGATTAAAGATGGACATCCTCACACCTACCATGAGTGTTTAAAACCCAGTGCATCTTGCCTTTAATCCCAGCATTTGGGAGGCAGAAGTGAAGGGGTTCTTTGAGCTCCAAGCAAGTTCTCTGATAAGCTGGATTTTCAGAAAGTCCCCATTTTTCTGCTTTTATCCCAAGTAGGCTTTATTCCTGTGTGTCTTTCCAAACTCTTTTTAGCATATACAGATTCTCTTTTTAGCTTATACAGATTCTTATGTCGAATGAATGGTCATAATCTTATAAAAATATACTTGGTATATATGAACTGTTGAATGAATGTTTACTATTTTTACAGTTTCTCAAGCAAGTCTATGGAAACTGTAGGTGGAAGCCACTGGGTCCTAGGAAATAACTGATTTTGTGTCAGATTGTGTTGGTATTTGAGCTCATGCATCTGTGTCCCTTTAAAAACAGCAATACAGTAACTCCTGGAGGCAAGCCAAACAAAACCAGAGTGATCTGGGGAAAAGTAACTCGGGCCCATGGGAACAGTGGCATGGTTCGTGCCAAATTCCGAAGCAACCTTCCTGCAAAGGCCATTGGACACAGAATCCGTGTGGTAAGTACAAGTAGCAAGGTAAATGGCCCTTTTGATACAGCAAAGTCAATGTAAGGGGTGGACTCATTACCTATCTGAAGACTTGAGAGTGTAAAACAAATTCTGTCATGAATTAGTGGTTTAAGTGAGAAATTTGGTAGAACATCTGATTCTTGGCAGAATAAAGCAAGGTGAAGGCCAGCACTTGAATTATACATATGAGTTTCAGATCTTGCTAAAGCTGGCTGGGAGAAATATGAATGGATTTTTGTCTTATTTCTTTGAGACAAGGTCTCACTGTGTAACTGTAGTTGGCCTGGAACTTATACAGACAAGGCTGATCTTTTTATTTTGAGACAAGTTCTCACTAAGATGTCCAGGCTGGCCTTGAACTAAGTCCTGCCTCAGCCTTCCACGTAGGTGTGTTTCAGGCCAGTGCTGCCAGCTCATTTCATGTCAGCATGTCAGTACTGCCAGAATAGTGACCTTATCTTGAATTTGGAAAGGAAGCTCATGCTAGATATCAAGACTTAAGCTGATGAGGCTTTAGTTAGGGTCTGTTTATAATATTGGTGATGTTTGGGTCAGTGCCATCATACCTGGCTCTAATACATGCGTTTTAGGCCTTATTTACATTTATGTGTATGTGAGCACACATGCATGGCAGGCACATCAGTATATGAAGGACAGTTTACAGGAGGCAGCTTTTCCACAATGGCAGTTGGAAGAAACCACGCTGTTGGGCTTCGTGGCAATTGCCTGTACCTCTGAGCCATTTTACCTTCCCTTGAGTACTTTTTTTAATGCTGTGTTTGGGGCTGGGGTTGATTATAATTAGCATGCATAAGGCCTTGGGCTTAAGTACTGGGGGGGGGGGGGGAGTGCTGGTTCTTGGATCTGGGGAGATGGCTCAGTTGGCAAAATGTTTGCTGCACAAGAATGAGGTCTAGGGGTCTGGAGGAATGGCTCAGTCTGTTAAGAGCAGTGGCTGCTCTTCCTGAGTTCAATTCCCAGCCACCACATGGGGCTCACAACCATCTACACTGGGATCTGATGCCCTCTTTTGTCGTGCAGGTATATATGCAGATAGAGCACTCATACGTAAAATTTTTTAAAAATGAGGTCTTAAGTTCTTTCCCTGGCAGTCACATAAAAAAAATATAGGCACAGCAGTGTCTGTGATCCTAGCTCTGGGGAATCAGGAGGATCTCTGGTGCTTATGCGTCAGAGACTTTCCTATCAAAAAGAAGTGAAAAGCAGGGGAGTTAAGAATACTGTTAGTGCATGTGCCAGATGCTGCACAGGCTAAACTTACATGAAGATACACATCGCCAGCTGATCTTGGGAGGAGTGACAGGGTGATGGGATATTTGTCATTCACCTAATGTTTTTATGCTTTTTTTCCGTAGATGCTGTACCCTTCCCGGATTTAAACTAATGAAAAGTAAATAAATAAAAGTGGATTTGTGCTCTTGGGTGTTTTTTTTTTTTTTTTTTCACCAAACCTGCCCCGAATTATTGCATTTCTCTATGTTAAGGTGGTGGGGGTTGTCCAGTAATTGCAGAGTGAAAGGAAATTTTGTGTGAAAGTCAGTATTCCACAAATAGACATGTTTAAAGGATAAGTTATGCTGGATGAGGTGACAGTCGCCTTTAGTGCAGATCTGAGTTTGAAGCCAGCCCGGACCGTAATGAAAGCCTGTCTTAGGTTTTATGTACTTCGGTTGATGCCGGGTCATGGTGGGGTGGGACTCTGCTCAGTGGAGTGTTTGGATGGTGTGTCCTTGGTGTGGGTGTTGTGGTAGTACATGCTTGCTCAGTATAAATCTAGACTGGGAGTTGGGGAGAATTTGAAGAGTACTTCTCTTGGGCTTTTGGCTGGAGTAGGGAGGTGGTTTGGGATTGGTTGAGTGGAAGTAATGTGTCCTGGAAAGGTCAGACTAATGAGTAGCAAGTATTTAGGGCACTAAAATACTTGTAATTTTGAGGATCCTGTAACTATGAAGGCATCTTCATAAATTCCTAACAAGTACTTTAATGTCTTTAAAGTCCACTTATACAGAGCTATTAACACTTTGTGAAAAGCTTTGAGTCCTCTTCCTGCTACAATGTGCTAGGACTGTAATGGGGGGGGGTCAAGTAGATTTTACAAGTCCTACTTTCAGAAGTAAGTGTGTGTGTGTGTATAAACACATATATGCACAATTGACCAGGAGTGTAATAAACATGGAGGCTGTGGGCCGTCTTTGTTATCCATAGAACAGAGATGCAGGTTAGCTCACTACACCTAGTGGACTTCACATTGCAGAAATACAGGTTTCTATGATAGGAGCTGCCAATCCTGGGGTTATTCCAATATAAGTTGTTTTCCAAACACCAGCAAGGCAACTTGGTTTGTGGCTCAGTTAATGCGTGGTCAGTGACCCCAGGAATAGGAAAATGAAGTATGGTGTTATGCGAAAAGTACACAGTGGAGGAGCTAGGTGGGAGAGTAGTACATAAGTGATTTTAGGTGAGTAGAAAGTCACAAGCCGCCTTAGGTGCTATTCTGAGAATCTTTCCCAATTAAAGTTACTGGAAGTGAAAAGGTTAATATTTTTGGATTATCTTGGTAACCCACTATGAACAAATTACATGGGCTTTGCAATTTTAACAGTTTTGAGGGAAACGCTGGTTTAAACTTCTGGGTTTTTTTGTTGTTTTGTTTTTAGTTTTCTATTTTAAAAGCAATTAACTAGGTTTCAAGGATTTTGGGGGGGTCCCTGCTTTGGTGTCTAAACAGGTACGTTTACAAGGTTGGGAAGCCAGTCATTGAACAAGAGTTGAAGGCCATAAGTTGTGGGCAATGCTCAGTTTGGATAGGGTAGTATGGAGGGGTTGGGAAGAAATGGGAAGTAGAGAAAGGTTACACTTGCTTTGAGGTACATGGAGTGATTTATGCGTGCCCTGGAAGTGAGCTTTGTGCAAAGTCTTTAAGCATGACGCAGCCGGGTTCTATCCAACTTCGCCTGGGTTAATGTTGGGTACGAGCTGCAGCACGGATACCGTAACCCTAGTTGGTCACATAGGCAGCTTTGGTAGTTAGGCGATGGTGCTGGGATGCACTGAAAGGGATCGGGTGCACGGGGCTAGCTGCTCTAGGACGAGCACGCCGCCCCCCACGCCCGTCCGCTCAGCGCTCATCCCCGCCGGCCCCGGTTCCCACAGCTCGGTTCACGTGGGCTGGCGGGCGGCGGCCATTGGCCGGCCCCAGCGCGCCGCGGGCCAATGGCGAGGGCTGCTGCCGGCCCGCCACCTGTCCGCGGCGGGGGCGGCGCGGCGCGGGGAGGCGTCGCACTCCATGGTAACGACGCCGGCCCGAAGATGGCGGCCGCTGGCGCTGGCGGAGCGGGCGGCCCGGGGCCGGGGCGGCCAGGCCGCTGGGCCGGCTGCCTGTGGCTGCGGGGCGTCCTGCTCGTGCTGGGCGGGCTCCCGGCCGGCGCCGCGGCCGCACCCGTCTCCCTGGGCGCCTCGCCTCCGTGTCGGCATCACGTCCCTTCTGACGCGGAGGTAGGACGAGCGGGCCGGCCGGGGGGCGGCCGGGGGGCCGCGGAGGGCGTGGCGGCCGGGGCGGCGGGGCGCCGGGCTGCAGGTGCTCTGCGGGGGCAGCCGCCGGGCCCTCCCGTCCCGCGGAGCCGCGGCCCCGCCAACTTGGGCGAGCATCGGGAGAACCCACGCGCCCGCTCGCTCCGGCAGACCGCTGCCCCGCGCCCCCACTTTCCGACTCGGGGGATCTGGCACGGATCCCCGCGGATTCCTAGATACCGATGCCGCTTACCCAGGCGGCGCGCCGGGGCCGCTTAGCTGAAGGCTTGGGAGGAGGCAGAACTGGAGCTGCTGAGAGGTCGCTGGAGACAAAGTTCAGCCTTTTTTTTCCCTAGTTATCTATCACTTTGCTGCCTTTATCCCACCCCCACCCCCAAAGCCCTGCAAAGTCTGTTCCTCGTTCTTTTCCAGTCTGAATTCTTTTGGTCTCGGTTCAACCTCTTGACCTCAGATCCGCCTACCAGAACCTCTCCAATTAGAATGAATGCTCTTTCCATTTGCTCAGAACGCCTTATCTGCCCCGGATTCTGCCTCTTCCCCGGGTCCTGCTCGTGATGTGCTCAGCTTTCACTCCGCCCTGCAGGGTAGTTTAGTCGTAAGATTCCTGGAGATAACATTTGTGTTACACTGAGCTCTTGGCTCGGAGGCGGCTCCGCGCGCACTGTACTGTTCCGTGAGTCATCGGGGACAGTAGCAGGAAAGCTCTACTAGCCGGCTGGTGGTGGTGCACGCCTTCGACCCCAGCGCTCGAATCTCCCAGTTCGAGGCCAGCCTGGTCTCCGGAGCTAGTTCCCAGGACAGCCAGGGCTACGCAGAGGAACAGACAAACTCGTCTTGTAAAACAAAAAAAACCAAACAAACAAACAAAAAAAAAAGCAAGCAAACAAAAAGCTTTCTCTAGCCCAGAAATTTCATCCTACTAATTTTGTGGTAATTTCCAAGAATGTTTTATGTGTGCTGTTTAACTACGTAAGCCCAAATGTTAAGTGATTGTGTTATAGCTTTTTGCTTTGTGGGGTTTGGTTTGTTTGGTTTCAGTTTGTTTGTTTGTTTGAGACAGGGTCTCATATAGCCCAGGCTCGCCATGAGTTGGAAGGTGCTGGTGATCTCCTCATTCCCATGCTCCTATCTCTCAGGCACCCCAGGACCTGCAGGCAGGATTTAGCTTTTATCATGACACTGTGTTTCATCTGTATTGTTTTTTTGTTTTCTTGAGACAGATGTAACACAGGCTAGCCTGCATTCGCCGCCCAGGCTGACTTCTGTGATGCACTGGATAACATCTCTAAATGCCATCTGATGTTCTTGTTGTCTCCAGACTTCCTTCTTTAAGACTGTAGTCCAGACTGGCCTTGAGCTTGCAGTGTAGCCCAGGCTGGCCTTGAGTTAGAGATCCTCCTGCCTTGGTTTGCAGAGTGCTGGGGTTAGAGATATGTGTTATCACTCCCAGCTCGGGTCTTCTTTTACTCTCTCTGGTGAGCTTTTCGTCTCAGTTGGTGTTCTTTGAAGCCACAGTCCCCTCTTTGGTTCTTTCTGTTGTTGCCTGCTGGGTGAGCACGTGACAGCCGCTTCTGTTCAGACCCACTTCTGCTCACTGCTGGTTTCTCAGCACAGGCCGCATTCTTCTGCTGGCTCCCATGACTGTTTTCACTAGTTAATGGACTCTGTGGGCTCCCTACTCGGCAGTCTTTTTCCCGTAACTTTGCTGCTGAAAGTCCTGAGTTCTACCTGTCAAGCCTGTACGGCCCTGCATTCTGCCACCTGTACAAAACCAGAATGGGAAGTTCCCTCAGAATGGGAAGAGGTAGCTTTCTAAATCAGAGGGACAGTCCCTACATTTCCAGAACAGATTCTTACAAGCTGTGCCTTCAAATAGTAGTCTTCAGTTGTTTGGTTTTCCGAATCAGGGTCTCATGTAGCCCAGGCTGGCCTGGGACTCTCACTCTGTTTCCTCTGCCCGCCTCCACCTCCCAAGTACCGGGATTATAGGGCTGGACCATCACATTTGGCTTCAAGTAGTACTCATTTAAAAAATGTCCTCCAATGTGATACTATGTTTTCTATCTGAAGTTACCATTCCATTTCTGGAAGCCAGCAGTTCCCATGTCCACTTTTGTTAGTGAGGGTTTTTGTGTTCCGGCTTCTGCAGTCTGTATGTGGCCTATTGTATATGTAAGTTAGAGAGAGAAAAATCCATGTCTGTCTATCTGTCTCTCTCTCTCTCTCTTTGGTTTTTTTGAGACAGGGTTTCTCTGTGTGTACCCTGGCTGTGCTGGACGAACTCTGCCTGTTTCTCTTTTCTCCTCGAATAGCACCTTTCCCATGGCACATCCTGATTCTGTTCCTGGAAGTCTGACTCGGCATGCCTTCTGTCTGTGACTTTGATTAGTTTATTAGCAATTACTGGATTTAACTGTCCTTCATAACCTCCAGGCAATGTAGCTTTTTTCACACGTGCCTCCAAGTACCAGCCACGGTGGCTTGCATGTGAAGACATCGGTATCTGTTTAAATTAGTGACTGGAACGTGGGGATGCAGTTCAGTGACAGAGTGCATGACCCAAAGCTCAGGGTTAGTCTCCAGCATTGTAAAATAGCCCCAACAATAGAGCAAAACAAAAGCAACACAACACTGTCACCCAGACAGGGTGAGGAGGAAGCCGGAAGGCAGGCCAGGGGAATCGAGTGCCCGGTACACACCGGAGGACTCTGCTCGCCATGCCTGGTTAGCTCAGCGGCATGCAGTAGAGTTGTTTCTCTGTGAAATACATAACCTCATTTTGTTATACATTCTGAAATATTAAATGTAAGAAAAACAACAGAAGTGATTACTCACTGTTACAAGATTGTTAGTGCTCAGACTACTATTAATTTAGCTAAAGCTTTTTTTTTTTTTCTGTGCTTCATGAGCTGTGGTGGCAGCGCATGCCTTTAGCCGCAGCACTCAAAGCAGGCAAATCTCTGTGAGTTTGGGCCTAGACTGGTCTATACAGTGAGATCCAAGTCAGCCAGGGCCACCTAGGGAAACCCTGGTTTGGGGGTGCGGGGGGAGAAGTTGGTCATTCCAACAAAGCCTTTCTAATTCTTATTTTCAAAAGGAAAATAGTTATATAAATGAGTTAGGGAAAAATAAAAGAGGTACTCTTTTGTAAGAAGTTTTTTTTTTTCTCTTTTTAAAAAAGTGACTTAAGTTCTATTGGGGCAGGGGTAATAGCTCATTTGGTAAAGTGCTTGTCTGTCAAGCATGAGGCCCTGAATTTGGTGTCCTAGAACCCAAATAAATAAATAAAATAAATAAATAGAGATAAAAAAAATTAAATAAAAATAAATAAAACTGGGCAGTGGTGGCACATAATTTTAATCCCAGCACTTGGGAGGCAGAGGCAGGTAGATCTCTGTGACTTCGAGCCCAGCTTGGTCTTTAGGGAAGCAGAGACAGGAGGATGGCTGGGGCTCACTATCCAAACAGCCTAGTGTACTTGGCAACTCCCTAGCCCAGGAGAAACCTGGTAGATGGCATTTGCCTCCTCTCTGTCTCTCCCTTCTTCCCTCTCTCTCTCTCTCACACGCTTTTAGTCTCATTTTCTTTTTGTTTTTGAGACAAAGTCTCCCTGTTCACACTAGGTCTGGCTGACCTAGAACTCACCATTCAGCCCAGGCTGGCCCAGAACTCGCTCTGCAGCCCAGGCTTTCCTTGAACTCACTATGTAGTTCTGGGTGACTTAGAACTCACCACACAGCCAGGCTGGCCTTGAACTCACAGAGATTGCCTACCCCTGTCCCCTCAGTGCTGGGATTAATGGTGTGAGCCACCATGCTTGGCCTCTTGTCACCTTCTAAAGACTTGGAGGCAACAAAACTAGAATCTATATGACAACCTACAAATAATTCAAGCCTTTTCAGCAGCTGCTGTTACAAATTCATCTTGAAAGTTAGTTTAGCAAACAAGAACAACTCATTTTCTCTTCTGTGGGAGGGTCTCTCAAGCCCAGATCGGTCATGAACTTGATACACAGCGAAGGATGACCCTGAGCTTCTGATCCTCCTGCCTCCGTCTCCCAAGTGCTGTGATGACAGACGTATGTTACCACAGCATGGTTTTATATGTTGCTGAGGGCCGAACCCAAGGATTCTTCCTGCTGGCCAGGCCCTCTGCCAACTGAGCAATATCCCAGCCAACTTCAACTTTGTAATACAAAAGATGGAAACAGGGAAGCCCAATCTAAGCTAACCATGCAATGACATTAGATTAAGATTGGCTAGAGAGCCAACCACATTGACAACTAGAGTATGTGCTACCTTCTGTCTCCTAGGGGCAGCAGGCGTATAATGGTCTCACATCACTCAAGTTTAAATACTTCTCTCTCGGGTGATAACATTTTCTTGGGAAACATTTGGGAGTCAGTAATGTTAATATGGAGTATAAGGTTAGGGGCTTTGTGGGAAGTATTACACTGGAAATGTGGTTCACTAATTTTGCTTAGGTCTCAAATGAACACGCATTATTATATTTAAGTTTTAGTTAAATAAAAGTGCCATATCCACTTTTTAGAGTTTTCAAACTTTATTCTTCTAGGTCATAAATAAGGTTCATCTTAAGACAAATCATGTCGTAAAGAGAGATGCTGATGGGCATTTACGAATCAAGACTATCTATGATCAGAGTATTGAAGAGTAAGTTTGCCGCTCCTTTGCCGTTTGTTTGTTTGTTTGTTTGTTTGTGACATCTTACTAAATTGCCCAAACAGCATCACCTCATTGTATTGTCCAGGATCACCTCAAACTCATCATCTTCCTGCCTCATCCTGTTGACTTTTTTCTATTGTCAGTCTAAGTATTAAAGGTATTTTCATGCTTTTCCAGCATAATATCCATAGATGGAATAGAAAACAGCTAACACAACTCGAACATAGAACTGAGTAGAGATTGCCTTTATTCTGAAAAGGCAAAGGCTGTGATATATAATTAAAATCTGTTCATCATGAATACTTTAAAGAGAACGAGGCCTTGCTCAACTGTGGCCATAGCGCTTGTCAGTAACTGTTAAATTTAAACAGTTGCAAATATAAACCACAATAAGGAGGTTTACAGAGTTATTCAATAGCTGGATTATGCAGTCTGATTTACATGTTGTCTGAGGGCGGTCCAGGGACAGGGACAGGGACATTCCAAGTCTGAGCAGTTCATCAAGTGCTCACAGAGCAGTCATGTTGTTCTCTGGCCTAGCCATTCTGAATGGATGAGATAATGAAGGGTAATCATGCAGTTCCGTGCTTGGTTCCAGAATAAAGTCACACACCCGCTGAGGTAAGCCAAGACTTTGGAAGACGGGCTCTGAGCTTTTTTTCTTTTTTTTAAGATTTATTTATTTATTATTATATAGTATTCTGCATGTACACCTGCATGGCAGAAGAGGGCACCCAGATTCTATTATAGATGGTTGTGAGCTACCATGTGGTTGCTGGGAATTGAACTCAGGTCCTCTGGAAGAGCAGCCAGTGCTCTTAACCACTGAGCCATCTCTCCAGCCCCAAGCTTTGAGCCTCTATATAAGACCTTTTAGGTCCCTTGACAGATACAATCCTGACAGATGGCCGGGTGCTCTGACCCAGGGTGGCCATACTATTCTTGTGTGGTTGTAGAGATTGAACCCAGGGCCTTGTGCCCACTAGACATGTGACCCACCACCGAGCTTTGTCACCAGTCTTCAGAGTGGCAATTCTTATGTTTTCCTCATTTTCTCCTTCGGTTCTCCTCATTTCCAGGTTGCTCCCTGAGAAAAGATATCTCGTAAAGGTATGTAGTAATAAATAATCATCAAGTGGACACTTCACAGGTACATTTTATTACGTGTTAATTCTTCCATGAAAAAGAAAAACATATACGTGGCTTGTGAATGAATGAATGAATGAATGAATAAATGAAATATTTTGGTAGTAAATGTATTTCTCATTTTAATAAAGGTGGTTTTATATTTAGCAGAACTTTGTTGGTGTCTGACATCAAATGATCATTTTATAATTTGATATTAAATCAGCATTCTCATCTCTTTTTATCTCGGTCTGTCAAGTTTTGGGGGAACAGTGCATGCTGAGGATAATGGACAGAGGACAGCTTTTGTGACCTATTGAGGGTACCGCACTCTGGGTGGGCATGTTCTCTCTCCTGAGGGTTAGCTGGCGTGCCAGTGTGACACGGCAGGGGCATGATTGTCGATATCATTCCTGTGTGTGTGTGTGCTGTGAGTGCGGGCGCGTGTGTAGCGGCTAACTCTCCAGAGCGCTCCCAAGGTTGCTCTAAGGTCATCATGGGTCAAGCTTGATTGGGGCCTGCCTCTACCCACTGAGCCATCTCATCAGCCCCAGAGTCTTTTATACAGACTCCATCTCAGCAAGGGAGGGTGTGTGTGCAGCCGTGCGTGCCTGCAGGCTCTCTCTCGTGTGCGCTCGCCCTCTCTTGTGTGCACATAGAGGCACAGGTAGAGGTCAGGGACAACCTTCAGGGTTAGCTCTCCCTTTCCACTGTGGGTTCCTGGGATGGGCGAGGATCGTCAGGGCTGTGGAGTGCATGCCATCACCTGCTCAGCCATCCTGTTGGCCCTCATCAGGGCTCTACCTGTGGAGACTCGCGTGGAGGTTAAGCTATCTCTCTGCAGCCCACAGACTAATGAGCTCCTACATAAGATTTTCTTATCATGAGCCACCTTAACACTGGACTCTAAATGAGCCTCGGGCTTGAATCGTAAGGTTGGAATGTGCATCTTCGTTAATGTACTCAGTCTCCAGGAGTTAAGATTTATGCTTTCTAAGGCATGAGCTGGAGCTGAGGCGTTTCTGCCAGACTCCACTAGATTCACTCTCTTGCTGCCACGTGACCCCAGATAGGCGTCTGCATTCCAGAATCCTGGGAGGTTTTTTTTTTTTCCTTTTTCCTCCTTTTGTCTTTCCATGATTGTTTTCTTAAACACACTCTATTCCATGACTGTAATTCTAACAAGATTTTTCTGTTTTCTTTAGAACAAACTTTTCCCACAAGCTATTTCTTATTTAGAGAAAACGTTTCAGGTTCGGAGACCTGCCGGCAGGATCTTACTGAGCAGGTACGTGACATCAGACACTGATCATTTCCTCCATTCGTTTAGCCTCCATGTGGTTGTGCTGTTTGCTTTGTAAGGCTTATTTGGGACTTATGGTTCAGAGAGTGAGGGTCCGTGGTGGTGAAGAGGTCGTTGGTGGCAGGCGGCAGGCAGCTGGGGCAGCAGCAGAGAGCTCACATCTGGGACCCCACGCTGGAAAAGAGAACCCACTTGAAATGGCAAGGGTTTGTGCAACCTCAGTGCCCCCAGTGACATACTCCCCAAACAGCCACCAACCGGGGACCAGACTTACTGGGAAGATCTATTTTGAGCCACCACAAGTGGCTGCCTGCGTACGGCTGTATTGTAACTGCTGGGAACCGTTCTCTTTCTCTCTTTCTAACTTTCGATGCGTGAATAAACCAAAGACAATGTGCCACCAACCAGTACCTGCGGAAAGAAAACGACCCACACAGATACTGCACTGGGGAGTGCGCGGGGCACACCAAGTGTGGGCCCGTCATAGTGCCCGAGGAGCATCTCCAGGTATGCCTGCCGTGCTCGGCGGGGCTTTCTGCTGTAAGCAAGACATCCAGAATCCTTCTCAGCAAGAGTTTCCAGGTCAAAGTGCCGAAGCACGTTAGCCTGTTTGCTGTGCTCTGGAGTAAACCTGGCCTCCTGCATGCTAGGAGGCACCCTGCGGTAGCCACGTCCCCGACCCTGCAGCTCCGTGTTCTCCCAGCAGCCCCTCCCAGCTCGGGTGCTGGCCTTATTCATCCATAGCTTTGCAAGCTCCTTTGATGCTTTCATTGGTCCATCATGTTTATGCTTGGGTGTGCTGCAGCAGTAGAGTTGAGGACTTTCCCCCATCTCCAAAATATTTCTTTTAGCATTTTAAAAGGACAGTTTAATGTCTCCTAAAATACAAACTGTCAGCTTCAACCCGAGTTCTGGCTTTAATCCATAAAAATACTAGCAGCTGACCAGGCCCAGTGACATATACCTCCAGTTTTACTGAAACCAGAGGATCACTTGAGCTTATGAATTCAAGAACAGCCGGGGCACCGTTGCAGGATTCTGTTTCAAAAAAGACATAATAGTGGTTGTATATATGTGTTCAGGGGTGTTCTTTATGAAACTATAAATAGACATATTTAGTTTATGAAATTACAGTGTAGCTACAAATGGAATGTTAGGCAATACTTGGAAAGGAAATCAGTCTCTGTACTGACTGGAAGACGTGTGTCAGCTCTTAACTGAAAGAAGAAAGGTTGGGAGTTGGTAGGCCTAGCTAGTTCGTTTATCTAAAAAGAACAGATGTGCATACGCCAAAACAAAACAAAAGCCCTCTGCAGTGAGCCAGGGGTGGTGAGAATGTCTCTAGTCCCAGTACTTGGAAGGTAGACGTGGGAGGCCCTCAGGTTTGGTTTCAGCCTGGGCTACATAGCAAGACTTACCCCAGTGGGCAAAAACAATCAGGAGACACCACTGCACCCTCACTTCCTGTCCATCCTCATAGGGTGGCTGCTGCCAGCGCCGTGGCTGCTCAGCTCTGAGTAACTCCTTGCCTCTCCAGTTAGGGCCAGAGGAAAGGAATTGCATGTTATATTCTAAGAACAAAGAGTCTCCCCTGAGCTGTCTATGCTGATACCTGTGTGAATCCCAATTACACAATCTAACCGGGCGGTGGCAGTGCACACCTCGAATCTCAGCACTCAGAAGGCAGAGGCAGGCAGATCTCTGTGAGTTTTGAGGCCAGCCTAGTCCACAGAGTGAGTTTGAGGACAGCCAAGGCTACACAGAGAAACCCTGCAGAGATGGCTCAGAGGTTAAGAGCACTGGCTGTTCTTCCAAAGGACCTGAATTCAATGCCCAGCAGTCATGTGGTGGCTCACAGCCATCTTGATGATGCTCCTCAGCTAGCCCGGTCTCTGATCTGCTTTTTCTGCTCACCTGTGCGTGCAGCCCTGCAGGGTCTGCCGAGAGGGTAAGTGGCCCTGTGGAGCAGTGGGTGTGCTCGATCAAGAGGGCGTCCAGGATGCAGACTTTGTTCTTTACGTTGGTGCTCTGGCCACGGAGAGATGCAGCCACGAAAACATCATTTCTTACGCAGCCTATTGTCAGCAGGAGGCAAAAATGGACAGGTAAGCTTACCTCTGAGGCCGCTCCCCAAAATACTCTATGTGAAAGGAAGTTTGCATCTGCTAGGTGACTTCTGGGATTAAGACATGTTATTACATGAAAGAAAGTGAAAATTTTCCCTTGACTTTTTCCTCTTTCTTAGAAAAAAAAATATTGTTTGTATGTACATATGTGTGTCAGAGTATGTGTACCACATGTTTGTAGAGCCCAAGGATGTCAGGAAAGGGCATCAGATTCCTTGAAATTGGAGTCACAGGTAGTTGTGAGCCACCGCTCAAACTAGGGTCTTCTGGAAGAGCAGCCAGTGCTCTAACTGCTGAGCCATCTCTCCAGCCTCTCTTTGCATCTCCCTCCCCCCAAAAAAATCTACTGTTAAGAGAGAGTTTTTGAGGGGTCTGGAGAGATGGCTCCCAGGTTAATTAAGAGCACTGCCTGTTCTTCCAAAGGTCCTGAGTTCAATTCTCAGCAACCACGTGGTGGCTTACAACTATCTAAGATGAGATCTGGTGCCCTCTTCCGGAGTGCAGGCACACATGCAGGCAGAATACTGTATAAATAATATATAAAGAAATATTTTTTAAAGAGATAATTTTTTATTAAAAATACACACACAAGATTGAGAATTTTATCGTCTTGCTAATTCCTCTTTAAGGAAACAATTTGGACATTAAATATTACTACTTTTAACACCTTAAACTGTAAGAATATAAAAATATTCTAGTATTTGTATTACCTACCAATTTAACATCTTACAAGTTAACTCAGTAAAAACTGACTACATATGCAAAGGATTGCCTGTCACATCCCAGAACATTTGTGAAGGGAAATGGTAACTCTAACGTGACTTAAAGTGTTAGAGTGTGAAGTTCAGAAATTAGTGTGTTTAATTCACATGCATTTCATGACCATTGGCTGGCTCTACATATCTGCCAAAGACTTGTTGACTTTACAAAGTTGTTTTTCTTTTCTTTCTTTCTTATATTTATTTATTCATTTATTGTTTGAAATGGGTATTGCTAAGTAGCCCCAGGTTGGCCTTGAACTTAGAGTGATTCTCCTGCCTCAGCTTCTGGATTACAGAAGTATGCTTCCAGTTCCTGAAGGGTATGAGAAGTAAGCCTGTCTCATGAAAGCAGTCAGTCACTATGATGTAATGGTTCCTTCCTCTCACTGCTGTTACAGAGAACCCAACAGAAATAAGTGAAGAGGGCTGGAGAGATGACTGAGTGGTTGTGAGCACATACTGCTTTCCCAAAGGACCCCAGTTCCCAGCACCCACACCAGGCTGACTCACAACTCCGTTTGTGACCCTTTATTTCCAAGGGACCTGATGCCCTCTTCTGGCCTCAGGGAGTACTGCACTCACATGCACAGACCCATACTCTGACACAACTACATCGAATTAGAAAATGTAGGGATAAAGAAATGCCTCAGTGGTTAAGAGCTGTTGCTCTTGCAGAGGACATAGGTTCAGTTCCTAGCACCCACCTGAAGGTTCATAACCATCTTACCTCCAGTTCTAGGAGATCAGATAACTTCTGACCTCTGCAGACACCAGGCACACATGTGGTACACATACATACATACATACATACATACATACATACGTATATACATACATGCAGGCAAAACATTCACACACATAAAAATAAATCTAAAAATAAATAAAAATGAATTTAAAAAGTTAAGGGAAGAGGATTCATTTTCCCTCATAACTTCCAGGCACACTTTATCATCACAGGGAAAGTGTGACAGAGATGAGCTCTAGAGTGGGAGGCAGCTGGTTACACTGCGTTGGCAGTCAGGAAGCAGAGAGAGACATGGTCCATAGCTTAGTGCCACTCACATTGAGGGTGGATTTTCCTTCCTCAGTTAAGCCTCTTTGGAAATACACTCATGCCCGGAAGTGTGTCTCCCAGGTGGTGGTAAGTCCAGTCACAGAGACAGTGAGATGAACTCTTATAAATCCATCCCTTCTCAGTGTGAAACCCAAATGCATCCTCACCTCATTGATGTTGCTTTTGAGGGAAGGTCTTACTTAGGTAGTCCAGGCTAGCCTTGAATTCACTGTGTAGTAAAATAACCTTGAATTCTTAAACCTCCTCCCCATCTCACCTACCAAATAATGAAGTTATAGGGCATATATAGTATGCTAGTATGTCTGACTCAAACATATTGTTTTTAAGCCACAATATAAAAGCTATGTTGAGCTTTATATCTTAGAATCAAGGTGACTTACCCAGATGAGTAGGGGAAAGCTATAAAAATTCCAATCCCAGGTTGACTGAATCTAGGTTAATTAATCCCATTTCTGTGTCTCCTGATGCTGAAAGCGTGCACTGTATCTGCTCATCTTCTGGTAGGAGAATTCAGTATAGGAGCAAGACACATGAGAGCCCTGGATTGGAAGGCGTGTTTCAGTTTTGTTCTGCTCTTTAGTTAGTTGTGGCTTCTTTACTGTCTGGTTCACATTTAATATGAACGAACAGCTAAAAGAATAAATAAATGGTCTATGCACCAATGAATGTGAAACTAATCATGCTTGGGGCAAGGTTTGCTTTCTTCTAGAATGTTGATAAGGAACAGAGGGCATCACAGTATCTTTAGTTCTGCCCGCTCCGCCTACCATTCACGCACATGAGATAGGGTCTCCTGTAGTCCAGCCTGGCCTGGAACCCACTCACTGGATAGCTCAGGGTGGCCTTGAGTTCCTCCTCCTCCTCCCCACTCCCAGGATTAGGAAGCCCCCTGTGCCACACCCAGTCCGTTATTCTGAGTCTGGAATAATGTGTGTGAGTCCCTGCCCACCCCACAAAGAAGGTGAACAAAACAAACTTGTGTGCTTTCCTCCTGGCATGTATAGATTGCAGAAGGAGGCAGATAATAGTTAAATATACCTACAAGGAAGCATTTGGTTTTAAATGTGATACATTAAATGTGTAGCATAGAACAAAAGGAGAGAATTGCAAGGGGTATCATTCAATTTTTTTGGGAAGAAAGACCTTTGAAGAAGTAAAAATTTAGCTTCAGCCTGAGCATTCTTAGGCTTCAGTCAAATAAACAGGTAGGGGACGCTCTGTGGGTGGAGAAGTGCATGTTTGCAGTCTTGGCTGCTTGGAAGGCTAGTTCAGGCAAATTGAAGGTTTGGGGCTAGCCTGTACCTGTATAACTTTTTTTTGAAAGCTTCTTAATATGTTGCCATGAAGCTCACTATGGAGCCTTGAACTCAAAGTGATCCTCCTGCTTCTGCTTCCCAAGTGCTAGAATTACAGGCATGTACTACCATGCCTGGTTTAGCATAGGCAACCTACCAAGACCCTGTATCAAAATGGAAAAAATAAATAAGTGTTGGGAACATAGCTTAGTGGTAGAGTGTTTGTCTAGCATGTGTGAGGCCCCGAGTTGAGCCAGAATAAAGAAAGAAAAAGAGGGGTGGAGGGGGTGAAATTCATCCTACAAAAAAAAGTCCTGTGGACCCGTTGCTGTAAGCCCCTTTAAACAAGGCCTGATGGTACAAGCCTGTGATTCCATCTATCCAGGAGACCAAGGCAGGAGGAACACAAGTTCAAGGCTACCTAGGCAGCAGAGGGACTTTTAGTTCAAGGCCAGCCCAGGAAACTCATTGCAACCTTGTGCTAATCCCACCAGGCGAGAATTAAGACCTCAACCACAATTTTTGAGCCACATTTGAAGCAAGCTTTAGTAAATACTGGCCAGAACGATGGACAGTGCCAAGTCCGTACGGGGATTTTCAGAGAATGGCCACAGACTGTGTTAGTCTCGTGCTTATAACGGCGAAATCCACGGGGCTGAGTGCTTCCCACCTTCATCAAAGCGGGGGCAAGCATAGAGGCTGACATTCTTCCTGCCTAATGGGATCAAGCGCAGCCTGTGCAGTTGAGGCAGCCAACCTTGTTTACAGAAGTGAGAACACGTGGCCTGTTACCTTACATGAGCAACTGCTCAAAGCCTTCCAGGGGGTTATCGTCCTTGAGCAAGTGGGGCTTACAGCTTAGGGGCATTTTTTTTCTTTTGTAGATCTCTTAAGCACAGTAATTTAAATGTAAAAAGAAAAGAGAAAAATAAGAGTCCAGTTGACTGTACAAATGGAGAGAGGACCCTAGGGGTCTACCTCACCATCCCATCATACCCAGTTCCCATCATGCTCTAGAAGAAGCTACAACACCGTAATGAAGCTCATGGGAATGGGCAGGGAGAAGTGGCCCTGAGCACCCTCACATCCGCAGGGAAAGTTCATCACAACACAGGTTTTGGGAACAGCAGAAAGGTTCATTATAAGAATGGATATGGAGCCAGGTGGTGGGGGCACGCACCATTAATCCCAGCACTCGGGAGGCAGAGGCAGGTGGATCTCTGATTTTTGAGGTCAGCCTGGTCTACATAGCCTGTCCAGGACAGCCAAGGCTACACAGAGAAACCCTATCTCAAAAAACAAAAAGAAGAAAAGAAACAGATATGGTTTTATTAACAGGAATGATGCCAGGGAAGGGGTATTTGTTCACCAGACTGCCAGGAAGAACCTTCATGGTATCAGAGATGGACACCCTGGAGTTTGGTGCAGAAGGGTGTGGAGGCAGCAAATGTACAAGCCTTTGGAGCTGCAGTTCAAGGCAGGAACTCCACAGCAGCCCCTAGCAGTTATAGATAAAACAGTGACGTAGGGTCCCTCTGTGCAATTACCAGCAGATTATCAGAACGCTGAGAGTAAGGGAAGAATGAGGGATCTGAGAGTGTTCCCAAGGGCCAGGCCTAACAAGGCTGGTGATAGCACAGGCTTACACACAGAGACCCTGTGAGCATGGATTGTGACGACCAGTTTCCAACCCTCTGTGCAGGCAGAAGTGAAGGAAGGTGCTGGGTAGCAACAGGCCAGTGAGTTACAGTGTTACAGACCGTGGTTCTTCAATGGCTCTGCGGGGTAAAGAGGGTCACCATGACGAGGACCGGAAATGGACAGTTCAGACGAGACCCAGAGTCAGAGCCTTGGTATCAGATGACTTCAGTGACCCACACAGAGGCCCAGAGAACCCTAAACCACGGCGAAGAGCCAAAAGCACCATTCCTGAGATAGAGCGGGGTGGGGCTTGGCCTTGTTACCGGCTTCATCAGAAGGAGAAATGCCCCTGGCCTTACAGCAGTAGGAAACCACAAGAAGACTGACAGCAGCCAGCTCTCCAGCTTGCTGCTTGCCCTGGGCCCAGCTCTCTAGAGCTGCCCACATTGTTCAGCATGGAGTCTTTATTTTTACCTAAAGAGTCTTTTTTTTTTCTTTTTGTTTTGGTAACGACTAGCATGTTTTGGTTCTAAGCCTGGCTATTCTTAGCACTCCTTTAAAAGCCTTTAACTTGGGCTAGAGGGGCGGCCCATTAGTTGAGAGCCCTTACTGCTATGGCAGAGGACCTGAGTTCAGGTCGTAGCCCCCACATTAGGCTGCTCACCAGCGCCTGTAACTCCGTTCTAGGTTATTGAGCACCCTCTTTGGTTTCCAGGGTATCTATATTCACGCCGCATACCCACATACAGGCAGACACATAAACAATCAAAAAGAGTAAAAGACTTTTTAAAAAGGTCTTCAACTTGTTTCATATAGTCAAGTTGAGGTTTTGTGTAAAAATTCACAACTAGATTCCTCCCCACCCGCTCATAAAAAAAGTCAACAAACTGCCAAGTATCTGGCAATAAAGTTGTGAGTCATAAAAGATAATCTTTAAAAAACATAGGAACATAAAGAGGCTGCAGACGTAGACTATGTGGTGGTAGAGGGTTTCCCAGAGCGTGTGAGGCCCAGGGTTCAGAATTGTGGCAGCAGCGGACTAGACTGTGTTGAAAGGCCAAACTCAAGAGAGGGACAGCAAGTTCCTAGTGGGCTGAAGCCTGCAGTGACATACTTAATTTAGAAATCACTGTGGTTAGGTTTGTTTTTTTTTTTTTGAGATGGGGTTTTATTGCTATGTAGCTCAGGATAGTTTCAAATTGTCAGTTTTGCCCAGCTTCCCAGTTCTGGGCTATAGGCACATGGCACCATGTCTGTCCTTTGCTAATGTTTTGATTAATGATATACTTCTTCAAAGTACCCAAGTCCGGTGCTATCAGGAAATAACAGTTTATTACTTAAGTAGGACAAATATTCATTGTAAGTATAATATTTATTATAACAATGAGATCTGTGGTTATTTCCACAGTAAACTGTTAGAGGACACAGTTGGGGTTCCTTCACATTGTCTGTATGCCACAGCTTTGAAAGACAGCCAAATGCACAGTGGTGATTACTCAGGGTGCTGAACGCTTACAAGGCCCCATTCCCCTCCAGAAAAACAGATGTTGCTTTTTCAGGCCATTGGAAAGCAAAATATCTTGAAAGGGAAAAAAAAAAAAAAAAAAAAAAAAACCCAAGAATTAGCTATAAAATTGTATTTGCTAGTAAACAATGTCCTTGAGCTGTCTTTTATAGGGAAATATAGGTTAGCAAATGCTTTAAGTATCACTGGAATATAGTGAAAAGTGTCATGTTTATTTTAACAGGCCGATAGCAGGATATGCTAACCTGTGTCCAAATATGATCTCCACCCAGCCACAAGAGTTTATTGGGATGCTGTCCACAGTGAAACATGAGATCATTCACGCCCTGGTAAACGCTGTTAACTTCTGTCCCTTCCTTCAGGCCTTTGATTTGTTGCATAGTTAGTCACTTTAATACAGGTTTTAAGTGATATGTGAATTCTTAGGTTTGTGTTCAGTAAAACCTGATTATGTGTCTGTCAAGAAGAATTTTTAATGGTCAGGATCGGGGTAGGTTGAGTTTTGCTATCTGGTATGATTTATAATTAAACAATCATTCCCACTGGGTAAGTAAGACTTTTGAAAAGGTGATTAAACTTGTGAAGAGAAGCATCTTGGAGCCAGATAGGATGGCTCGGGCCTGTAAATCTAGCATTTGAGATGCTAAGGCAGGAGGATTGCTGCAAGTTCCAGGCCCTGATTACAAGCATGTGCCGCCATAGCCATCGTGTGCAAGGCTGGCCAGCCACTCTAGCAGCTGAGCTCCATGCAGAGCTGAGTACCCCTGACACGGAAGTGGAGGGACAGGTATGTGTATGTAATGCCAATTTGAGGCTTAGACTTTGAGCTTTTGTAGGTCCTGGTAGAAGTACACTTGATCCCTCTGCTCCCGACATCATTCAGTATTGTTGATAATTTCAATAGCAGCGTTACCTAGCTGCAATTTTTGCACTTTGTAAATTTGGCTGAAGAAGGTAGCCCAAAAATATCCTTTTTGTTGTGTTTATGGTGCCTTAGATAATAACTTTTTCTTACGTTTTCCTCTCTTCAAATCTGATATTTATAAATAAAGGCCACTGATGTGGTAGGGGGTTGGTCCTGCAATTCATTGTGCTAGTTTTATATTTTAAAATTTTTTCCATATTTGGAAATGATATCTAATAGGGTCTCCAACAAGAAAAAAATACCAAAATATCTGTAAAACCACACAGATGAATTAAAAAGTACAAGCCTTCATGCTCTGTAGTGTGTGCCTGGAAGCATTATGAGACATAGCATTGACATACATAGTATTTAGCCTGAAAACAAATTTAAAATATATAAGGTACTTTAGAAAATCTTGTTTAAAAACATTTACATCAGAGGGGGCAGCAGCCCTACCAGGCCACAGAGGAAGACAATGTAGCCATTCCTGATGAGACCTGATAGACTAGGGTCAGAGGGAAGGGGAGGAGGACCTCCCCTATCAGTGGACTGGAGGAGGGGCATGGGAGGAGATGAGGGAGGGAGGGAGGGTGGGAATGGGAGGGGACAAGGGAGAGGGATAAAGCTGGGATATAAAATTAATAAATTTTAATTAATAAAAAAATTAATTAATTTCTAAATGAAGAAGATGAAGGAAAAAAACCATTTATATCGGCCAGGCAGAGGTGGCACATGCCTTTAATCCAAGCAGTCAAAGCAGAGTGGCTCTCTGTGAGTTTGAGGCCAACCTCCTCTATAGAGGGAGTCACAGGACAGCCAGGGATACACAGAGAAACTCAGAGAAATTTGGTCTTGAAAACCAAATAAAAAAAAAAAAAATTACATTGGTGGGCTGGAGAGCTGACCAGCCGAGAACACGAACTGCTCCTTCACAAGATCTGACTTCAGTTGCTAAGACCCATGTGGGGCAGATCACAACTGCCCCTCCCTCTAGCTCCAGGGCACCGAGCACTCTCTTACGGCTCCTGAGAGCTTCCACATATATAGATACATTCTCATTCTCACAGACACATGCTTGTGAATAAAACCAGAAATGCTCTTAAAATGTTGTTGTTCGGAGTTTTAAAGTGTAGCTAAAGCTCCCTTCCTTGCTATTGAGTGGAAGCTGCGGGGCGCTCTTGTGATATCAACAGCGCCTCAGGCGCTACTGTGTCTGCTTGGACTTAGCACCCTCCTGTAAGACGCTTTAACTTCTTTCTTCCAGGGTTTCTCTGCTGGGCTCTTTGCCTTCTACCGTGATCAAGATGGAAACCCCCTGACTTCAAGGTCTGCAGATGGCCTCCCACCTTTCAACTATAGGTATTTACCGTTTTCATTCTCGTTCTTCTCCTTTAGGGCTAGGGCTTTAGACTGAGAACCACAGCATTTGCTGCAGGGAGTGGCAGTGTCTTCATTGCCACCTGACGGAGCTATAGATACTAAGACAATTTCCAGTTTTAGTTTTGTTTTTTCAAGACAGGGTTTCTCTATGTGGCCCTGGCTGTCCTGGAACTCCCTCTGTAGACCAGGCTGGCGTTGAACTCAGAGATCCACCTGCTTCTGCTTCCCAAGTGCTGGGATTAAAGGCGTGCACCACCTCTGCCCAACGATAGTTTTATCATCAACAGCCAAATCATATAAACCATCTCAAAATCTATCCAGACTAGGTTAAATAAACAAATTATAATATGTTCATAAAACTGAAAACTACATAATACTAAAAAACCCACACACACACTATTGGCTGGGGTGTGGATCAGTAGTAGAACACGAGCACGTGAGGTCATAGGTTCAGCACCAGCCAAAAAAAGAAAAACAAAACAAAACAAAACACCACATACCTTTGCTGTATTGCAGAAACGTGGATAGATTTCTCAGGTATAGCGTGAAGCAGACTAAGTCAAATAGCCTGTTTATGTGGAGGTCAGGTGCTGGTGTTCATAAAAGATGAATGGCTTTGCTTTAGGGAACAGTCTGCCGCCTGCTGTAAAGAAGCCACAGGTCGGGCAGTGTCAGGGCTGCTGACTGTTCTGTAGGTTTCTCAGGGTAGTGACATGGGGTAAGCATTAATAATTCATCGGGGCTGGCAAGATGGCTCAGCAGGGATCGCTCACGCCGTACAAGCCTAACGTAACACATAGTACATACATACACACGTGCACACACTAATAAGTAGATCTCCAGTGAAATAGTTCACACTGGTTAGTATGTATTTGTTTGTTTGTAATATTTTTAGAGTAATTATAAAGTACAAAATTCTAAGCAGGAGTGGTGACCTGTAATTTCATCGCCTGGGTGCTGGAGGCAGGAAGCTCAGAAGTTCAAGGCCAGTCGTCAGCTGCACAGTCAGTTCAGGAGAGGCCTACATGAGACCTCACCTCAAAGAACCAAAAGGGGCTGCAGGTGCACAACCAAGAAACAAAACATTGATGCCTAAGTGGATGTTTTTCCTGGACTGTGCTTTTTATTTGTTAGCCTGGTCTTTGAGAAGACTGATGGAAACGGAAATGACGAGGTTAGCATGATCTGTGGAGTGGGAGAATGATGTATGTGAGGACTCAAGGGAAGCTGACGTTTTGTGAACTCTTCCAGCATAAATGGAGATACTGGAGTAATAAATTCAACTGTCAGCTACGCAGAACTGGATTAGGTTCTAGCCCGTTTGGAGAAACCATTTTAGCTGGGCTTGGTGGTTTGTACCTGGAATCCCAGAATGTGTGAGGCCGAGGCAGTAGATGAAGGAGTTCAAGGCCAAACTCTGCTACATTGCAAACTTAAGGCCAGCCTGTACTACACGAGACTCTGTTTGTTTGGTTTAAAAAAATAAAAAATGGACAAAAACGAAAGGGAGGTGAGGAAGAGGGCTAAGAAAAACTGTTAACCCTTGAAGGATTTTGGTTGATTAATGAGCTAAAAACTATTTATTTTCTTGCTGGCTTTGTTTGTTGTGTTTAAACACCATCTTCCAAAGATAAGTAAATAAAAATCAAATGAATGAATGCAGTGACCCCAACCCATGAGTAATAAGAGTACTGAATAGCAGGGTGTCGGGTGGAGGACAAAAGCGATGGCTGGGGCCAGGAGGTCCTGCATAAGCTGATGGCTGATCCAGACAACTTCACTAAGAAGTACAGCATCTGTGGTGGAAGGGCCGAGATGAGCAGAGAGCCAGGTGAGCCAGCATTCACAAAGAACACGGGCTGCCTCAGGCGGCTGCCTAAGGACTGATAACCACTTCCGGGGGAGAGTTGTCTCCCCAGAAATGGCAGCCTTCACTCTAGGAGGCACTGGCTTTCGTCCTGGACTGGCCTTGCCAAGTCCACTCCTGAACAAGGACACAGAACTGAAGTTCCCTTTGTCCATTCACCAGGGCCTCTGAGGAAGTCCGGGTCAGTCTGGCTCCCCAGAATGCGTGTGACCAATTGCCTCACGCTCCTGCTGCCATGACGTTCCCCCCACAGTGGACTGTATCCACCACCGCCGCCACCACACACACACAGCGTTTCCCTGTAGCCCTGGCTGTCCTAGAACTCACTCTGTAAACCAGGCTGGCCTCAAACTCAGAGATCCTCCTGCCTCTGTCTCCCAAGTACTAGGACTAAAGGCGTGCTCCACCATTGCCCAAGCTAACTATATCCATTTTTAAATCACATTCCAAAATAAGGTGTCTCTTAAAAAAAAAAAAAAAAAAACTTCTCTAAATTGGAAGCAGATAAACAGATGCTATAAAAGGAACTGGTTATTCCCCAGAGATATGGCCCAGTAAGACAGGCTAGCCTCGAACTTACATGTAGCTAAGGATGACCTTGACTTCCCTCTGACAGGTGTTTCCCCACAGCTAGTGTACCCGATGCTGAGGACCAAACACAGCTCCAGCACTGTACCGCCAAGCCGCATCCCTCGCCTGGCACTTCAGTTTTGATGTACATGTTTTGGGGTTCTCCTACAAGGCAGAAGGATAGTCATGTCACTATCAACTCTTTACCTCGCATCTCTTTTGTCTGATGTTACCATCGCGGCTACAGCCCTCTTCTGAGAACCTGCTGTGAAGCACAGGTCTTCAATGATTTTGCTTCCCACTTACTTGTGTCCTTGAATCTAAGCAGCATTTTCTTGGGCTTGGATAGTCCAATCATGCATTTTTCAAAACCCCTTTTGCTACTACCATCATGGGATATTGGTTTTCACAGCGGCCTTGAAATTTTAGACAGGGTATGAGAACCCACAGAGCTGGCAGTTCTTCATGAAACTATCCAGCTCCCGTGAATAAATGCTTCTCAGCTTGATGCGGCTCTTCGCTTATTTCCAAGGCTCTGAAAAAATTGAAAATCAACTCTCATTGAATTTGCACCAGAATTTCCAGAGACCTTTACTGTGCCATTTTCCTGAGAATTCGCTAGAATTTAACTTTGTAGATGACTTAAAACAAGAATTTAACCCTTTCCTTAATGGATAACTAGTTTCAGTGCATAGCGATGAAATCATTTTTTCATTAAAATGGCAGTATATTTTTCCAGTTTCCTTTTGTGCGTGGGTCTCACTCTGCTTTGGTTCCTTATCTTTCTTCCTTTCTTTTTTAAACTTCTTGGAAGAAGCCAGGGAAGGCTGGGTATAGCTCAGTGGCAAAGCGCTGCATCTCTGGGAAGTCAAAGTTAATTCATGGTTGTCCCAGCTCAGGATTATTGTGTAAGCTTGAACAAGTCCTTCTATCTCCATAAGCCTCTGCCTCTTTACCTCCAAAAGACTGCTAGAAAACCGTCATGAAGCCTGGCGTGGGGACACACACCTGAAATCCCAGCACTCAGGGAGACAGAGGCAGGGGGAGCTCTGTGAGTCCGAGGCCAGCCTGGTCTACACAGTGAATACCAGGCCAGCTAGGGCTACCCAGTAAGAGCCCAGCTCAAGAAAGAAACTAAAATGCTTATAAGTACATTTCGTGGATATGACACATAAGAAGCTCAAGTATTTTCGTGTCATGCTGACATTCCTAGGCGCTCTTACATTTAAAGTTGTAAGTGGCCAAAAGCCACTGTCTTCTTATTCTGCAATTACAGCCTTGGCTTATACCAGTGGAGTGATAAAGTGGTTCGAAAAGTGGAGAGACTGTGGAACGTGAGAGACGACAAGATAGTCCACCACCCTGTGTATCTCCTAGTGACACCACGTGTTGCTGTGAGTATCACTGACCGTCTCGTCTCCTTTCTCATCACGGCCCTTCTTTACTGGTCACTAGTGTTTGTGAATGTGTACTTAAATTTCAGTCCATAATGGAAAATGTGTGAAGACAGTGTAAGAAAGCAACAAGCCAGGACAGAAGGGAGGAAACAGAATGTTGGAGGAGCATATTGTGGTCCCCACCAAGCCCGCAGCTTTAAGGGATGAGATGAGAGGTGCTTGTGCCTAGGGAAA
Organism: Meriones unguiculatus; assembly: GCF_030254825.1. Classification (NCBI taxonomy): domain Eukaryota; kingdom Metazoa; phylum Chordata; class Mammalia; order Rodentia; family Muridae; genus Meriones; species Meriones unguiculatus. The sequence goes on from NC_083364.1 coordinate 36,680,466, forward strand.
AGCAACTTTATTCAGTTTTTGGGAGCCAGGAAGTTGGCTTGGAGTATAAAAGTACCTGCCACAGAGCCTGGAGAGATGGCTCAGAGGTTAAGAGCACTGGCTACTCTTCCAGAAGTCCTGAGTTCAATTCCCAGCACCCACATGGTGGCTCACAGCCATCTATAATGAGATCTGGTGCCCTTTTCTGGCGTGCAGGTGTACATGCAGACAGAACACTGTATACATAATAAATAACACATCTTAAAAAAAAAAGGTCCTGCCACACAAACACGAGGATCATCATTCAGGTCCCTAGCACCCCATAGGGGAAAAAAGCCAGGAACAACTGGTGCTTGTCTGTGATCCCAGAATTTGGCGGAAGAGTGGGCAGATCTCTAGAGGTCAGGTGATTGGTCAGCTATGCTAACACGGTGTATTAGCTCCAGTCTCAGTAAGCATGCTTGCAGGCACGTGCACACACACAATAGATAAATAAATAAGTCTGTGTAATTTTAAAAATAAGGTGAGAATGTTCAAGGGCATACCTGACGCTTCTGCCTTGCACATATGTATGCACACATAGGAACGTGTGTAGACATACCACACACAAAGGTATTTGAACAGAAAAGAAAAAGAAGCCATGGCTAGGCTAGAGCAGTGGGTCAGTGGTTAAGAGCACCAGCTGTGTTTGTTTCTTTCTTTGTTTTTTTAAAGATTTATTTATTATGTATACAGTGTTCTACTTGCATGCAGGAAGAGGGCACAAGATCTCATTATAGATGGCTGTGAGCCACCATGTGGGTGCTGGGAATTGAACTCAGGACTTCTGGAAGAACAGCCAGTGTTCTTAACCACTAAGCCATCTCTCCAGCCCCTGTTCGTTTGTTTTTTAAGATTCATTTATTTATGTATTTTATGTGTGTGAGTGCTCTTCATGTACACCTGCGTGCCAGAAAAAGGCATCAGATCACATTATAGATGGTTGTGAGCCACCATGTAGTTGCTGGGAATTGAATTCAGGACCTCTGAAAAGGCAGCCAGTTTTTCTTTTTAGCCCAGAATGTCCTGGAACTTGCTCTGTAGACCAGGCTAGCTTCATACTCACAGAGATCCACCTGCCTCTGCTTTCCAAACGCTGGGATTAAAGATGTGTGCCTCCATACCTGGTTAAATTTTGTATATTCTTATCAAAGAATATGAGGTGAATATGACCAGGGCTCACCCTGGCGTTATGACCCAGGAGTCATGGCCATTTGGAGGAGAGCGTGTCAGTGTTTGAACAGTCCTGAAGTGATAGGCACATAAATGCACCCTTACCTGGTTTGACAGCAGCTTTACATCAGACTACTGGAGAAAACCACCATTGCTGTGATGTTTCTGAGATTTGAAACAGCCCCACACATCATCAAGAAATTTTAAAATACCAAAGTGGAAGATAACAAACTGTACACTAGTGGGATGCAGTTAGTGATGTGAAGACAGCCTTTGGGTTAGGAGGAAATATTTGCGAACCATATATCTACCAAGAAGTTACTATCAAAATACATAAGAATGTAGCTGCAAGAAAACAAAAATCCTACTTAAAAAACAGACAGGAAGACAGATGTCACAGTGTATGCCTGTAATCCTAGCACTCAGGACTCTGAAGCAAAGGATGAAGAGGCTAGCTCAGCCCAGGTTACATAGCATGACCATGGCTCCTAAAAGGAGAATGAAAACAAACAGTAAATAATGCCTGACTTGTTTTTTAGTGCGTGTGTGTTAATTTGTTGTTGTTTGTTTGTCTTTTGAGACAAGGTCTCTCTTTGTAGTCATGCCTGTTTGGAACATGCAGTATAGACCAGGCTGGTCTGGAACTCACAGAGATCCACCTGCCTCTGCCTCCTAAGTACTAGGATTAAAGGGATGCAACACCGTACCCAGCGACATTTAAAAAAAAAAAAAACTGCAAATAGCCAATACATATATAAAATGTTCAACATTACTAAGCATTGGGAAATGATTAAAACTCAGGCTTTAGAGATAGCACAGAGGTTAAGAGCGCTGGCTGCTCTTCCAAAGGTCCTGAGTTCAATTCCCAGCATCCACATGGTGGCTCACAACCATGCAAGATGAGATCTGGTGCCCTCTTCTGGAGTGCAGGCCTACATGCACTGTACATAATAAATAAATCTTTTTTTTTAAACAATTCTAACAAGGTATCTTACATATGTGGCTTTTATCAAAAAGACAGAATGTGAGATGTATTGATTGAAATAGAGAGAAAATATACACTGTTATGAATAAATGCTTCCATTGAGGATAGCTTTTTTTTTTTAAATCATATAGAATTACCACAGGATACAGTAATCCTACTTCCGGATTTTGAGGTAATCCTACTTCTGAGGTTTGAAATCAGTTTGTCAAATGTCTGTACTCGCATATTTGTTCAGCACAAGTCACAATAACCAAGTTATGGGATCTGCCTAAAACTGTCCGCAACACCATTCAGACTTAAAGTGGAGGGAAACTCCTCTGTGATGTCATGAGAGACTCAAGAACATCATGCTGAATGAAGTGGGCTAAGAACACAGGAGGAGCATGCAGTGCTCTCGTGTGATCCGAAACAGTGTGGCCTGGGCGTGTGGGTCTGCTGGTAGAGTGTTTGCTTAGTTACCCAAAGCCCCGGGTTCAGTCCCCACGACTACATAAGGCGGTCATGTGATGCGCACCTGTGTACCCAGTACTCCAGAGGTGAAGGAAAGCCAAGGTCACCCACAGCTACATAACAATGTAGGGACCAGCCTGCAATACAGAAGGCCCTCTTTACGATAAAATAACGGAGCACACAGGGATGGCATAGGGTGGGGGCTACGGATCACAGGGGAAAGCACAGAGGGAATGGTGCAGAATTCCAAACAGGAGGAAGGGCTTTTTTCTTCTTCCAAATCCATTGTTTATCACATCTGTAGTGAATAAATTAATATTGTCTATTTAACAGTTGCTATGGGGCCTAGGAGGGTCAGGGGTTAAAAGCACTGACTGTTCTTCCAGAAGGCCTGAGTTTGCAGCCCACCACCCACATGGCAACTCACAACTGGAATTCCAATGTCAGGGAGTCTGACTTCTTTTTCTGGTCTCCCTAGGTACTGCGTGCACATAACGCACAAACCTGGACTCAGGGCCCCTTAGATACATGTAAAACTGATATTTTTAAGTTGCTAGGGAGCAAATTTTCAATATTCTTTTTGAATGTTTTTAATATATTAATTATACACAATAACAGCCTTTATTGTGACATTGTCACACATGTATGTATTTTGAGCGTATCTCTGCTATGCTCTCTGTAGTTAATAAAGACCTCAACTCCTAGATCCTCTCACCTCTAATGACAAGCATGTGCTACCACACACTGTAAAAAAATGTGTCCCTTATAGTCAGAAAAGTGAAGAATAGTGTTTTCTGTGGTAACCATCATCCATGTAATAAGCTGGAAGTCCCACAATGCCTGTAACTGCAGATCCAAGGGCTCTGACACCCTTTTGCCTCTGTGCATACACACAAATAAATAAATCATTCTTAAAATAAATATTTGGGGGCTGGAGAGATGGCTCAGAGGTTAAGAGCACTGGCTGCTCTTGCAGAGGTCCTGAGTTCAATTCCCCGAAACCACGTGGTGGCTCACAGCGATCTGTAATGAGATCTGGTGCCCTCTTCTGGCCTGCAGGCATTCGTGCAGGCAGAACATTGTATAAATAATGAATAAATAGATCTTTGAAAATTATTTTAAAAATCTTCAAAGAGAGAAAAGTACCAAAGTACTAAGAGAAATAATAATTTCCTTCTTCCTCCTCCTCCTCCTTTTTTGGTTTTTCAAGACAGGGTTTCTCTGTGTGCAATTTTGACTGTCCTGGATCTCACTCTGTAGACCAGGCTGACCTTGAACTCACAGAGATCCACCTGCCTCTGCCTCCCAAGTGCTGGGATTAATGGCGTGCACCACTACTGCCTGGCTAAAATGATAGTTTCTAGCCAAGAAGAATGTGAGAACATCAAAATTTGTACTATGTTAAAAATCATATTTTTAAGAGGTTCTGTCTCATCAAACTAATTCTTTAAGGTCCGCTTTATTATGGCATGTGATCAGGAGTGGCTGTCACCTCACTGTGCTCTCGTGGGTGTTTCTTTAATGACCCTCAGGAGGAAGCTCGGAAACACTTTAACTGCCCGGCCCTGGAAGGGATGGAGCTGGAGAACCAAGGCGGGATGGGCACGGAGCTCAACCACTGGGAGAAGCGCCTGCTCGAGGTCTGTCCAGTCTTGCTCAGTGTGTGTCTCCATGGAAGTCGCTTGTGCATGCGGTAGAGGTCAGGTGAAACCTGCCTTAGTGCTGTAGACCGCATACTTGGAGCTCCTAAGTTTTAAGAGATACATAAGATTGTACATAAACGAAACAGGTCTGTGTTAATGAACATTTAAATGTTTTATTTTTTAAATTGAAATATTTTTAAATATTTTAAATAATAAGTATATTTTTAAATTATTTTTAAGACAATGTCTTATTACTCCAGGCTGGCCTTGAACTTCCTCTGCCTCTCCCTCTGAATGTTGGGATTGCATATGTGCACCACCATGCCAGGCTAAAAACTGTTGCATTTTTGCTTTGTAGTACTGGGAATTGGATTCAGTCGTGTGCATGCTAGGCATTTGTTTTATTTCTGAGATATATCCTAAGTTTTCATATTAAAAAAAAAAAAAGTTATGCTGGGCAGTGGTGGTGCTCGCCTTTAAGCCCAGTGCTAGGGAGGCAGAGGCGGTCAGATCTTTGAGTTCGAGGCCAGCCTGGTCTACAGAGCAAGTCCCAGGACACCCAGGGCTACACAGTGAAGTCCTGTCTCGAACAATAACAAAAATTATGTTATGAGGTAGGCATGGCAGGTGCACACCTCTAGCCCCAGCACCTAGGAGGCAGAGGCAGGTGGATATCTGAGTCTGAAGCTTCTCAGATCTGTGTAATGAGTTGCAGACCACTCAGGGCTCCATAGTGAGAGCCTGTCTCAAAAAAATAAAAATTAAAAAAGAAAGAAAAGAAGAAGAAGAAAAAAAGGATGTAATGACCAACTGCCATGCATGCCTTCCAGAGTGGAGGGCAGCAAATGTTCTTAGTTCAACTGAAAGCTACACTCGCAAGACCTCACCAGGTCATGTCAGACAGTTCCCGTAGAAGGACATACAGCATGCTAGCAAGCAGAATCAGGCGTGTGTGGATGTCAGCAGCGCCTCTGTCCCTCAGCTGCAGTACAGAAACAGGAAACCCCACCTCAGGCAGATGCAAGACTTGGTTTGGCTTAAGAGTGCTGTGACCCAAATAGGAGCTGCTACCGTCTTTGTGGTTCTACTGACTCCTTAAGGGACACACCCAATAGTCATTTTTCACAAGACTCCCAAACTGTGGCTTACAGTGGGTGTTCGTGTTCATTTCAAGAAGTTCCAAGACCAGAAATGCAGCAGTAAGCCTTTTCCCCTTTCATACTGTTGCCAGGTAACATCCCATCTTTATTAGGTCTTAGGGGACTAGAGCCAGAAAGTCAATCCCAGGTCACAGTCAGTTATATGGAAAGACTCTGGAAGTAGAATTAAGACTCTGGAAGTGAATATTTTTTCTTAGAGCTCTGTTTAGACAATCTCAACAAACAGAGCTCATGACTGAAGGTCAGAAGCCTAGGAAGGATGGGTTTCTGCTTGTGCCCGCTGCTCTGATCTAGGTCACCAAAAATGACAGTGATGGACGTTTGTGGAGAGATACCCATGGGAATCTCTGTCTTTGTATTCTCCTTAAGGGATTTTCTTAAGTGATTTCTTAGACTCGATAGAGCAGCCAGAAGTGAAATCCTAGTGTACTTACTAGCAGAAGATCTGAGAACGCCAATTTTATTAGCTTCTTTGCTTCTCTTAAATCAGCCTTGTGTCCCTAAACCATTGTATTAAGGCATCAGGAAAGTACCATAAAACTTTAATCCCAACACCCAGGAGGCTGAGGCAGACAAATTTTTGTGAGTTCAAGGACAGCAGAACAGCCAGGGCTACACAGAGAAGCCCTGTCTCAAAAAACAAACAAAAATATCAGGAAGAACACTGTGATGTAGAGACTGGGAGAGCAGCTAGAGCCGTCCAGCCAGGAGATTGGCTGCCTACAGGGCCATGGAGCCCTTACCAGGACTGTAGGAATCACGCAGTGTAAATTAAACTACTAGACAACGGGATATTTGGCTATAATCCTTCGATCCCCTGGTTCTGGCACGCTTGTTTTGCACAGTAGTATAGGTTTCTGGGATCGCACAGTTGAGAGTTAGGAAAGCATCCTCTTTGCACATCCATATAAACATTCCTCCTGACCCGAAGTGACTTGGGCACCTGTCTTGAGCACTCACTCACTTGACTTTGCTTAGGGAGCGTGAGCTTTTCTCAGCAGTGGCCCCTCACTCCACCTATGCTCACGTGCATTTCATCTTAGTCTTCACGGCTATTGCTAGCACTGCAGGGAAGTCATAAACGATGGAACCTTGAGGCATAGAATAGATCCTGCTTCCTCTAGCACGATATCTTAAAGCTTTTGTATTTGATCATTCTCAAGTAAATCTTTTACCACATGAAACATCTTAAGTATGCATAGGGGTCATGGAGCCATCTTCTAATAAAATTTGTTGGTAATTTTCAGAATGAAGCAATGACTGGTTCTCACACCCAGAACCGAGTCCTCTCTCGAATCACTCTGGCATTAATGGAGGACACTGGGTAAGACGGCTGTGAGAAAATGATATGTTTATAAAATTAAATGAGTAGTAAAAATAGAGCTTAAGAAAATGCTGATCTTTTATTCCAAAGCAAAATGTACTAACTGATTCCTTTTGTGCAATTTGTTCTTAACATAACAGAATGAATATAACAAAAATCTAAGGTACTATGAAGCCATGCTAATATGGAAACTAACCTAGATAATTTTAAATTATTTAATCGAATGAGTGAGCTGTAGATTCCTAGGATTTTTGTTATTGTTTTGTTTTATTTTGTGTTTTGAGACAGAGTCCCACTGTGTAGCCCTTACTGGCCGGCAACTTGGGGTGTAGACCAGCCCGGCCTCAAACTCACAAAGATCCAGCTACCTCTGTCTCTGCCTTCCCACTGCTGGGGTTAAAGCTGGGTGCTACCATTCCCAGCAAATCCCTAGTTGTGAAAGGAGTGGGTTTCTCTGGTAAATAGCGAAATATCCTGTGTAAATAAAACACTTTACGTAACTTTTACTTAACAAAATCTGAGTAATTTTAGTAGAAGCATTATCACCTCTTCTAAAACAGTCTACAAGAAATTTGGAAATAGCATCAAAGTTGAAAACCAGTGATAAAAGTATTATTAAAACCATGAAAATAAACTGGCATGGTGATACCTGCCTGTGATCCCAGCACCCCAGAGGCTGACGCAGAATGACTGTGAGATCCAGCCTAGGCTATACGGTAAGACTTCGCCTCAGAAATTAAAACAAACAAACCACGCACACAGTGAAAATAATTGATGTGGCCTTAACTTTCAATGGGTCAGTGAAGTATGAAGACTTAGGGCTGGAGAGACAGGCGCTCAGCAGTTAAGAGCACTGGCTGCTCTTCCGGAGGATTCACATTTAATTCCCAGTGTCCACACGACAGCTCACAACTGTTTGCAACTCCAGTTCAAGAGGATCTGATACCATCTTCTGGCCTCCTCAGGCCTTAGGCACATGTTATGCACAGACATACATTCAGACAAAGCACCCATACAATTTCAAAAAATTCAAGAAAATTTCAAAAAAAAAAAAAAGGCTAGATTTTTAAAAAATGTTTAAAGTTGTCCTTGTTACAGCCAAGGCAACTTCTGAGAGAAAGGCTTATTTTGGCTTATGTGTTCAGAGGCTTCAAGTCCATGATAGTGGAGCAAAGGAACAGCCGTGAGACACAAAGAGAGTACTGGGCATCCCACCTCAAAGCTGGCCCCCAGTGACCTGCCTCCTCCAACAAGGCCACACCTCCTAACCCTTCCCAAATAGTTTTACCAAATGGGGACCAATTATTGAACTGTATAAGCCTATGGAGCCATTCTCATTGAAACCACCATAGAAGTATAAAGATTTTGAAATATAGAAGTCATGGCTGACCCTGAGAACTGTTTAAAAAAAAAAGAGGGGAATGGGTAGTGGCTTAATGGTAGACCACTTGCCTAGCATACTCAAGGTTCCGTCCCCAGTACAGACGCCCCGCTCAGTAATTATAATGATAATAATAATAAAGAGAATAAGAATTTCTCTTTTCTGTTTAATGAGAGCCAAAAATCTAGGTCAGAAAGGATTTGTTTGAGACAGCTTTTCCTAACAGTGCAAGATAAGTGAGTTCCAGACAACCAAGAACAAACTAATGAGAGAAAGAAATCAGCTCAGGTGGGGATCAGCTTCCTGCCTGTTAATTCAGGAAGGAAGAGTGAGAGTGAAAATGCAGGTCATTTTGTGGGTAGAGGCAGGATGTTGAAGAAATTTAGAGATGATGGTTTCCATGCCACTGTCATTCAGAAGTAAGTCCAACCCCAAGGGAGAGAGGAAGGCAGAAATAGTATGTAAGTAGATAAACAAGTAATGGGCAATGTTTATGACAACCTACACAAATCTGGTTTTTTTTGTTTGGTTTTGTTTTCTTTGTTTGTAGGATTTTTGGTGGTGGTGGTTTGGGGGGCAGGGGACGGGGCTCACTATCCCAGGCTAGCTTGAACTCCGGCTCCTCCTGCCTCTGCCTTCCAAGTACTGGGATTGCAGGTGTGTGCCACAAGCAGCTACCTTCATCTCCTTTACCCAGTGGGGTGATACCACGGAAAAGACAGCATGCTCACATCCTTCAAAGGTAGCTGATAGCACTGGGAAAAGTCCTTAGTAGCATGCAAAATTTGAAAGAAAAAGTTACATTCTAGAAAGTGATAGCAAATATTTTAGGTTCTTGTGGGATATTATTCTTTTAAGTATTTTTGATATGAAATATACTAACATACACAAAATGCATGGAGGAACAGTGACTCTCAGATGCCTGTATCCTGGAGTCAGCAATATGGGGTCTCTCGTATTTGTAACATTGTCTTTTTTATCTTGAAAGTTGAGGATATTATTCCTGTGTATTCCACTACAAGTTCCTGTAATATATAAACCTGGGAAAGGAACCATTGACAAAAATTAATACTTGAAAAATATTTATACTGTCTTGTGTATTATCATGTCCTCCTTTGTTCTCCTCCTTGGTCTGTTAACCTAAGCCTTTTTCACACCTTCTACACAAGTATGTGGTTTCGTGGCGTAATGCCTCACACCACAGGAAGCGCTGGCAGGGACACCACGACCTTCAATAGGAAAAGAACACTTTAACCAATGGTGCTGGGACCAGGCCAAAATGGAATAAGACCTAATTTAATAGCTGAAACCATAAAGCACTCAAGATAAAGCAGATGTGGACCTTGATAATACTAGATTAGGAAATGATTCTTAGGTCTAACACCAGAAGCTCCAGCAACCAAAAAGAAAATTTGGACTTCATCAAGAAATTTAAAACTTGTTCCTCAAAGAATATTATCAAGAAAGTACAAAGATAATTCACTAAATGAGAAAAAAATTTACATTTATTGTATGACTATTCAGTATCCAGAATACATAGAGGAACAGTGAATGGCAGAATAGGAAAAAGGCCATAGAGAAAAGCCATAGTTTAAAAAGAGATGAAAAAAAAAGTATTTCTTAGGACAGAAGTTTAATGCTTTAATTCCAGCATTCAGGAGGCAGAGGCCAGCCTAGTCTACAAATTGAGTCTAGGACAGCCAGGGCTATTACACAAAGAAACCATATCTTGAAAAAACAAACAAACAAACAAAAAAAGTATTTCTTCAAAAAGATAAACAGAGGCAAAGGAGCATATGGGGGATGCACGACATCACATGTCATTAGCAAACTACTGACTGAAACTCTGAAGAGATGACTGCATACGCAGCACTCAGTACCAGCAAATCCCAGCAAGGACATGGGGTTTGAGGAATTCAGTCACTGCCAAGAGACAGTAAATGATTCAGCCAGGTAGGAGGATACTTTGGGAATTGCTAATAAAGCCAGAGATGTTCTTACCATACAACCAGTTAAGATATTTACAAATGAGTTGAACTCCTTTTTTGTTGTTGTTTTGTTTTGTGTTTGTTTGAGACAGGGTTTCCCTGTACAACAGCTCTGGCTGTTCTGGAGTTTGCTCTGTAGATCAGGCTGGCTTTGAACCCACAGAGATCCGCCTGCCTCTGCCTCCCTGGTGCTGGGATTAAAGATGTGAACCACCACAATCTAGCTTGAGTTGAGATCTTATTCCTGAAACAAAAGCCTATACAGAGATGCTCATATTGGCTGGATAAACAAGCTGTGGGAGATCAGAGCAGCTTATTTAAAGGATTTATTTAACACTGAAAACAAATGAGCTACAAGCCATGAAAAGACATGGCTATGAATTAATGAATGGAAGAAGCCAATCTGAAAAGGCTTCTGTACAACTACAGCTATATGAGGAAGGGTGAGAGAGACAATGTGATGAGGGGTGGTGGCCAGGGTTAGCACAGTAAAGAGCAATGAATATGCAGAAGACAGGACTACTAAGTCAAGCCGTGTGGCGCTGTGGTGATAACGTTCCTTCCCTCTCCCTTCATTTCCCCTTTCTTGCAGTGCTAAAGATCAAACTTAGGGATTTTATGCACGCGTGCTAGGCAGAATATACTTACCAAAAAGAGCATACAGTACCAAGAGTGAACCCTAATGTGAGCTATGGATTTGGGGAAGCAGTAGCATTCCCATGTAGATTCACTGGTGTGACCAATATATAACTTTGATGGGGGATACCGTGAGTCTGTAAAGGTGGGGAGAGTCCAGGAACCTTTTGCACCCTCTTCTCAATTTTGCTTTAAACCCCATACCTAAGTCTGTTTAAAGAGAGAGAGAGATTCTGATATACACTATAACATGTATGAGCCTTGAAAATATTATGTTAATATGACATAGGTTTGTGTTCATCAGGAATGGGAGACAGGGACAGAGCGGGGTGATGGAAGAGTCCTGAAATTAGATCGTGATGGCATGACCTTGTGTGTATTCTAGAGGCATGTGTGCCCGTTAGGAAGATTAATTTCATGTTGTGTGGATCGGATCTCACTTTTTAAATCACATAGAGACACTGAAACCAAAGCTCTACATTCCAGGCATTGTGGCTTACTGGCATGTACCTTCGCCTGAGTTTCCTCGCCTGTAAAGGAGAGGTAACAGCGGTACCCATTCCACGGAGGTTTCTGAGGCTTCACTGAGCTACTCTATGGAAAGCCCTAGTATAGCCCCTTAGCATTTGTAATTATCAACCACGTGTTGGGATTTTATGTAAAACCTGAACCAAAGTCTAATGAGAAAAGATTGACTGTTCACAGCTCAGTCCTTCATTCTGTTGCTTTTGAAAGAAGGAAAGTCTCATCAAACCCACCAAGTGACCGCACAGCTCTGGAAAGCCCTGGGAACCCTGTCTTCAGTGCTTCCTAATAAAAGCCTGAGGTTCCCCCACCAGCTTTAGTTCCGCTGGTAATACCCACTTTTTACTTCTCTTTTGTGAAACTCGTTACTTAAAATATTTCGTTTATCTGTCTTCCTCACTAGATTAGAATTTTTAATTTTTTTTATTTGGTATCTTGTCTGTTTATTTGAGACAGGATTTCATTGTGTAGTCCTGTCTGGCCTGAAACTCACGTTGTAGACCGGGCTAGCCTCAGATTCATAGAGCTCTGCCTGCCTCTGCCTCCCCAGGGATTAAAGGGTGCACCACCACGCCCAGCTTATCTTTATTTGTGTGTGTCTATGTTCCATTATGTGGGTACCCACAGAGGTCAGAAGAAGACCTGGGGTCCCCTGAAGCTGGAGTTACAGCAGTTGTGAGCTGCCTGACATGGGTGCTGGGAACTAAACTTGAGTCCTGGAAGAACAGGACATAGTCTTAACAGCATCTCTCCAGGCCTAGAGCAGAAATTTTCTGTAAACAGAAAGATGTTTGTCTGTTCTGTTGTGGTTAGCATTTAGCAAACAGTGTCTAGCTTATGACAAGAAACACCATCAAGGGGGAATCAGGATATATGGGGGAATGCCTACCCGGGGGTGGAGTAATATCTTAGCCACTCTCTCCTTGGTAACTTATATCAGTTTTTGAAAATTGCAATGGAACTATGTTTTCTAAATATGAAAGTATTTCCCCATAGAGCGGTATAGTTCTAGAACTTCTGCAATTTAAAGCCACCCCTCGCTGCAGTGACCCTGTTAGAAATAATCTCAGTGTCACACGAAGGAACACTCTTAAGTTTTGTCAATGCAATTCTTTTTGTTCAGAAACAATGCAACAGAACCAAATCGGGCCATCCACACAGGAGGGCCTTCATGGGTCCTTTCCCGGTTTAGGTGGGTACTCTCTCCCCTAGTTGCTGGGAGTTCAGCCATACAGTCGGATGTGCTTTGCTAATCAGTGTGAAGGGGAAGAGGAAGGATCAGGAAATAAGGGACTTTTTTGGTTTTTTTTTTTTTGAGACAGAGTTTCTCTGTGTAGCCTTGGCTGCCCTGGAATCGCTGTGTAGGCTGCCACTGCCTCCCTGAGTGCTGGGATGACAAGCATGTGCCACTGCGCCCGGTGAAATATGAGTCTTTGCTGGCTAAACTGCCCTTGACTGAAAAGCCCTTTCTCACTGTGTAGCAGGCTCCCCCAGATCCCACTTCAGCAAGGCCCTTACACATGTGCGGCTCTGGCCATGGCCTCCTGGGTCCCTCCTGAGTCGCAGCTCTGCGTGTTGCTAAGACCTGTAGCAGCTGCAGGATCGGTTAAAGGCGCTTTCTTTGCATTGTTCCCACAGCTGGTACAAAGCAAATTACAGCATGGCTGAGAAACTGGACTGGGGCCGAGGAATGGGCTGTGAATTTGTCAGGAAGAGCTGCAAGTTCTGGATCGATCACCAGAGGCAAAAGTAAGAATGTTTCCACCCCATATCTTTGTGCAGTTAATTGCTGACTGTGTTATTTGTCGTGAGCATAAAATACCAGCTCATGTGTATAGAAAATGTTCTAGAAGTTCTTCATAATAAATCATAGCTACAGGATTGCTTTGAGTCACATACTAGAAGAATCCACAGTAAGGTGGCCAGAGCGCCTGTGAGCATTCTTTAGCTTATAATTCATAAGCACATATATTTTTTAAACTTTTTGCCTGTCTCTCATTTTTACTATTTTCTTTAGAGAACGCACACATGAATATACAAGCAAATGTTGATTCAGTATCCAGAAACTGGACTAAGGATGTAGTTTAGTAGTAGAATGCCTGTCTGGCATGTGCCAAGGCCTGGGTTGGATCCCCAGCCCTGAAAATGAAATATTCTCTTGATTGGGGTTCTAAGAACTGGAAGCTTATGCTAATCGCCTGTCAAGCTCTTTTAGGTCTGAGTATCACGTTTAGCATGGGTACACACACAGAAAGAGAGAGGAGACACAGATATTCCTGTAACTATAACCCTAATCTGAGCAGTTACGTATATGAAGATGTAAACACACATGAAAGCCGCGATTCCCTGTAGTTAACTTCCTGATAGGGAGCATCTTGAAAAGCTGGCCCACAGCGTTCTCCCAGGGCACTGGCATAGGCTCGATCAGACTGAGAACACTCTGTCACAAGGACCACTCAGTTGCTGATTTAGACATGTCCACTCCCCCCCAACCTAGCCCCTCCTTAAACTCTGGAAACCAGCAATCTATTGTCCATTCCTGTATTTTGAAGAATGCAGAAAGATGTCATGGAAAGTTTAAGCATTAAATGAATGTTATATGTGCCCTGTGAATGGCATTTTCCACTTAATGTTTACAGTCAACCACATTATTGTGTGTATCATTAGTTTGTGTTTTTGTTTCTCTTTGCTTTTGAGACAAGGTCTTACAATGTCTGTAGGCTTTGCTAGCTTAGTACAAAGTGGGCCAGGATGGACTTAAACTCAACAGCAGTCTTCCTGCCCAGCCTCCCAAGTGCTGGATTACAAGGATGAGGAACCATGCTAATCTGAGCTTTTTATGGCAGTAGTTTTCCATTATACAGATATGCCACAGTTCGTTTAAACAGTCATATTTTGAAGACATCTTGGTCATTTCCACTTTGGAACTATTGTGAGTAAAGTTGCTATAAACTAGATATGGCTCACAGAGCATGTGTATCATGTTACTTAACATTTTTTATTGATTGATTGATTCACTGGTGGTTTTGCCTGCATGTATGTGTGAAGGTGTCAGAAACCTTGGACCTGGAGTCGCAGAAAGTGAGCTGCTATGTGAGTGCTAATCAAAGAGACATCCCCTGTTCCTCTTACTAGAGGGCCCACTTGGATACTGAGCTGCCATGGGCTATATCTGAGCAGGGGTTCTAGGTTATTGCCATGCATGGTCCTTAGTTGGGGTATCAGTCTCAGAAAAGACCCCTGGGCCCAGATTATTTTTGGTTCTGTTGCTCTCCTTGTAGAGCTCCTGTGCTCTCTAGGTCTTATTATCTCTCCCTTCTTTCATAAAATTCCCTGCACTCTGCCCAAAGATTGGCTATGAGTCTCAGCATTTGCTTTGATATACTGCTGGGTAGAGTGTTTCAGAGGCCCTCTGTGGTAGGCTCCTGTCCTGTTTCCTGTTTTCTCCTTCTAATGTCCATCCTGTTTGTCTTTCTGAGTGAGGATTGATCATCTTACCCAGGGTCCTCCTTCTTGCTTAGCTTCTTTAAGCGTACAGATTTTAGTATGTTTGTCCTATATTATATGTCTAATATCCACTTATAAGTGAGTATATACCCTGTGTGTCTTTCTGCTTCTGGGATACCTCACTCAGGATGGTCTTTTCTAGATCCCACCATTTGCCTGCAGATTTCATGATTTCCTTGTTTTTAATTACTCAGTAGTATTCCATTGTGCTTTCATTTTCATTTCGCTCATCTTAGTCTTGTTTCTCTCAAAGACGTCAACCTACAAGTAGCTGGGATTTTCCCTGTATCTTTATTCCTTTCTAGTTTAATTATGTTATTACCTGGGAGTGGTCTTGGTATGCTTTCCCATCATTGGGTAGCTAGTGTTCGGTCCAGGGTGTGGCTTGCTCAGTGCATGTTCCCTTTGAACTTGAAAGGAGCATGCAGCCCGCTGTTGGTGAGAGTGCTTCTAAGCTGTCCGTGCTGAGCCTGCCCTCTGACCCTGCATGCTGACAGGTGAGATCTGCAGGTCAAGGTGAAGGTGCCTGTTCCTTACGGCAGCTCTAGCAGCAGTACCTCGTGTTTTGATGGTTTTGGTAGATGTGACCAGGCTGGCTTCAAACTCATGATCTTCCTGCCACGGCCTCCCCTACTTACTCACCTGCAGCACCGGAGCAAGCTGCACTCTTAAGTGTAAAGTAGACTTTCCAGTGACACGGTCTGGGCCTGAAGATTGCTCTTTCTAAGAGTTCTAACATTGTGAACTAAGCTTCCGTAATACGTACAGGCTACTCGTGTTGTCTGTTTCACACTGAATAAATTGTGGCACTTTATGGTTTCTTAAGAGATTGGTCTATTTTATTATCTGAGTTATCATATCTTTGTATATAAGGTTGACTTTACCTGTAACCCCTGTTACCTTTTAATTGTCTGTCAGGCTGCTGTGACGCGCTATTTCAGTCCTAAGACTGGCAGTGGGTACCTTCTCTCTTTGTTTCTTTCCAGAAAGTTTTTATTTTATTAATCTTCCTTAACCATCAGTGTTTGGGAACTGCGGATATAGCTCAGTCAGCAGGGTGTTTTCCTAGCGTGCCTGAAGCATTGGGTTTCATCCTCACTACCACATAAGCTTGGTGTGCTGAAGCAAACTGTAATCTACTCCAGAGGTGGAGGAAGGAGGAGCAGAAGTTCAAACTCATCTTCATCGAGGCCAGGCAGCGTCCATTTTGATTCATTGCTGTCATGTGCTCTGTCCTCACACTGGCTGCTGTTCTTTTCTTCTGCATATTTCTTTCTGCTGTTCTGGCCATTTGCTCCTTTCTTCAGAGTCTGGAACTGTTTGGTTAGAGACATTGCTTCTTTCCATGTCTTTAATAACTGTATGTCTCCTGAACTTCAGTATGCTGTAGCTTTCTTTTTTTTCTTTTTCTTTTCTTCTTCCTTTTTTTTTTTTTTTTTTTTTTTTTTTTTTTGACACTGTTTCTCTGTGTAACCCTAGATTTGCTTTGTAGAACAGGCTGGTCTCAAACTCACAGAGATCTGGCTGCCTCAGCCTCTCCAAGCGCTGAGATTACAGACATGCACCACCAAGCCCAGCTCTCTGTAGCTTTCTTCTCGTCTAGTTAAAAGTATTTTTCCCAAAACAACTTCTTTGACGTGTGGCTTATTTACTAGTATGTCATTTTCAAGGGCTTGACAGTTTCCATGTCACATTTTTGCTCTTGAAGCCTAGCCTGATTTCAGCGTAGTGGAGGAGACGCTCTATGACTTGAGTTGTTCTGAACTTACTGTGGCTCAGAACAGGCTTTGTTGTGCTGTGTGTTCTCTGAGCACTTAGAAGGAATTCATATCCTGCTGTTGTTTGGTGGAGTGCTATGGCCAGGTTCATGATGTCTTGTGTGTTGACGGTGCTAACTCCTTTTATGGCCTTGCTCATTTCCTACTTCTTATTCTTAATGATTGTTTTAAATATTTTAAATTTAAATTTAAATTACTTTGAAAATCTGTCTATATTATTTTGCATGTCCACACTGTGTGTAGGGGGTGTGCATGCCATGGCACTTGTGGTTGGTCAGAGGATACTTCCCCCACTTTTCTGTGGGGTCTGGGGAAGAACTCAGCCCGCAGGAAACACCCATGAGCTGCGCGGCTGCTCCGTCCTCAGCTGCAGAGCAACTCTGCCAGTGCCCTAACCCTGAGGCCCTAACTACACTCTTAGCCTGCACTCTGCTCTCTCCTTTTCCACGTCTTTTGCTTTTGTTGGTTCACTGTAACTCCAGTGCCAGGGCTCCAGCAGACTGCAGTTGAACTTCAAATGAAGAAGAGAGAAAAATGCAGCTGTTCCGTCTGCCATGAAGGAGAAATGAGACGTCATCCTTTTATATTTTAAAAATGTCCCCACAGTAATTGAGCTCATTCAGACTGTGGACCTACAGAACTGGATTTTAGTGATGAGGGTGCAGAAAGGTTTAATGGAATTTTCTTTAATAAGGTGTAATAATGCTCTTAGTATCTAGATGAATCTTCCACATCTATGTTCAGCATCCCTCTACTCTGGGGAAACTCTTGATAACTTGATTAGAAATTTACTATAACCTGTTAAACTGGGGATTATAGCCGAAAAGACAGTCTCTCTAATGGACCTGTAATACTTTCTTTCGAATGTGATGCCGAGATGTGCAGACCCTCCATTTAGCAGGCCGTTGCCATGGAGCATAGAATGACAGCAGCTTGCCTTTCTCGTGCGCAGGAGGCAGGTGCCAAGCCCGTACTGCGACACGCTCAGGAGTAACCCCCTACAGCTGACGTGCAGACAGGACCAGAGAGCCGTGGCTGTGTGCAACCTGCAGAGGTTCCCTAACCCGTTACCGCCAGAGTACCAGGTAACACCAGTTCCCAGGTAACACCAGTTCCCAGCACAGCTTCAAGAATTGACTTTTTAAAAAGGACTCTCTGTTTTAATTTAAAAAGTAAATCAGCCGGGTGCAGTGGCATACACCTGTGATCCCAGCACTCAGGGAGGCAAGAGGCAGTCGGATATCTATGAGTTCAAGGCCAGCCTGGTCTACAAAGTAAGTCCAGGACAGCCAGGGCTACACAGAGAAACCCTGTCTCAAAAAACAAACACAAAAAAAACAAACAAAAAGTAAATCTCTTAAATTTTTTATGGTGTACATTCCTGTGAGTTCTCTATGTTAGAAAAAGAAAGACACGCCTTGCAGAACCCTCTTTTCTTCAAGGCTAATGTGCTGCTCATCAGTCACACAACACCTAGCTGTGCCTTGGGACAGTGGCCACACGAACTCCAGGATCCTGACCCATCTCCCCAGCAGTGGGATCACTGGGCTTCCCCTGCACCATCTGCATGGATCCCGAGTATCGGACACTGGTTCTCGTGTCTACCAGAAAGTGCTTTGGCCACTAAACTGCCTCCCCAGCTTCTAATCTGATCTTCTGCTTTCTAATTATTGCTAACGCCTCCTTCTTTAAATTTCTCTCATTTATTCAGAAAGCAAAAATCTTAAAAGAGAATAATTTAGTTACTCTGATCCAGCTACCTAGCAGACGGAGGAGGGCACAGGTCTTAACACAGCTGCTCTTGAGAGGACCTGGGTCCCATCCCCAGCACCCACGTGGTGGCTCACTGCTCTCTGTAACTCCATACCAGAGCTCCAGCAGACTGCCTGCCCTCTGTCGACATGGAGTGCACACACTGTACACTTACATACAAAATCCTTGAACCCAAAATAAGTAAATAAATAAATCTCTTCTAAAAATAAAAGGTGGCTAAAATGGCTCCATGTATCCAGTCTGAGTCTCTGGCTGACCTTCATTCCCTCATCTGGACCCAGGTGTGGCACTCCTAGGCGCGAGACCCCGTCACAAACAGCAGCCAATCAAATCCTGTTCGTGGTCTCTAAAGTCCTTGAGCTCCCTTCGCCACTCACAAAAGAACCCTTAGTGAGACATAGTGTCTCAGCAGTTAATTGCAGTGACGTCTGCTCAGTTGTGAGGTTCCAGCTTGCACTCGACCTCACTGAGTACAGCAGTGGCAAAGCAGGATGTTAGCATAAAGAGTGTTTTATTTTTCCAGGCAGGGTGATCTGTCGCCCAGGCTGACCCCTAAGTCAGTCAGTCCTTCCTTCTCTGTCTGCCAGTGTTAGGATTTACAGTCAGTAGCCTTGCTGGAACAATGTGAGACCTTTGCAATATACTTGGCTCCTTGCTCCCTTGGTATTCAGACTGTTTCAGATAAATAGCTTTAATTTTTTCAAGTTTTGTTTTTTTTTTTTAAGATTGCTTATGAGGGCTGGAGAGATGGCTCAGAGGTTAAGAGCACTGTCTGCTCTTCCAGAAGTCTTGAGTTCAATTCCCAGCAACCACATGGTGGCTCATAACCAGCTATAGTGAGAGCTGGTGCCCTCTTCCGGTGTGTAGGCATACATACAGGCAGAACACTGTATAAATAATAAATAAATAAATCTTTAAAAAAATAAAAGATTGCTTATACTTTTTCTATGTTTATTATTTTTGCTGTGTTACATGGATGGCCCCAAACTTCTGAACTCCAGTAGGTCTCATGACTCGGCCTCCCCAAAAAGGGAGTGAGGGTTACAACACAGTCCATTGTGCCTAGTATTTCATATTGAAAATGTCTCCACTTGGGCTGGAGAGGTGGCTCAGTGGTTAAGAGCACTTGAGACCTCTTCCAGAGGTTCTGAGTTCAATTCCCAGCAACCAAATGGGGGCTCCCAACCATCTATAATGAGAACTAGTGCCCTCTTCTGGCATGCAGGCAAAACATTGTATACATAATAAAAAAATAAATCTTTTTTTAAAAAGATTTCACTTTATGCATTAGCTTTACATTATAACAGCCCTCTTCTTCTTTCTGTTTTTTGTGCCATTTGTTTGTGAGTCAAGGTCTCACTATACAGTCCTCACCGTCCTGGAACTTATTACATAACACCTGTCTCTATCATCCAAGTGCTGGGATTAAAGGAATGTACCACCACACATGGCTCTGTTTTAGTGCGTTTTTTTATCTTTGCTATGCATATACTTTTACCTCTTATTAAAGACAAAGCAAATATGCATATTAATGAGGTAGATGTGCAGGCTTATTTTCACATAAATAGTTAAATCTTTGCTGTAGGACACAGAGCATTGTCAGTGTTTTCCAGAATTATCAATATTTTTTACTTTATAAATACCATTTCACATAAATACGTAGTACAAAATGGCTAAAGTATGTTTATGGTCATTTCCAAAATTGTTGGAAATTCTGAGCCAACCCCAAGCCAAAATTCCTTTACTAGTTTTATGAAACTCAAATCAGCAATTCAGAGAGCAAATGTTTTGTTTTCTTTTTTGAGACGGGGACCCTCTACATAGCCCTGGCTGTTCTGGAACTCACATTGTAGAACAGGCTGGCCTCTAATTCACAGAGATCCACTTGCCTCTGCCTCTCAGGTATTGGGGCTAAAGGTGTGCACCACCCTGCCCAGCCTAGACAGCGATTTTAAAGACCAAACATTGTAACACAATGCAATCCAAAGATACCCTGAGTTGATACTTGATGCTAAAGAATAAAAACGTTTTGGGTGTTAGTCTTGTCTTCCTTCTAAAACAATCAAATGCATCATCTTAAGAGGTACTTAATTATCTTACCGCTTATTGCTAAGGCTGTGGCACCCTGCAGATCCGCTGTGCGGTGTATGAGACCATCTTTATTGTACGGCCTGTGGAGAACACTGCACTACCATTTCATGGCGCCCAGCACTGGCAGGGTGCTGTCATTGTCTGTGGTCATGTTTTGACATGACAGAGCGGCTCTTACTCTTCTCGCCTCCTGTGATTTCTTTGCAGTACTTCGATGAGCTCAGCGGAATATCCGCAGAGGATTTGCCTTACTATGGGGGGTCAGTAGAAATCGCTGACTATTGCCCCTTCAGTCAAGAATTCAGCTGGCATTTGAGTGGCGAATACCAGCGCAGCTCGGACTGTAGAATACTGGAGAACCAACCAGGTTAGTGATCTAGTGACGTGAAGGGTAAGTGCATTGTATAATGTTGTTTTTCTTTTTGTTGTTGTTGTTTTGTTGTGTGTTTGATTTTCTGGGTTTTTTTGTTTGTTTATTGAGGCAAGGTTTCTCTGTGTAGTTCTGGCTATCCTGGAACTCACTCTGTAGACCAGGCTGGCCTCGAACTCAGATCCACTTGCCTCTGCCTCCCGAGTGCTGGGATTAAATGCGTGCGCCGCCACCACCCGGCCTGCATCATACAGTTCCTATTACCAATACAAAATAGTTGTTAAGCAAACAGTCCCATAGCCAAATGACTTTGAGTAAGTGTCTCCTGTTGTCTGTCTTTGTAAAATTACTTAACTTTTGTCTGTTACTTGATTTCTCTATAAGTTATTACAAAAATTAAATGGAGAGATGGCTCAGAAGTTAAGACCACCCACGATTCTTGCAGAGGACCTGAGCTCAATTCCTAGCAGGCAACTCCCACCTGCTTGTTCTGTCTTCAGGGGATCTTACTCCCTCTTCAGGACCCCATAGGCCCCTACACTTAGGTTCATATAACCACACACAAATACACATATATACACATTTTAAAATAATAAAAATAACTTTTTAAAAACAGCCAGAAGGCAGCTGGGCAGTGGTGGGACACAGCTTTAATCCCAGCACTCAGGAGGCGGAGGCAGGCGAGTTCAAGGTCAGCCTGGTCTATAGAGCAAGTTGCAGGACAACAAGGGGTGCATAGAGAAACCCAGTCTCACAAAACCAAAAATTAAAAAAGAGCATGAAAAATAAGAACAGGGGGAAGAAAAGAATTCCATAGGAAGTGCGGAGCGCTGTCAGACACTTGAAGATGTGCGTAGACGAAAGCACACGCTCTCGTTACGTCTGCACTGCAGAGGGCATTCCGTACAATTTCCTTTCTCAGAAATCTTTATGGGACACATAAGGAAGATCAACAGATCCAAAATGGTGCAGTCAGTTGGTGCAAGACCCAGCAGGGCTCCTCCTCTTTTTATTGGAGCACGTTAGGGAGCCTGTTTTTCCACTGTGATCTCTGCAGATCCGGGATAATGCTGCATCCCACAGCCGGAAAGAAATAGTGCCATACCATCCATTTCCTTTAATACATAACGCTAGGACTCCAAAGCAGTAGACGGTACCATCATTACAGTTCCTACTAACCAAATATATATTCTCACGTCTGATATGCTGTTTAAAAAAAAAAAAAAAAGCAGTAATTAGCTGTGCTGGTGGCTTGTGCTTATATTCCTAGCACTTTGCAGGCTTAGGTGAGAAGATTAGAGTTTAAGGCTACCGTGGCTACAGAGTGAGACCCTGGCTCAAAAACCAGGACAGAGATTAGGGGTTAAGAGCACCAGCTGCTCTTCCACAGAAGTCAGGTTCAATTCTCAGCATCTGAGTTGCAGCTTACAACTGTCTGAAACTCCTATTCCAGAGCACCAGACACCCACTTCTGGCCTTTTCGGGTACCAGGCAGGCATTTCCATGGTCAATAGACATACATGCAGCCAAAACACCCATACACATATGCATATACACACACATACATATATGTATACACACATATATAACAGCAAGCAGGAAAAACAATTGGTTTTACCCTCTTAAAAAATTAACTTGATTATCCCCTTTCCATCTTATTCCTTCTTTGTTACAGATTAGCTCATTTAAATTGTAAACCTCTATGGTGTTTTTACCACTTATTCTTTTTCATTTTCTTTGAATAGTCTATTGACCATACTTTAAGAGGGCAGAGGGCTTGGCGGTACCTGGAGTAGAGCTGGGAGCTGCCACTTGTGCCTCAGCCTGGCATGCTTCCCAGAATCTCTGCAGCCACTTTCCCTGTCACTCACCCGACGCAGACACACACTAAGCACTGATGGTGAAACAGCCCAGCAGAGCCTTGCTGGCGTGAAAGGAACACACAGACTGCCTGTGGAGATTGGGTGGAAAGACCACAGCATTGTTTTAGAGCTAGGCTCAACACCATTTTCTAAAAATATGAATATTTCAGGCTTTGCAACCGTGCTTTGCTCTCTACAGTGTGAAAAGCTGCAGGCTGTGAAACAAACGGGATCTCAGGGTTTAGTGTGGATTATAGTTTGCTGAACCCTGCTTGCACACTGTTTATTATTCTTTCAAAGGCTTGAAATCCATAGGTAAGAGCTACATGGGATTTGATTTTGCTGTTTTTCATTTTTCTTCGTAGCTCATAAAATTGATATTTAAAAAAAAACTTACAGAGAATCAAATACTTCTATATACTATTTCAGAGTGGGCTACTTAAACTCTCTATTTTGAAAAAACATGAAACTCAGGCAGGCAAAATGATTCAGCAGGTAAAAGCACTTGCTGTACAAGCCTGGTGACCTGAGTTTGAGTCCTGACACCCACATGAAAATGCAAGGAGAGAACAAGTCTGCAGAGCTGTCCCCTGACCTTCACACATGCACCATGGTATGCTCAGCCAACCACATGCCAGACACACACTCCCTCTTCCCCACCTGTGCCCCTCCCCCAGCCCAATGATAGGGGAGGTTTTCCTCCCTTTCCCTCTGATCCTAGTCTATTAGGTCTCATCAGGACTGGCTGCACTGTCTTCCTCTGTGGCCTGGTAAGGCTGCTCCCCAATCAGGGGGAGGTGATCAGAGAGTCAGCCACCAAATTCATGTCAGAGACAGTCCCTGTCCCCAGTGGAGCTCCTGTCCTCTCCAGGTCTTATTATCTCCCCCTTCTTTTATAAGATTCCCTGCACTCTGCCCAAAGTTTGACTATGAGTCTCAGCATCTGCCTCGATACCCTGCAGGATAGATAGAGCCTTTCAGAGCCCCTCTGTGGTAGGCTCCTGTGTTTTCTCCCTCCTCTGATTTCCATCCTCTTTACCTTTCTAAATGGGGATTGAGCATCTTAGCCAGAGTCCTCCTTAAAAAAATGGGGTACAGAGCTAAACAGAGAATTCTCAATAGAGGAATATCAAATGGCAGAGACACACCTAAAGAAATGTTCAACGTCCTTAGTCTTCAGGGAAATACAAATCAAAATGACCCTGAGATTTCACCTTACACCCATCAGAATGGCTAAGATGAAAAACTCAAGTGACAATACATGCTGGAGAGGATGTGGAGAAAGGGAAACCTTCCTCCACTGCTGGTGGGAATTTAAACTTGTACAACCACTTTGGAAATAAATCTGGCGCTTTCTCAGACAATTAGGAATAGCGCTTCCTCAAGATCCAGCTATACCACTCCTAGGCATACATCCAAAAGATGCTCAAGTATACAACAAGGACATCTGCTCAACCAAGTTTGTGGCAGCTTTATTTGTAATAGCCAGAAGCTAGAAACAGCCCAGATGTCCCTCAGTTGAGGAATGGATACAGAAATTGTGGTATATCTATACAATGGAATATTACTTAGCTAAATTGCTAAGGAAATCATGAAATTTGCAGGTAAATGGTGGGAACTGGAAACGATCATCCTGAGTGAGTTATCCCAGAAGCAGAAAAACACACAGGGTATATACTCACTCATAAGTGGATATTAGACATATAATACAGGATGAACATACTAAAATCTGTACACCTAAGGAAGCTAAACATGTTGGGTTTTTAAACCCACTTTTATGCTGGTCTTGTTAAAGACAGGGTCTCCTATAACCCAGACTAGCCTCAAGTTTGCAATCCTCCTGTCTTTGTGACCTCAGAACCGCGTTTAATCATGAATAGAATGCCTCATTTCTTGTTCTTGGTACAAGTAGCCGGTGTGAGAAAGGACTGTGTGTGTTTCTTTCAGAGATGTTTAAGAACTACGGTGCAGAGAAATATGGTCCACAGTCAGTCTGTCTGCTTCAGAAGTCAGCGTTTGTCATGGAACAGTGCGAGAGGAAACTCAGTTACCCAGACTGGGGGAGTGGGTGCTACCAGGTAAGCCACCGGTTCAGCCACTGTCCAAATGTGTAATTTTATTTCATGCGTTTTCATATCTGAGATTATAATTGATTTACTGCTCATTCCTTTCACTTACTTGGGTTTTGAGTGCTGTGGTTTGTAAAAATGCTGCCATTTCTTTGAGAGAAATTGTTCTTAACCCTCTGTTTGGAATATACATAACTTGGGCCAGGCAGGCATGGTAACACACATTTTTAATCCCAGTACTCAGGAGGCAAAGGCAGGTGGATCTCTGTGAGTTCAAATCCAGCCTGGTCTACAGAGCAAGTTCCAGGCCAAGCCAGGGCTACATAGTGAATCCCTGTCTCCAAATAAATAAATAAAAGCAAAATTGTTATTTATTAATGGATTCTTTCGTTTTGCTTCTGTGCATAAATCGTAAAGAAATAATGGCAAATATGTAATTTAGTCCTTGAACAAATTTTACTTTGTAAGGCGGTAACGTACAGTTTTTTGTCAGAATGTTTATAGTGGGAGCTGGGGTGCAGCTCCGTGAGAGCGTGTTTGCCTTGTGCACTCGGGGACCTGAGGTTGCTCTCCAGCACCATAACAAAGGAAAGGTTACAGCAGGCACACACGCCGGATGATGTGCTGCTCATTCCGGGGCTTCCGTGGCGGTCTAGGCTGCTGTGAGCGGAATTGTTTCCCTGGTTTCCTTTTTAGTGTGTCTGACCCTGGGTGCAAGAAGGCTGCCGGTTTTTGTATGTCGACTTCAGACCCTGTAACTTGTTTATGAGGCCTCTGGGTTCCCTGCTAGAATTTCTAGGTATAAAATTGTGTCATCTACAAACAGACACTCTGGCTTCCTTCTTTCCTGTTTCTATCCCCTCCATTTGTTTCTCTTGCCTTGTTCTGGCCAAGCTTTCCAGTACTGAGTGGGAGTGGAGACCATTGGATGCCGTTGTCTTGCGCCTGATTTAGAGGCAGAGTAAGATTTTTCTTGTTAGGGCCGTCGTGGACAGGCTTTATTATGCTGAGGTGTGTTCCTCCTATTTCGTGTTTCTTCAGGACTTTAACATAAAGGGATCATTGGATTTTGTCAAAACCTTTTCTGTGCCTACCTAGATATGCATGCGATCTGTACTTGAGTTCTTTTGTGAAATATATAACACTTACGGGTTTACATATATCGAACCAAACACTGCCAGACCAACAAAATGGCAAGAATCAACATGTAACTTTTAAGTAGCTCTGAAATCTAATGGCTTCAATTTTCCAATCAAAAGATAAAGACTACTAGTTTGGATTAAAAGGAGCAACCATCTGTTTTCTGTCTCCAAGAAACGTCTCTCACTACAAAAGAGAGATACTGTCTAATGGTGATAGGGTAGAAAAAGGTATTCCAATCAAGTGGACCTAAGAAACAGGGCCAGGCTGGCCTCATCCTGGCCATGTAGCTAACAAATACCTTGAACTCCTAATCCTTTAAGTGCTGCGATTACAGGTGTATACCACCACACCCGGCTATGAAAGTGATACCCTTTAAATTACACACAACTAGGTAGAGTAAAATTTGTCTTCTTCCAAAACTACAAGACCACATGTTGCTTCTCTATCAGACAAACAACGCAAGCGCAGAGAACGACTAAACAGCTAGGAATTGAGTGTGAAGCCTCTGGGAAGGCACACTAATGGAGGTGAGAACTCTCCCTCCTCCTACTGGTAATTTGGACAGATACATACAGTGTTTACATGACCACGATGCTGTAAATGAGGACCAATGTGGTGCACCGTGATTCCTTCCCATCCTGGACATCCCCTGCTCCCCTTTTTTGTTGGATCTCCTGGATATAAGCTTTTCTTTACCTTTAACTTGAAATTAAACAGAGGGGGAAGATACAGAGAAATTTTAACTCACAACATGGCTGTTCTGGCAAGAGATCACATCCAAAGACCTTTTAGGTCTGTGTGGAATACAAACACACCTTTAACCCAGGAGACAGATCTGAGTTCAAGGCCAGCCTGGTAGAGAGCAAGTTTCAGGTAAAGAAAAGCTTATGTCCAGGTGTGGTGGTACATTCCCTTAATCCCAAACAATGAAGATTAAATTAGTTTGTAGAGGAAGCACCCATGTTTGAAATTGAGTGGCAGAAACAGTGACGAATCAGAGAAAGACTTGACAGATTTGCCCAACTCTCACGAGAAGAGAGAGGAAAGGGAAGCTACTTATGGGGCAGTGCAGAGAGGAGGAGGCAGTTTTACTAGGACAGTCATAGACAAGTTGCTGAGAACTCAAGTGAAGATGGAATGAGCCAGGGAAGCCAGGAGGTTAGAGCAGATTGCTTGAGTTGGTTGGAGGCCAAGCAGAGCAATTTAGGGGCTGAGAGAAAAGCCAGATTGAATAAATAAGCTGGGAGAAGCATTTGAGCCAGAACAGCTGAGATGAACCAGCCAGCTGAGCTCAGTAAGAAAAAGAAAAAAAAGGGTGAGCTTATTCAGCCGTAAGTCTCAGAGACTGAAAACGCTCTAGACCTAGGTACGGAGGCCAGAGGCTTGCAGACTAGGCGTAGGTTAGCAGACAGGCAGCAAGCCTCCCCGACAACAGCTCAAGCAGGCAAATAGAAGCTCCTTTCACAGAAGGACCTTCAGTTTGAAGGTTTTTAGGACATCTGAAGGAGAAGGGCTTTTTCCTTCTGGGAGTCAGCTGAGTAGGATGGTCAGCTGGGCACTTTCTCTGCCTCTGAGGTGGAAAGCTTTCAGCCCAGCATCTGGCTCCTGAGTCTTGATTGGTAAAATCGAATGTCTGGGATTTGATTTAAAAACAACACATCGTTCGGGAGGATCTGGCCCATCAAAGCGGGGAAGGACAGTGGGAGTGTGCGATGGGCGCTCCTTGCCACTTCTCAGCAGACCAGGACGCAGAGCCAGCACAGGACGCAGGTTTATAGCTCAGACTGTAAGAGCTACAACCACAGGGCCGCAGAGATGGCTCAGCAGTTACCGGTGCTCTCTGCTCTTCCAATGGACCCGAGTTCAGTTCCCAGCACCCATGTCAGGTGGCCCACAACTGCCTGTAACTCCAGTTCCAGAGGACCCAGTCAATGCCTTCCTCTGCCCCTGTAGGCACCAACACACATGTGACATATATACACACACACATGCACACAGAGACACATAAATAAATCTTAGAGAATGGGGAGGGGGAACCTATTTCCACCAAGTATGATTCTTTTGAACCTAAATACCGTAATATTATGCGAGTTGAGGCTATGGCCACATCCCAAAGTGTGCTTGTTATCAAACAGTTTTAGTTATTTTTTATATGTGTGTATGTGTCCCTGTGTGTGCACACGTGTCCGTGGGGTTGTGTCTGTGTGTGAAGGCCCAGGGATAACTTCAGGTGTCATCCTCAGAGGCTGCTTCGCCTGTTTTTTGAGATAGGGTCATTAATCCTCAAGTTTTCGAGATCCAGCTAGTCTTGCTGGATTGAGCTAGACTGGCTGGCCAGTGAGCCCCCAGGAGCGACCTGTGTCCACCTTCTCCAGCCTGGCGTTGAAGAAGTGCCCCACACTTTAGATGTGGGTGCTAGGAATCCGATCTCAAGTCTTCATGCTGGCACGCCACACTCTTTACTGACTCATCTGTCTTCCCGGCACCCATTTTTGTAAACTTTCCCATTCATCCAAGACTTTTACTGACTTAATTTTGTTTTCCCTGCTTGAAGGTTTCTTGTTCTCCTCAAGGTCTGAAGGTTTGGGTTCAAGACACTTCATATCTATGTAGCCGGGCTGGGCAGGTCCTTCCTGTCCGCATTCAGATGAATGGCTGGATTCACAATGGAAACCTGCTGTGCCCTTCCTGCTGGGACTTCTGCGAGCAGTGCCCACCAGAGACCGACCCTCCAGCGGCCAACCTGAGCAGAGCCCTTCCTCTGGGTGAGTACTCCATAGGATTGGAGAGATGAGGGAAAGCAAAGTGAGTTGTGCCTTACACGATACTGAAAGGTGGCCTCTGGAGCAGGCCAAACCCCTCAGGCAGACTGTCTCTGTGTAGCCCTGGCTGTCCTGAAACTCACTCCGTAGACCAGGCTGGCCTGAACTCAACAGACATCCGCCTGCTGGGATTAATGGTGTGTGTTACCACCACCACCTGTTTTTTTCCCTATGATTCAAGGTTCTCTAGAAAAATCCTGTTTCCTGTTGTTGTTAGAAACCCGAAGCTGGGAAGCCGCACCTCTGCGCCACAGCCAGGCTGAGGAAGGGCTCTGTGTGGAGGGCCTGGTAACCCTCTCACTAAGAGTGAACAACATTCTGCTTATCAAATACAAAAGGAAACTAAATATATCTTAGTTATAATCAGGTGAGATTCTCAAAAACAGGTCAGGAAGACGGGTCAATGGGTAAAATACTTGCTTTGAAAGCACGAGGGCCTGAGTTCGAATCCCGAGGACCTACATATAAAGCGAGGCATGGTGGTGCTTGCCTGTGGTTCCAGTCCCAGCACTCTGCATCAGGGTCAGGAAGATCCTGGGGGCTCCCTGCTTGCCAGCCTAGCCAGTCAGTGAGCTACAGGTTCCCGAGAGACCATGTCTCAGAAGCATGCCGCAGAGGACAAAAGGAGAGGAAACTCAGCCCCTGGCTTCCATGTACACCCCTATGGGTGCACACATGAACTTGTCTCTGCACTCACAGCTCACAAAAGCTCCTCACAAAGAGGAGACGAGCGCATGAGACGAGCGCATGAGACTCAAACGCACATACAAAATGAGAAAGACAGTGGCTTGTAAGGATGAGGCGGCTCTAGGCACAGAGGACTCGGTGGCAGAGCTCCGAGCACTCTGATGGCCCTCACCTAAAGCATCTGGAAACAGAATTGTTTTGGGACTCGGGGGTTTTACAATTTTGGAATATTTGCGTATACTACTGAGCTGTCTTTTGGGATGAGACCTAAATCTAAAAACCACAAAATGTACCGACATTTATATATGCTTTATACACATGCCCTGATGGGAATTTCATACAGTATTTTGGGTGTGCCTGTGTTTTGATCAGGTCAAGTGGGGTCATGTCTGACCCCAAGACCCTTTGGATTTTGGAGTATTTTGGATTTTAGGTCTTCGGGTTAAGGATGCTCATCTCTTGTATTCGTTCCGTGAGACTGAGACAACTGATGTTAAGACAATACATTCCAGGACTTGCTCTAGAGCCAAGAGGAGGCCGGAGAGGGCTGGATTCAGAAGGCTCTTCCCCGAGAGCGTTCACACTGAGCACTGATCCAGAGCTCATGACTCCTTAAAGTGGCGTTATAGTCTGAGCGATCCGATAGCGATTTAACATTTTAAAATATTAACAATAAAAATATTATGACATTTTTTCCCAACTGTCAATATTTTTTAATGACAGTTAAATGCAGGTACATTGTCTATTTAATTTTTTATTTTCATTTGCATTTTATTTTATTTTCATTTCACTGAGTTTTTCTGTGTAGCCCTGGCTGGCCTAGACCAGGCTGACCTGGAACTCAGAGATTGCCTGCCTCTGCCTCACAAGTGCTGGGATTAAAGGTGTGCACCACTATCTCTGGGCTGCCCCCAATCCCCTCATGCTTTAGAGTCTTTTTTTTTTTTTTTTTTTAATGCGCATTGGTGGTTTTGTCTGTGTGAGGGTGTTGGGTCCGCAGGAACTGGAGTTAGAAACAGTTGTGAGCTGCCCTGTATGTTCTGGGAATTGAACCTGGGTCCTCTGAAAGAGCAGCCAGTGCTCCTAACCACTGGGCCATCTCTCCAGCCCACCATGGTCTATTTAAAAGTAGAGGGCCTGGTTCAGGTTACAGGTAAATTTTCTGTTAAGTGTTAAACTGTGGGGGAAAAGGTATCGTGGCAGTCGGAAGCCAGGGAATACCACTGAGTCACACCACACAACAAACCTCACACAGGAGATACACTGGGAAGGAAAAAACCCAAGAGAATGGCTGCCTGTGCATGGGCGAGAAGCAGCAGAGAACTGAGTGAAAGACAGGGCCCACCCAGGGTCTCCCTGTGTCACCCGGGTGGCCTAGAACTTTCTGTGTTGACCAGGTTGTCCTCAAATTCATAACGATCCCCTTGCCTCTGGAGTGCTTGAATTACAGGCGTGCGCACCATGTCCTGTTAATGGGGCACAGGCGTGCTCTACCACTGAGCAGTAGCTCTAGGCGCTCCCCACCCCACTCTCTAAAGGTGGCCCAGGCTCACCTTCTTATAATCCTCTGCTCACCTGTCTAACCCCGAACACCGGCCTGTTCTGTTTTCTATCTCAGATCTCTGCTCCTGTTCGTCTAGCCTGGTGGTCACGCTTTGGCTCCTCCTGGGCAATTTGTTTCCCCTGCTGGCTGGATTTCTTCTGTGTGCCTGGCACTAGGAATGGGAAAGTGAGTTCACAAAAGTGACAGTTGTGTCATGTTCTCATGAACAAAGCACAAAACAGAACCCGGGAGAGTGCCAGCCCATGGAGATGGTCCGGATGGCAGAGGTGGCATTCCCGACTCCGGCTTGGCAGTGCAGGACGGCTGTGAAGCCTGGCTCCATGGCGGTCACCCCTCATCGGCCACACAGCCACCTCGGCGCGTGGAGACGAAGAACAAGTGCCCGAGGCGCCTTAGTTTCTCCTGGCAGTTCTCCTTTGAACGAAGGGCAGTGGTGGGATTCGCCACGGTCACATACCTCAGCATTTGCATTAACAGAAAGCCCCGGGAGCACCAAGGCCGCTCAGAGAAAAGCTGATGGACCACTCCAGAGTGTAAGTTGAGGACCCCAAGTACAGAAATGGTCCTTGGGATTCTGGATCTCCCATCACCGTTGCACACATTTTCAGTGAATGCCTGGACACGGCCCACTCAGGCCATCATGCTCCCTGGCAGGTCCTAGTTGCTATAGCATCTGACCTGACCGTGTTTGCCTTTCCCACCAGCCGTGTGGCCGGTCGCTGAACTGTTGTCACTGTGTCGTTAGCCCTCGGCGCCCAGCCGTCTCCGCCTGAGCTCAGTGCCCACCTGCATTCCTCATTCGTTTCGTAGCGGCTTGGAAAAGCGTAGGAGAGTGTGAAGGACAGCTCGCTCGCAGGAAGAGCCTGAGTTCGCGCAAACAGAAGGACCCGTGACTGTGTGCTTCAGGTAAGATTCAGAACAGCTATAATCCACCAAAACTCAACTGACCCTTTCTGGCCTGTGTAAATTCTCAAGTTCAGGCGTGGACAGGCGTGCAGTTACTTTCAGGCAGACTGGGCTGCTACAGAAGAACTGCTAATATTGGAAAGTTGTTTCACGGACAAGAAGAAAAACTCAAGTTAAGACAAGGTGATCTGAATTGCTTTCTAACAGTGACGTGTAGGCTTGGTGTCAAGCCTGCCCACAGGCCCGTCCTCGACTCTTTGGAAGAAGTTGGAAGAGCACCTCTGTTTAAACGCCCGTTTCCTCCCGTGTTTGACAGCCGTGTGCCGCGTGGATTCTCTGAAGCAGTTCTGCTCCCCTACCAGTGCTCACCAACCTAACAGGAACGAAACTTTGAAATTGTCTAATGAGGAGCGACGTCCCGTTTTTCTCCCTAAAGATAGTCAGCTACTGTAGTGTTACAAACAGGCTTTTAGGACCAGCGAGATGGCTCAGTCGGTAAAGGCACTTGCCACCAAGCCTAATGTCCTGAGTCTGGTTCCTGCAGACCTCATGGAAGAAGAAAGGGGCTAACAGCTCCTGAAAGTTGTCCACACACACACACACACACACACACACACACACAAATAAATGTAAAACCACCTTTATAACAAAACTTAGCATTCAGACACACTCCTCCTCCTCCCTCTGTGCCATTCAGCATATAGTTATTAAGTGCTCTGTTTAGGAAATTGTACCAGTAAAGCAGAGCATGGTGGCCTGTAGGCCCAGCACTTGCGAAGTAGAGGCAGGAGGACGGCTAGGCCACCTTGGGAATTTAAATTTGAAGGCAGTATTGGCCACATGAAACCCTGTCTGGGGAGTAGAGAATGGAAAGGAGTTACGTTAGGAGCAAAACACCACGGCCCCGAGCGCTAGCGGCAGCTAACCGCGGCTCTGCAGCAGCGTGGGCCTCGGGTGCCGGGGCTCCGCCTTCGCTTTAAAGGCGCGATTTGACGTGTCCCTGCATGCAGTGTAAGTTGGAGGCATTCACCCTTGTGCGAAGCTGAGGCCCCTAAACTCAGCCAGCTTCGGCTAAAGAGAAGTCCTGGTCTGCGGATCTGCACTCTGTGCTTTGCCAGCGTCCCGAGGCCTTCAAGGTGCACAAGGTCTGAGAAAAGTGAGCCTGAGCGCGTTTTTAAAGACCTAGACAGCATGCTGGGCCTGGTGGCACGTGCTGTTAGTCCTAGCACTGGGGGGACAGAGGCCAGTGGATATCTCAGTAAGGCCAGCCTGATCGACAAAGCAAGTTCCAGACCAGCCAGGGTTCACTAGTGAGATAAACAAAAGAAAAAGAAAGAAATACACATCAAACCTTCAGGACGACTTATGAGTCATCCTCCAAAACGTGTAATTTCACCAAAAATAACAGTGGAGTGTATTGAGGTCAGTGATAGTTTGGCGACATTTTGACTGTTGTACAGTAATGCCATTTAGGTAGTATCATTTCCAAGCATGGTGCTTTTTATACTTGAAATATATTTTTGCTTTATTTTTTAATTAGTATAATTATATTTGCACTTTCCGGAGAAAAAGTTACAGACAACTTTTTTTGTATATATATTTATTAAGCTTGGAATGTGACGTCCCAGTGTTTTCTCTGCACAAACGTGAAACTTAGCGCAGCCCGGGTGCAGAAACCCGGAACTCCTGAGAGTTACACTGCAGTTAGCTTCACTGCCCTGTCCCTCCCTCTTCAGTGAGGTCGCTTCTCTCTGATCCCACATAGTGTCCTCAGCAAGACTTAGACGGTCCCTCAGCCGGTAAGACCCTCACTTAGAATATAGCAACAAAGAAACGGCTTCTGCAGGCTGAGATCCCCACGCAGAATTAGCTGTAGAATTTGAAGCAGCCTTCATGCTCGTGTTCTGTGGCAGCTCAGCCCTTTCGCATCGCAAGG
Organism: Meriones unguiculatus; assembly: GCF_030254825.1. Classification (NCBI taxonomy): domain Eukaryota; kingdom Metazoa; phylum Chordata; class Mammalia; order Rodentia; family Muridae; genus Meriones; species Meriones unguiculatus. The sequence goes on from NC_083364.1 coordinate 36,714,257, forward strand.
ACAAAACCAGTGGCCCACAGAAGGAACCAAGCAGGGTGCTCCGTGTAGAAGTGAAATGGGGACAGCTGATCTGGGGACAGTAGACGAGTCCCTTCCTGAATCAGAAAGGTCAAGTGTTTATTTAAAAAACTGGCTACCTCGGTGTTGAGTTCAAACAGGTCATTGTGTTTTAAGGTCCTAGGTGTCAATCATACCAAGGGACCTGTCTCAGGTTTTCTCAGAATTTACAGGAAGGAAGCAAAGCCATGTGAGGAGCCATGAATAGGGGCAGGAAGGGAGCTGAACAGTGTTTAGTAATCTATGTGTCACTCCTCCAACTTTCTCCTGCAAAACATCCTTCCATAATCCTTCTATCTTTCCTATAGGCTTCTTATATTTTTAAGACCAAATGGGCATTCTAAAAATGTTATGAATTATGCTTAGCATTAGTTTTCAGCCTAAGTTGGCTTAGAGTTTAATGAGATTTAAAGATATAGCATAATTGTATGGGTTGTAAATAGTCTTAGGAAGATAAGTATATCAGAGTATTTCGTGAAATGTTATCAGCGTTCTCTGCAACATTAGACTTACAGATTGAGCCAGGCATGGCGACCGTGCCTGTAATCCCAGCACTCAGGAGACAGCGGCAGGAGGATTTTGATTTTAAGACTAGCTGGGCTGCAGAGAGAGACACTGTCTTAATCCTCCCTACCCACCCACCCCCAACACACAAAAAAAGAAAATTTACCAATTGCGGCCATGTATAAAGCAGTGATGCTTGGTCATACTCGAAAGCCCCATGACTGACACTTGGTGAGGACTCCGTCCCTGCTGGCCCTGCGCAACCTCTTGGAGTCTCCAGCCTTCACTGTGTTCCATGCCCTGCCCAGCTGTGGACTTACGAAGAGAGGAGAGCCAGTCTCCTAAGACAGCTGAGTAGCCCCTGCAGATATCTCCAAAGACTCACAGCCAGCTTCTTGGTGGGCACGGTTCTCCCCGCTGTGACCTTTGCCCCCAGCACAGGAGGACTGACATCTTTGGCTGAAGCCAATGCTGCCCATTCTGAACAAAGGGTTGAACTGGAAAGGAGGGTTTGTATTCTTTTGGGTTTTTTTTTCCTTTTTGTTTTGTTTTTTTCTTTTTAATTAGACTGGGACTGGGGAAGGATTTCTTTTATGTTTACATTTTTAATAAGTAAAATAGACTTTAAAATTAGTCTTTATTTATGGTGGTGAACCTGAAGTGTAATATATTCCTCAGAAAAACACAACTTTAATAAAAATGAAAACTAACTTGCAGCCTGTCTTGACCTAAAACCGTGAACTTTTTTTTTTTTAATTTTTATTTTATGTGCATTAGTGTGAAGGTGTCAGATCCCCTGGAACTGGCTTTACAGACAGTTGTGAGCTGCCATGTGGGTGCTGGGAATTGAACCTGGGTCCTTTGAAAGAGCAGACGGTGCTTTTAACCACTGCGCCATCTTCCCCTGCCCCAACTGTGAACTTTTTAAAGCCTAGATAAGCACACAAACAGTCATGAACTCTGTTGGGGAAGGATGGAGATTCACCCTGTGAACCACAATTCCGTTTCCTCATGTGGGAGTGAGGTCGTCCTCCATCCAGGATGGGCAGGTCCTGTGTGAAGCTGCAGGGCACTGCCCTTGAAGAGCCGAGCCGAGAGAAAGCAGATCCCAAGGACAGTGTGGTCTCTGCCGCGGCCTAGGAACTTCTCTTTGTGACCATCCTGCACATTCAGGTACCACATAGTGCAAACACCATGGCTTAGACATGGCAAGTGACTTCCTGATAGCCCACAGGTGAGTATGAGCAAGCACCCTTCTCACAGGGACCTGAACCTTCCTTTCCAGGATGCACTTGGAGCCAAGCACTTGTGCAGCTGATCAGATTAGAGTTTTTGAACAGAGCTCTGTGCTGGGGGTTGGTACAGTGCTATGTGTTCAATTGCTGACCTCAGTGCCTTGACATCTGCTTACTGTCCTGCCATGGCCTTGTTATTAGTGTTGAGCTGTCCCCTGTACCCAGGAGAAGAGAAGGGATGTTCCCCAATTAGCCCTGAAGGCCTACAATTGGACAAGGCATGGAAGGTGGCAGGCTACGGTTCGTGGGCTTTGGGAGAAGGAGACAAGTCAGGAGGAGGAAGGAAGAAAAGGCCGTCATGGGTTAGGGTGGAAGGAAGCACATGGCCAGGTCAGCATGGATGGAGGATGGCTCAGATGAAGAACACGAGCTAGTATTTTGGGATTATGGATGGGAGGGAGCCCGAATAGGAAGGATTAAAGCAGATGGCCTGGGATGGGGACTTAAAAGTGATAAGGAGGGTTAATATCTGCCGTGCCCCGGGTGAAATAAGGCTGGTCTAAAATCTATTGGGTGTCTGTGTCTTCTGTTGGTTGTGATAGCGGGTTAGATAATACTGCCGTAATAACTATAAAGCTAATAATAAACATCATTCACCGATACCCTTGATTTTCTGCTACAGATCCATATGAGAATTCCCTGCTAATAATAAAATTTAGGTTCTTTTTAACGCACCTCTGGGTACAAAGAATAAATTCAAGTATTTAAATAACTCTAGTAATATTTGCTCAGCATCCTGACAAAAAGGTTCATAGAGTGTTTGGTCTACATCTCCTTTTGGTGTGGTCATAGTATAGCTCATTTGGGGAACCCTGTTACAGATTTTACTTTTTTTCTTTTTTCACAGCCTTTCTCGTGGATTTTGCTTTGTTTGGACAGCTGGCCTTGAACTCCTGATCCTCCCACCCCCACCTCTTCAATATTGGGATTATAGACATGCTCCACCATGCCCAGCTCAGTGATTTTTTTTTTTTTAATGAAGGAATTTGAGTCAACTTTTATGGTGTCACTGCAGGCTCAGGTTTAAATTTTTCAGAATAAGGGACCAGGAATATGGCTCATTCACCAGAACATCCACCGTACAAGCATGAGGGCCTGAGCTTGAACCCCAGCACCTACATAACATCGGGCATGGCGTCAGAACCCTGCAGCCCCAGTGTTGGGAAGGCAGACACAGGAGGATCTCGGGGGCTCCCCAGCCAGCTACTCTAACTGGGGAGCTCCGGTTACAGTGAGAGGCTCCCTAAAACTAAGGGGGCGGCTAGAGAGGTCATTCAGAGACTTGCTGCTCTTGTAGAGGACCAGGTTCAGTCCCCAGCACCTCAGTTACGGAGAGGGGTACACTCCAGTTCCGGAGGTTCCAAAGCCCCTAATGGCCTCTGGGCACCTGCACTTCAGTGGGGCATGAGTATTACACACACACACACACACACACACAAACACACACACACAGCACACACACACACAGCTGGAGAGAAACGGAGGAAGACACCTGCCCTCTACCTCTGGCCTCAGTTGCACATGCAGAGACGTGAACACACTGGTGCATGCCACACACAAATGTCCAGTCAGCTGAGGCTCACACCTGTAATCTCAGTGCCTGAGAGGCCGTGTTAGAGATAACAAATTCCAGACCGTCCCGAAGGTAAAACAGTGCAGACTAAATCGAGCCCTTTAATTATGTGACCCGGGGGCCAGCAAGATGGAGCAGTGGTCTACTGCCAAAACCTGCGTTCGCTTCCCAAGACCCATAGGGTAGAATGACCTCCACATGCCTGCTTGACATGCCGCCACAGTAGATTAAAAACTCAAAAACACTAAATATGGGTCCTGGTGTTCTGCCGATCAGTAGTGGCCTTTCATTTTATGTATGTAGAAATGTCTTCTCCCTTGATCTTTTTCTTATCTATCTATGTGTGTATATACATGTTTATGGGTACCCTCGCAGACTGGAAGAAGGGGTCGGATCCCCTAAAGGTGAAGTTCTAGGTTGTTGTGAACCGCCTGACCTGTGTTTTGGCAACCGAATTCTGATTCTCTGAAAGAGCAGGAAGCACTCTTAACCACTGCGCCATCTCTCCACCCATTTTCTGCCTTTGTATCTTTTTTTTTTTTTTTTTCTAAAAAATTACATATTCTTATTTCATGTGCACTGCTGTCTTGCCTGAATGTGTGTCTGTGTGAGGGTGTCAGACCCCCTGGAACTGGGGTTAACAGAAAATGAACCTGGCTCCTCTGGAAGAGCAGACAGTGCTCTTAACCACTGAGCCATCTCTCCAGCCCCCTGCCTTTACATCTCGAGATTATGTTTTATATCTTAGAGTCGATAGATAGTAGCACTTCGTGCCACCAGCCCACATATTTTTCCCAGTTTCAGTAGGCATCAGGCACTCAACAGCTTTATGACGTCGCCTTATTTGAAACTATCCCAATCGCGGCATCCAAACAGTTCATCATTTCCCCACCTTAGGTCTCTCCTACTGGCATTTGGGAAGTGCTAGAGGTTGAAGATGGAAGAGGCCCCTGCCGCGCTCACACTCACTGGCGTTCACGGGAAGATTCTGACGTATTTGCGGATGAGCAAACCCGTGCAGGTGAGAAGCCACAAAGGCCAGTGGGTGTGCCTGCCTCAGCTGCCCCCACGCTCCTGGGGCCTGGAACAGCCCCTCCAGACTGCCTGCCCAGGGGAAGGCCCGGCTGACATTGGATATTGCCCATTGCACCCCTGCTGTTCATAGCTGGACCGGCGCCACTGTCAGGAAGAACTTCATACGTTTGATTGGCGTTTCCAGCTCGGGGGATTGTTCAGTCAGTTTGCAGCCCGTGAGGACCCACGCCAGCCTTCCTAGACAGGAAACTCGTTTCCTTGCATGTTAGGTTGTAATCTCTAATTGTTTGCATGACTTGAGTCTCTAAATTAGGATGTCTTCATGAGGGTCTCCCTACTGTAAAAAACGGTCCAGGAATTTGACTTACATGTTTCATCATGTATTTTCAGTCTCCTAATACGTGAAGCTGTGTCTAAGTGAGTGTGTGCCTACCTGTGTTCTCACAGCAGACTTAAGAAGGCTAAGGAGAAGGACTTTGTAAGTGGTCTGTAATGGTTGGGGAGGATTGTCCTGGCGTGGGGAGATGGCTATAGGCCGTAGCCCTGTACTGAGGCAGAGGAGCTGCCTTCCCACTGATGGACTTAGTCCCAGGGTACACAACCTTAGGATCCTGTTTCCACAACCAGAGTCTCCACAAGTTCCCTCTTACTTCATGACCCCATGGCCACATCGGTGACCTCACCACTTCCCCGAAGTGCCCAGGCTGCTGACTAAGCTGCTTTGGGGACCTTCCCGGTGCAAACCATGGCAGGGTCTCCAGAGAGAAGAGGCTGAAGCACCCAGGCCGACTGAGAACAGAGAAGCAGCCACACCCAGAGTGTGTAACACACTTTGCCTCAGAAGTGAGGTGAGATGCAGAAGAGAATATGAAAGGGCTGGGCTCCCGACTCCAAGAGGGAAAACTCTGTCGGCCAGGAATACAGTCTAAGCAATAGTGAAGGTTGGTTTATCGTGTAACTTTTTGCAAAGGAGATGGTTTGGTGTGTTGACCGTTAACACAGAGACACAGCTCTTACCTCAAAGGGAATAAGGTTGTTTATTGTAGAGCCAAATATGAGTGACTGTGGCCAGGGAACAGGAATTCAGGTTGCTCCCCAGTACCATGTGTTACCATAGTAACGGTTTAATGAAGGTGCAGTACCAGAACAAAGGGAGTTCTAAATCAAGGCGGTTTTCACATTGATGGAAACACCAGGTAGGTGGGTTACAGCGGGGGGGGGGGGGGGGGAGAGGGAGGGGGAGACACCATGGGCTTCAGGGGCCATCTGATGGCACTCTCAGACTTTGCTTGGTAGAAGCCAAGGGGTCTTGTTAGCACATCTGAAAAGGGTTTTACCTGACAGTGACAGGACCATAGGTCAAACACAGAAGGTGTATAAATGGCTAAAGACATCCAAAGATAATTTGGCTGCTGACTCACAACATTCCGGTTCTCTACAGCTGCAGATGGTCTAATCAGTCAGTTGGCCTTGTAAGACATTTAATACAGCTCCCGCTCCCCTCATGCACTTTCTTTCTCTCTCTCTCTCTCTCTGTCTCTCTCTGTCTCTCTCTCTCTCTCACACACACACACACACACACACTGGGAACTTGTGTTCATACTGTTCTGGGTCTAGTTTTCCTAGCAGTGTTTTAAGTTCAATCCTTCTTTTCTTTCACATAGGCTCATTTTATTGTGTGTGTGTGTGTGAGAGAGAGAGAGAGAGAGAGAGAGAGAGAGAGAGAGAGAGAACCCCTGTGAAGGTCTGAGGACAACTTTTTGGTTCTCACTTTTTACTATGTGGTTCCTGGGGATCAAACCCAGATCATCAGGCTTGGCGCAAGCATCCTTACCCACTGAGCCATCTTGCTGGCCCTAAAACAGGTTTCTGAAAATATTATCTTTAGCTGGGCATGGTGGCACATGCCTGTGATCCCAGCAGAGGCAGAGGCAGGCAGATCTCTGAATCTGAGGCCAGCCTTGTCTACAGAATGAGTTCCAAGACAGCCAGAGCTATTACACAGAGAAACCCTGTCTCCAAAAAGAAAAAGAAAAAAAAGAAAAGAAAAAGTGTGTATGGAGATGTCTTCTCCTACTATTCTTTACCTCGTGTTTAGTTTCTTATTTTATTCCTTTTCTCTTTTTCAACTTCCACCCCCATCCCCTGGCTGGCTGACCTCCATCTTGAGACAATTCTTCTCTCTCAGCTTCAAGAACGCTGGAATTATGAGTCACCCTACCCAGATCTTTGTTGTATTTTTAATTCTTCCTGTTTGTGACCACTATGCAAAAATTAAAGGAACTACAAGCAAGACTATAAATGTCCCTCTGTGGGAGAGTGATTCAGTAAACACGGCAACCTTCCTTCCTGCAGCACGCTGCCCACCAGCACTGTGCCCTGTGCCCACGGCAGGCATCTCTCCTGTCTGGCTGGGATCCTCCTGTGTCTGAAAGGCAACCCAGCTGCCCCAATGGCTCAGTCAGTTGGTTGAAATGCAGTTGCCTGTTACCGAAGTGAACAAGCCTGGCACATAGTTCTCATCAGGAGCAGCCAGCAGGCTCTATAGAGGGAACTTTTACAAATTCCAACATTTAAAATCATCTTCAGTTCCACCATGCTGTTCTGGAGTACAAGCCTTAGACCGGTTCAGGGAGTATGTGAACACCTGGGCCTCCAAACAGACCAGAGGTAAGAGACAAGGCCCTGACCAGTCCAGCCCTTGTCAACACCGTGTACTCAAAGGGAGGAGGAACAGGCATTTTGACAAAGAAATGCCATTAATTGTTTATTTTCAAACAAGGTCTCACTGCGTAGCCCTGTCAGCCTATAACTCACTGTGTAGACCAGGTTGGCCTCAAATTCAGAAGCCTACCTGCCTCTGCTTGGGACTGAAGTCTTGAGCAACCGTACCCAGCAAGAATGCCCTTAAAAATAAACAAGAAACGGGGCAGTGGTGGCACACGCCTTTAATCCCAGCACTCAGGGGACAGAGGCAGGCGGATCTCAGAGTTTGAAGCCAGCCTGGTCTACATAGTGAGTTCCAGGACAGCCAGGGCTACACAGAGAAACCCTGTCTCGAAAAAATCTAAATAAATAAATAAATGAATAAATAAAAACAATTACAAAATAAAGAAGAAGCAGCAAAGACCATTGCAGTCACTTTAGGAAACCACATTTAAGCCAGGGGCAGGCGCTGGAGCCCTCACACACTGGCCAGGGCAGAGCACCGTGGTCCTGCCCTGGGGTGAGCAAGCCCTGTATTCCGGAAGGCAGCCCCACTTCCGGGAAGTTAGTATCTAGCCGTGCCAGACTTTTCGGGCACTTCATGCTAGAAAAGCATTCCAAGAGTCAAACCGGAGGGGCAGGAGGCAGAGTGTGTGTTTTCACGTGTGGGCGGGGAGCCGGTAGATGCCTTCCAAGACAGAAAGGCTGCTTTATTGCCAGCAGTTCACGTGGGGGAAGCCTTCGTCTGTCCGTGTTCAGGCACAAGCGTTGTGGAGGTGATCAAGGCAGACAGAAGCCCCGGCCTGCAACCTGGGTTCTCCTGGGGAAGGCCAGTTGCTGGGTTCTTGCAACCGCTGCTCAGTTGCAAGGACCACTCTGGGGTATCTAGTGCCTTTGATATAACCTCGTGTTCTCCTGCTACTGTATTTTCCGACACAGGCTAACAGTTAAATCCCATTAAGTCCTTAGAGTTCATTTTAAATGTCACCTTCCAGAAAATACTCAATTTTTTCCAGCCAATGTCCATTTTGAATTTTCCTTGCAGCTTCTCACAGTGGCTACTTTGTCTGTAATTTTCTGCATTCTAGACAGGATTATGTGTTTCATAGTTGTGTGGACGACTACAGTGTAACAAAAAGCAAATAAACTTCGTGACTTTAATCTATCACCCTTTAACAGCATATCTTGAACAGATACAATGCCTGACTAGGCCACAAGCCTAGAATCTTTTTTTTTTTTCTTTCTTCCTTGTTCTTTTTCTTGTTCTTGTTCTTGTTTTTCTTCTTTTTCTTCTTCTTCTTTTTCTTCTTCTCCTTCTTTTTAAGACTGGGTTTCTCTGTGTAGACCTGGCTCACCTAGAACTAGTATGTAGACCAGGCTAGTCCAGGTGTTGGGATTAAAGGTGTCTGCCACCACTGCCCCACTAAACCAAGGATCTTTACAGAATAGGACTTATTATGGCCAAAGGAACTGGTGTGGCTGGGAATGGCCACACAGATGACAAATGAAGTCGGGAGTAAGGGAAGGAATCCTTATACGAGGTCTTGAAAAGCCTTTGCCCTGTGTTTGCTCTTGGTTGATTTAACATCACTGACTTGGAGCTCACGTGGCTGAGCATTGCCTTAAAAGCGTCCAGTTGGCTTTGATAGCACCTGCAATACGTAGATCATAACAACGGTCGCCTAGTTACTTCACAAAGGGCCGATTTTGCTGGAGACACGTTAGGCTCTTTATGAGAGCCTATGGTTGTGTGGCAGATGACTGAACTGGGGTAAAGGCTCGCCACCTCTGTCTTCATGTTGCGTCCATCCCCTTTTCTGTCTCAACCTTTGAATCAGACTTGCCTCAGCTGGTTCAACAGTCTCACTGACAATTCCTGGAAAGAAGCTGTGTCTGCAAAGACTGGTTAAAACTGCAGGAATGTGGGATGTAGAGAGGTTGGGTCTCTGCAGATCCAGAGGCAAATTCCCTTATCTTGAGCTAGCTTTAGCCCCATGAATAACTGTGATTCCTTGCCCACCTCTGGGTCAAAGCTAACATCCTGTAACAGATTTAAATAAATAAATAAAACAGTTTGGAATCTATAAATTCCAAATTAATTAGACCCCTAGCTTCCACCAGGCCATAAACTAAATCTGTCATCAGATAGCATTTGAGGCTATAGAAAAGCTTCCTTCATCTTCTTATAACCACCTTTTTGTTGTGCCTGTGAGTTCCAAAGGAGACCCCAGTTCCCTGGACTGTAGGAGGTTCTGGCAGATAGGAAAAGCCAGAAGTCCTCAGGGGCTTGTGAAACTGCTTCCTCTCTAGCACAAGGAGTCATTTCCCTTGCCTCCATGATGCCTGTAGGGCCTGCCAGCGTACCAAAGCTCACACTGGCCTCCAGGCTCCCTCAGCACCACAAGTACCTGTTACAGATTTCAGAGTCCATGCTAGCATCCTAACCCTCCTTACCTCCTCCCCCACCCTGAACTCCCTCCAGCTCATGGGCCTCTCTCTCCCCAGCTACCCATTCTCCTCATAACCCTGCCATTTTTGCTATTCTCTATCTGTCTCTCGCTTTCTCTTTTTCTCTCCCCTCCTTTTCTGTCTCCCTCCCTCTCTCTGTCCTCCTCCTCTTCCTTTGTCTCTGTCTCTCTCACTTGCTCGCTCGCTCACTCGCGCTCTCTGCTCTGGCCTCTCTTCTGACCCGTTCCAGTCTGCTGGCCATGTTCAGCTTACTTCTTCTTCTGTTCTGGACTCTTCCAGGTCTCTGGCTGTTCGCTTTCTCATCTCTGTAATAGAAATCTTCCCGCATGGTAGCCACGCCTTGGAGCAGTCTGTCATCAGTTTACACAGACGGCAGCCTGGTCAGCATGGCTGGAAATGAACTCCTGCATTATAAGGTGCCTGTTAGAAGGCAAAGGTGTGTGAAGAAAAATTCCTGAAAAGAATCTGGGTCTGGTTGTGAATAAGCAGGTGTTCAAGTAAGAGCTCAGTGACAACTATTCACCTGCCATCTCTCTACCTATCATTCATCTATCACGTATCTATATATGTACCTATATAGTTATCTATCTTATCTTGTATATCTATCAATCATCAGTTTTTGTTTGCCTGCACACTTGTGTAACACAGCACGTATGTGCAGGAATCAGTTCTCTTTTCCTAAAATGTAGAACCCGAGGGTCAAAGTCTGGCCATCAGACTTGGTGAGAAGTACTTTTATCCAATGAACAATCTCTCCAGCCTAACCTAAGAGAGATTTCAAGGTGAGCCAGAATGTGCAACAGAGTTCTGGGGCTTACGGCCTGATCCAGTCCCCTCTCAGGTCAGGGCCTTTCAGTCCATGACATTCGGAGAAAGGCTGGCTGGCGTGGAAGACTCCACCGGAAGCTTGTGATTTGGTGTAGCTTTGCCAATGCAGAGAGGGTGATCAGAGAGTCCTGGCGTCATTGGTCGACTACATAGAGGCAGAAGATGACAAGATGACAGTCATTTCATGCATAAGACCCTGACACAGCAGTCCAGTGAGAGCTATATGCTTAGTGTCTGAGGCGATGCTTTTCACACACCAGTGTGAGAAGGGGCTGAGGGTCTTGAGCATGCCCCAGATCTGCAGAGGCCCTTTGCCCAGGGTCCTCCGGAAGCACAAGCAGAGCTCTGAGCCACTGAACCCCTCTCCAGGCCCTCTGCTGAGTTCCTTCTCTTGGTTCTCCCCAGGCTCCCTCCAGAGGAGAGGACAGAAAGGCAGAACCAAAGACTTTTCACTGGGCTCACAGTCCATGGAAGAAGAGCTTGTGTCAGAATGAGTCTCAAAGAGAGAACACTTCCTGTCACACACAGAGCAGGTGCTCAGGAAGTGTTCCTCAAATATTTAAACAAGTGGACCTAGAGTGATTGCTCAGTGGTTAGAGCTCTTGTTGCTCTTGCAGAGGACCTGGGTTTGGTTTCCAGTACTCACATGTAGCTGACAACCTTCTGTAACTCCGGTTCCAGGGGCTCTGACCCCTTCTCCTGGCCTCTGATAGCAACAGGTGTACACACAAACATGCAGGCACTCACACATGCCCACAAAATGTTTTGAAGTTAAAAAGTTTAAGAATATTTGGGTTCCAGGTTGAAAAAGACTTTGAAATAATTCTGAAGAAAAATGAACAAGACACCCTTGCTTCACGATGCCTGCTCTTAAAGCCCAAAATCTAGATTTGCTCTGCCCCTTAGCCTAGTCTTTTTGGACCTCCTATTTGTGGCAGAAAGCACACGCCTAAGCCAGATAGGTAAGGCCTTCACCTTGAGGGCAGGTCCTTGGCACTTGCTAATGCTGAGAGCTGGTTTGTGACACTGCAGCAGTCCCCAGGCCCTGTTTAACTGGCTCCTCATGCTCACAGGGGTGGCTGCGGTTAAACAGGACGAGGTTCCCTCAAGACAACTCCAGGAACGTCGCCACCTCACTGAGAGCACGCGCTCCGAGCTGAAGCCAACCCCTGCTTCCACTGGGAAATGGAAGCCGTCCTCAGAAGACAATCAGGGTTCCATTAGGATGTGCAGGGCAGTGCTCCTGTCTCGGGCCCCAAACACCCCTCACCAGATAACGCTGCAATCCTGCAACCACACAGCAGAGCGAGAGCCAGTCAACTCTTCCTTGGTTCCACGTGTGGGTGCAAGCATGGCGGCATTGGTATCAGCTCTGCCTCAAAGCATCTGCACCTGCTTCCCACAGTCAAGCATCTGCAGCTTCCCCTTATGCTCTTAGGCAACTCATTCTCACCCTCACCCTGTGTGTACAATGAACCCCGACAGGAAATACGTCCTTGAGACCATGGGCCACGTTAGGAATAAGGCCTTATCTCCTGCTCCGCTGGGACCAAAGGTTCACAGTGCTCATTTGAGTTACTTCTGCCTCAGTTTCTCTATCAGAGCTCTTTTTAAATATAATTACTTTCAGTAATGTGTACGTATGTGGGTGAGAGTATGGGCATGTGCACTCAAGTGTAATGCCTGAAGAGGCCAGAAGAGGGCAGCAGATTCCCCTGGAGCGGAAGCTACAAGTGGTTGTGAGCTGCATGCTGTGGGTTCTGGGAGCTGAGCTCCAGTACCCTGCAAGAGCTCTACATTCTAAGGCTGTGTGTGGTGGCGCAAGCCTTCAGTCCCCCCACTCGGGAGGCGGAGCAGGCGAAACTCTGTGAGTTTGAGGCCAGCCTGGTCTACGTAGAGAGTTCCAGGACAGCCAGGGCTACACAGAGAGACCCTATCTCCAATTAAGAAAAAAAAAAAGTACAGTAACCACTGAACCATCTTGTCAGCCTTCTGTCAAGGCTCTCAGTCACAGAGTCCAGTCACCTCATTCCAGGCTACAGAGTGAGACTGCGTCTCCTTTGTTCTTACCAACTTAAGGCACACTTAGACATACCTAGGAAAAAAGGAGCTTGATTTAAGAAATGCCTCCACAAGGTTGGCCTATAGGCAAGTCTGAGGAATCGTGTCACGATTGACGGTTGCCAGGAGAGAGCCAGCCCCACACGGGGGCAACAGTGCCACCCAAGGCAGGTGGCCCCGGCTTGTGTAAGAAAGAAGGTTGAGCAGGCCAGAGGCACAAGCCAGTAAGCATGCTCTGCCTGCTTTTTCATTCCCCATCCCCAGATCCTGGCTTGGTTTCCGATCTGTAAGCTAAAAGACGCCCTCATCCCACCCCACCCCGCTTCGTTGCTTCTGGCCGTGCTGCTTTATCACAGCAGTAGAAACCTCAACCAAGACAGCTTGTTTTTAAATTTTTAAAAGTCAGTACACCCAGCACACTGCTCCCTGACAACCCCCACCACACACAGAAATTTCCACTGCCAAAGAGCACAGGAATGATTCTTATCTTCCTTCAGTGACACGCTAGGTCTTAAATTAGCTTGTGAAATTATTTTTACTTGCTTGTAAAGATTTTTATTCTCGATCATATGAATATGTATGTACCCACAGGTGGGTACATGCTCATGAGTTGGAGGCCGGAAAAGGTGTTGGATCGTTAAGTCCTGAATCCTGCTAGAGTTACAGGTGGTTGTGAACTGGGTGCTGGGAACTGGACTCTGCTCCTCCGAACGGGCAGTATACAATCTCAGCTGCCGGGCTATTTCTCTAGCCCCACTTCTCCTTTTCTTCTACAGATCCCCCACATTTCTGCTAGACAGCTTGGCTGTCATCCAGCATTCGAGAGGCTAACCTAGGAAAGTTGCACGAAATACTAGGGGCACCTGTCTCAAAAAACGAAGCAAGCAAGCAAACAAAAAATGTTGGTGTTTCTTTTCTCTTGGGAAATACTAAGGCTTATCATTTGGCATCAGTTGTAACTCCAGCTCAGCATTTCAGGTTTTCTGTCCGGTATGTCCTATTGGCATCCATCCACCCAGATCAGCTGGACGACAGAACGTGTCTCGGTGTTTGCTCTTCCTGTTTTTGTCTCCTTACATCCTGAACATGGAACACTTTCGTGTGCCTCCATCTCAGTTCTGCCCCTCCCCACACCCCCCTCCCGACACCCCCTCCCATACACACACACACACACACACACACACACACACACACGCCCAGTAAATTCAACAGAACCAGTTTGGCTGCTACAGAGACTTGGTGGGACAAGTCTCCACCAGGCCCCTGTACATTGCTGTTGGTGATAAATTCTTGGGATTAGCAAGGTCTGCGCTTCTCGCCCTGTGGCAGTATCAACTCCCTGAGCACTCCTCTCCCTTGGCAAACTGTTCTAACTTCATCTTTTTGAGTGTATGTAAGTGCCTCTGTGTGTGTGTGTGTGTGTGGTGTGGTGTGTGTGTATGGGGTGTGTGGTGTGGTGTGTGTGTGGTGTGGTGTGTGTGTATATGGTGTGTGGTGTGTGTGTGTGTGTGTGTGTGGTGTGGTGTGTGTGTGGTGTGGTGTGTGTGTATGTGGTGTGTGTGTATGTGGTGTGTGGTGTGTGTGTGTGTTTTGTATGCACTCAACTGTATGCACATGTAGCAGTTAGAGGCCAGTGTGGGGTCTTTCTGTTTTCCCCCTCTCCCTCGCTGAACCTGGAGCCTGGCATTTTGGGTAGACCGGATGACCGACAAGCCCTCAGGCCCTTCGCCCTACCCCCGCCCCAGCTCCGAGGTTACAGGCAAGGACCATCCTGCTCAACTTTTTACACAAGTGCTGGGGATCCAACCTCTGGCCCTCATGCTTATACAGCAAGGGCCATCCATACCCACTGAGTCTCCCAGCCCCAAGGTTTTGATTTCTTTGAGACAAAGTCTCATTATGTAACCCAGGCTGGCCTTAAACTTTCGGCAATTCTCCTGCCTCCGCTGCATAATATCCCATTACATATGCTCCTTTCAGCTCCCCATCTGTTGATGGACATGTGAGCTCTTTCCGCTTTCTGGTTATTGTGAATAATACAAATGTTCTCCATCCTGACTTAAACTGTCCTCAGCCCTGCATGTGCTAGGACTGGGGTTTCTGCGTCGTGGCTGAAGCATTACCAGACTGTCCCACAGCGGCCACACCATTCCTCATTCCCAAGCTGTGTCTTCCGTCTTCACTCACGCTTATTATTTGCTTAAAACAGTTTACAGCTGGGCACGTGGCGTGTGCCTGTAACTTCAGCACTCTGGAGACTGAGGCAGAAAAATCTGTCTCAAGGCCAACCTGGGCTACACAGTGAGACTCTAACAGGAAAAGTATCCCCACCCTGCCGGACGTGACATGGCACCCTAAGAGGGTTTGCACTCTCTAGTGAAGTTTAACGTGTTCTGTTTGCTTTTTGACAGTGTCTTCCTTGGAGGAATGCGTCTTCCGATCCTTGCCGCCCGTGTTAGGGTTATGTGTGGCTTATTTATTCGTTCTTCATACAAGGTAATACGTTTTCCAACTGCATTTTAATAATTCCATTTTTAGTTAAACATTACAGATGTGGAAGAGAGCACAGCGTAGAGAGCAGAGCGTAGTACTGGGAAGACAGGCACGGTGGCTAGGAACGTTTCACTCCATGGCTTCTCTCCCTCATGTCAAAGGCCTCTGCACCCCGGGGTCCAGGGACACGCTGGGACAGACTGCTGGAGGGAACCATCCCTGTAAGGCTTGCTGTTCGCCACGCTGAAGGGCCCTGGGTAGGATTCAGTGGTCCAGCCGTGTCTGGGGTTAGGTGCTGCTGTGATCGGAGCAGCAGATACACCGGCCAGTCTTCACTGGGGAGAACCTTTGCAGCCTTCTCCGTACCAGGGCTCCTGGGCAGAAGCAGACAGCACCTGCTCCTACAGTTTGGACTGGGCCCAGTTGGACTTTGTGCAGTCAGATCTTGGAGACAGAGCTGATGTCCCCTTCCAGACATGGCCACTTCCCACTGGCGGCTAGCGAGTAGGATTAAGTCAGGGTCTTCCAGTGCAGCCATCTTTGTAAGGATACCACCTCCAGCAGCCATGGAGTGCCCGGCAGACACCTCACGGGGGCTCGTCCTTCGGGTCCCATGGCCAGCGCTGCAGCGCCACAAAGCACAGGGTTTTCGTTTTAAGCAACTAGAAAAGCTGCTACTGTAGGCTGCAGGCGGACTGTGCATTTAAATTTCGCCTGTAGCCTAGAGTTCCACGACTGTTCCTTTTTAACTCCCAGGCCAGTTGGGAGAACAGATTGCTCAATCGGAGAGGCACTCCTTCTGGTCCTCGCGGATCTGAAGATAGAGCAACCAGAGACCGACCGCAAAGTGGAAGCGAGAAGCGAAAGCTGCGAGGACAAGCCTTTCACTTCATCTAAGTGACTCTTCCTCCCTCATCAGCCTAACGCGCGTTCCTTGGGCTTCACGTGGGACGAGCACTATGCTAGAGCCAGGGATACGGCAGTTGGGGAGGTCTCCAAGGAGGCAGACACAACTTCTGTGATGGGGGAATAATGATCCCAAAAGACACCCCTGCCCTAATCTTGGGACCTACGAACCTTACACAGGTTAGGGATCTGATACACCCCTGAGCCACACACCCCCACTCAGGTGGAGAATCTTCAGGTGGAAGAATTTTCTCCACTATCCGAGTGAGTTTCGGTTGTTGTTGTTTTGTTTTGTTTTTTTAAAGGGTTGGGGCTGTGGCTCGGTAGGGTAACAAGGAACACATGCATACACCCCACGAACAGGAGCCTCAGCATGTCAAGCATGGCCTTGAGGCGCCCTGGGGGAACGATGTGCGCAGCCAAACCTGGGGTCCTGAGTTCCTCACCCAGAACGCGTAGGGTGGAAGTCAAGAACTGACTCTGCAAAGTTCTCCTCTGAGTCCAGCAAGAGCACCACGGCACGAAGCACCCACACTCATAGTTACCTACACACTCACTCACTCACTCAATCACTCAATCAATCAATATGTGAGAGAAATGTGTTAATAAAAACAGAAAATTAAAAACAAAGCCGGGTGCGGTGGCACACGCCTGCAATCCCAGCACTCAGGGAGGCAGAGGCAGGCAGATCTCTGTGAGTTCTAGGCCAGTCTGAAAAGATATACCGAAATACCCTGTCTGGAGGTGGGGAGGATGAAAACAAAACGTCCAGCCGGGGCTGGAATTACGGTGAGCGGCAAGTAAGGTGTAGAGGATGTAAACATGATTTTGTTTTGATCCTGAGTGTGGGATATGGAAATGTTTTTGGTGCATCCCCCTGGGAAAACAGCTCCAGTGAAAACAGGCCCCCATGAAAATGTGCCATGTTTGTCAGTTGGAGGCTGTCTTGTGCTGGGGGTGGGGGTGGGGATGTTGTACAGACTATGGGAGGGTATAAAATAGCCCCCAGATCACTTTGCATCGCTTAGCAAGAAGTAGCTAGAGAGGTCCTTGTCCCTACTAACCTGTTTTTTCTCGTAACTAGGGATGGGGGGAGGAGTTGTTGAAGGCAGTAGTGGCTTTTAAGAACCCTAAATAAAGTAGATTTTTGAAAAATCTAAGGCTACAGTTAGGCAATAGCCTCGGGGCAAATATTTTTAAATAGTGACACAGGAAGGTCATATAGAGAAGAGCTGTGTGGGTGGAAACAGGATCAAGGAGTTTGAGTATGAGCCTGCTGTCCTGGCCGTGAAAGGAGCAGACACTTGAAAACACATCCTAATGCCAGCAAGGATGGCTCAGCAGGTGAAAGCATCTGCTGTGTGGGCCTGATGCCCTGTGCGCTATGCCCTGTGTAATTCACCTGTTCTCCCACCCCCCCTCTGTCTCTCAAAAACACACACACAATAAACAAACAAACAAACAAAAACCCACTTCTGCTTAGTTAGCCATGCAGAGAGGAGATTCAGGACTTAACTTGGAACACGGAAGGGGAAGGACGGAGTAGAGGGTCTGTTCTCCGAAAGGTAGAACGGGCTGCCCTTCCTCCCTAATGTCTTCTATTGCACAATCAAACTCCTCCTTCCAAGATCCCCAGCTCCGTAATGTTCTTTGCCCATCCCCCCAAGCCTTGTGTTGCGCCCATGTGTACCACCCAGAAACAAGGATGTTTTGTTCTTCCTCAGTCATGGCGCACCTCTGTTGGGTAGATCTGGCCACCCTTGGTCATCTTCTGCAGCCCAGATATCCAGGGTAGATCCATCTTAGCAAGCGTGCTTTGCTTATGCCAGATGGGCTCCGGTAGCCACAAGCACACTGGTTTCCTTTTTCCTGGCCACGAGATGCTCACTGGCCCCGGATGGAAAGCTAGGAGTTGGGATTTATAGACTCAGCAGCCATGAATTTGAACCATTTGAAAACAAAGCCATCCCTCTCCGGAGAATTCATCAGCAGTGGGGGTGGGAGTGGGGAAGGTGCAGCCTTCCGGCAAGCAGGGCAGCAATCAAGGGGCTTCCTGGATCTGCTTTAAGGCACTTCAAATAGTGGAATCACGTGGCTGCCTTTGGGTTCCATGAGATAACATCATACAGACTTGAAAAGACTCTCCCTCTTCCTGTCAGCCAATTTTAATCTGAATTTTGTTATGACAGCCAGAGAACATCAGCCAATTAAAAAAGCCATTTACTAGAGCGCTGTTTGGTACCCTCGTCCCTTTCACAGGACAGTGGCCAGAAAGCTTGCGTGTTGGGTTGGCTGCTTTGGGTTTTAGTTGTTCTGGGTTGCTGTTCTTTCTTGTTGTTCTGCTTTGATGCTAGAGCCAGGGCTAGCCTAGAACTCACTACATAGCTGAAGATGACCTTGGGCTCCTGACTCTCCTGTCTCAGCAGTCCTCCAGCTTCCAGCAGAGCAAAGGCATCCGAACTGTCCCCCTCATCAAGAGTCCCAGAGTGGCCAAGAGGTGGAATCTCACGCAGACGCCTCCCCCAGAGTCTAGGCGCCTTGTTTATCCCTGTGAGCCCTCAATCTTAATGCTGCCCCTCCCTGGGACAGGCAGGGAGTTGGCAGACAGGCCAAACTGCTCCTGTTTCCGTCAAGTCACTTCTGAGCATGGTGACAAGACCTCACCCAGCTTTGCCTCCCCAAGCACAACTGAACAAGATGAAGCTGCCCCAAAAGCTAAGGCCCCAGCAGGGTGAATCTCAGTATGTCCTGAACGATGGCATCACTATAGCAAAGCAAAACAAAATAATTCCCACCAGAGAAACCTAACTGACACAGAGTCAGTTAATGTACTGGAAAAGTTAGGCTGAGGAACAGTTTCACAGTTAAGACAGAGTCCTTCCTGGGTGCAGTGACTCACAGCTATAATCCCAGCACTTGGGAGAAACGTATCAAGTTCAAGGCCAGCCAGGGTTTCATGAAACCTTGACACTCTCCCCCCCTCTCCCCAAAAAAAAGCAAAACACAAAACAAAAGGACAAAGCCCCTGAACTTTCCTAGTTCTTTTGGGGGTATCATTTCATCGCCCTTTTGGTCAGTTTAAAACACTGCCCAAGCCGGGCATAGTGATGGCACATGCTTTAATCCCAGCACTCCAGAGGCAGAGGCAGGTGGATCTCTTAAATTTGAGGCCAGCCTGGTCTACAGATTGAGTTCCAGGACAGCCAGGGCTATACAGAGAAATGAAAACAAAAACAAAAGACACAAAATACTTTCAACGACACCCCTATACCAATTGTTCTGTACATATCTATATTAGGTCCAAAAGAAAGCCAGGACAAAGGGCTAACTGTGGTACCTATTAGCATCCCAAAGGGCATGGGGGCCTCCATGTAACAGAGTCCATGCTGGCATGCAGGCTCCTCTCAGCTCTTCCCACCAACCCCTTCCCTAAACGTCTCCGGCTCTTGGGCTTCTCTTCCCCTAGCTTCTCATTCCTAAAGAACCCTGCCATTTTGGCTACGCGCTCTTTTTGGTCTCACATGCCTCTCTCCCTTCTTCCCCCAACCCCACCTCTTCCCATGGCCCTGTTCTGTTGTCCGCTGGCCGTGTTTAGTCTTCCAGTTTCTCTCCCTGTTCTTGACAATTCCACGCGGCCCTGGCTGTTCTCTCCTCACTCCTACAGTAAAAACCTCCTCCTTGACCATACCTCGGTGTGGTCCCGTCCACATTTCACTCCATCTACACGCAATCTCTCGGTTCCATGAAGCTGAGAGCGAGAGGTGGAGGCCAGGATTCTCTATAATGTTTCAGGACAGGAAAGCAGAGATGGCGTTCAGATCAAAACACCAATCTGCTCCTCATGCAGGTCTCAGGCAGCCACCATTTTGGAGCTGCCCTTTGGGGCCCTGAGGCCCTCCCGGGCCTCTATCAGTGGGAAATGCCAATCCGTTCCTGTGAATTCCGGATCTCAAAATCTAACTTGAGCCAGATGGACGTTCTTCTCACATCAATTTATCATAGTGAGGGTGGGTGGGTGGGTGGGAGGTGAACGTATGGGCAACAGCATGTATGTAGAGGTCAGAGGACAACCTTTAGGAGTTGTTACATCCATTCACCATGTGGGAATCCAATGATTGGATTCGGGTCGCTGGGCACCCAGGTCACCTCACTGGCACACTTTAAAGAAATGGCGCTTGGAGCAGCTTCTCCCATAACCACGGGACCTTCAAGCGTTCATGGTCCTGGCTGATAATCAGCAACTCTTTCCTCAAGGCCAGCTCCCTTTATCCAGAGTTTCACTCTACAAGCCATTGTTTCTTTGAACAATTGGAGACAGGATACTTTTTTAAGAAAAGATGCATTATTTTTATTTTATGTATATGTATATTTTATGTATATAAACATATGAATGTTTGCCTGCATATATGTCTATGTGCCCCGTGTGTGGCCCGTTGCCCGCAGAGGCCAGAAAAAGCCACAGCGGCCCTGGAAGTAGAGTTACAGATGGTTCTGAGACACCACACGGGTGCCGGGAACTGAATCCAGGTTCTCTGAAAGAACACCGTTCTTTTAACTGCTGAGCCATCTCTTCAGCCACCAGCGCACACACACACACACACACACACACACACACACACACACACACACACACCGCCAGGCTCTACCTCCCAAGTGCTAGGATTAAACTTCCCCTTGCAGACGAGGGGAGGGGAGAGCATTGGGTTTCAGGAGACAAAACGTTGTGGAGTTGACACACAGCTCACCACTGCGCAGGGGACCTCCTGACCCAGCCTTCGGGAGGGCACAGTTGTAGTACCAGAACAAGCTTCTGTCCAGCTGTCTCTGCGTGGGAGGGCAGAGCTGAGACCACATTAAGCACCCCTCATGGGAGCCTGCAAGCTGAAAGCCCAGCGAAGGATCCAGAGGCAGAGCTGGCCATCTGCCCCAGCTGGACAGAAAACGGGGATCAGGCAGAGCGTTAGACACGCCTAACCAATGGTGACGTTTGGAACCCCGGCCTCACACGTGACCAGCAAACACTCCACGCTGAGCTGTGCACCTTTGATGGGAGTTTTTGGTTCTTTCAACTCACAGAGGAGGAATCTAAGGCTGCAGGAGGGGAAGCGTCTGACCGAAGACCTCACAGCATCTGTTCACCGGCTGGGGAGGGAATGCAAGCAAACGCTGCTCTTACCTTCAGACCCCAAACCATTTGTTCAGCCCACGAAGCCCTCAAATGTACGACAGCTTTAGCAGCAGGACTTCTATGCTGACATTCGCGTGTCTCTCTAAGACAGCGCATCATTTCCACGCTTTCCAAAGTGCATTTAACCACATTCCTTTTTTAACATCCTGTATCCATGCGCATTCTCCAGAAGAGGATTAACGGATTCTCCATAAACGCTCAGGAAATGGTGCCCGGTACCACGCCGTCGCCGTCAAGCGCCGCCCACGCGTGTCCTTCACACAGGCGAGCGCTGCTGCAGGGCCCTGGCCCTGAGCCATCCTCCTCCAGGCTGCACTGATCTCAAAGTGCTCGAGTCTGTGCGGTGGGGGGATGGGGGTGTGGATGGTGGGCTGTTCTGACTGATGGTGAGGCGTTAGTTATCTCCGTTTACCCGGGGCTGCGGCTTACACAGCGTCACTCAGCCTGACTGAACATTCATTGGGTCCTTGCGATGTGCTGCAGGCCTTCGTCCTCCTGGGTCTAGGAGGTGAGCCAAGCTTGCAAGGAGTGATGTGGTGGCAGACGAGACAACCGGGACACACACAAAGGAAATGAAAGGTCTTGGAGAGAGAGAGACAACAGTGAGAAGACAGGCCTAGGGAATGGGGTGAAGGGAGGGGTCAGAATGACCCGCAGAGGCCACTGCCACGGGGTATTAAAGACCGATTGGGAATTGCCCAGAGGTTGAGTGGGAGAAGAGAGTGTTGGGTTTCAGACCTGTGACCGGCAGCTGAGGTGCCCATTTAACATACCAAAGTGGACCTGGCCTCCAGGTTCTCCCAGCATCCCTCAGTCCCTACCTGTTACAGGGCATAGCTGGCACACCCCACCCTCTACCCTGAACTTTCCAGCACGGGGGGCTGGGGCTTTCCTATATAATCCAGACATTTTGGTTCCCTTCCTCTCTCGAATTTTCCCTCTTCCTGTTTGCCCATGCTCTCCTCCCCCAACTCTCTCCCTCCCCACTCTGTGACCTCATTCCTTGCGACCTGTGAACCTGCCCAAGAGCTGCACCGAATAAACCTGCCTTTATGCATGCCTCTGACTTGGACTGGATCACTTTGTCAGCGGAGAGAGCCTGTTAGAGAGAATTGTGCGTAGGCAGGCGTGGGAGTGAAACCCCAGGAGCATTGTTGGCAGGAAGGGGACAGCTCTCCAAGGTGGGAGGCAAGGATCCGAGCGGCTTTGTGGACCAAGCTGGAGGCGGGGTGTGAGTGTGTGACTGGTGACACCAATCTAAAGGAGTCAGTCTGATGGAACTGCCTGGAAGACACAGGAGATCAGTTAAGGAGACGGCTCTGGGGGTCAGGGCCTTGGCTTTTGGTTCACCTTGCAGATGAGAAGTGGTCCACACAGACCCAGAGGAGGAGGGGTTAAGTGTGGAGGTGGTTTGGGGGAGGATAGAGACAGAAAAGAAAGCTGAAGCAGGAAAGTGCTTGGGGCATGGGAGTTAAGTTCCCTGGCATGTAGGCCTCCCAGCAGGCCCCCCAAAATCCATACCTGATCCTCAGCTGCTATTCTAGGTCGAGCTAGACGGCCCAGGAGCTCATCAGAGGAAAATGTCTCTCGCCTGATGGTAACAGGCCCTGGTTGCTCCCCTAGGGATTGTGCCTTTTAAACTTTCATTTAAAAACAGCTCTCCTAGAAGCCCATTCCCACCCATGACTCTTGTTCAAAGAGAAGAGGGGGACCCTTAGAGAATCATGACCCCCAAGCCTCCATGATCTCAGACCTGCCTCCAAAGACCTCATCTCCACACCTCTGCTGGGGGTTCCAGGGTCTGGATTTGTACCTCAGGCCCTGCCCTCATCTCCAAGCTCTGGCCGGAGCTGGTCTCCCACAGTCTTCCACGTACATAACAACCCTTTCCCAGCCACCTCAGGAGCCAACGCCTTACTGCTCACCTAAGATTTGTTTAGGCGAGGTCATCTCCTCCAGGTACCACCTCACTCTCCGGCTGGTCCTGCCCTATGCCCTGTGCTGCTGATGCTGCCTTTACTCGGCTACCATACCACATTATGAAATCTGTGGAGGACTCCATCTTTCGCTGTTGTTTTATGGTGCTGGGGGTTAAACCCAAGGCCTTTTTCGTACAGGCAAGTTTTTTTTGTTTTTTGTTTTGTTTTGTGATAACTGAGCCACACACACACCTGGCCATGGATTCCATCTTTGACTTTAGACTGTAGCCTGTGAGTGCAAGTGACTTCTGCCCTCTCATTTTGCTCATTTATTTTATTTTATTTTATTTTGGGGACAGGATCTTACCGTGTAGCCCTAGCCAGCATGGAATTTGCTATGCAGATCAAGCTGGCCTTGAACTCATAGAAATTCATCTGCCTCTGAGTGCTGATATTAAAAGTTTGGGCTACCTAGGGTGTGTGAGCCATAGTTGTTTTTTTTTTAAGATTTATTTTATTTTTAATTATATTTGTAGTTGTGTAGGGGTAGGGGTGTGTGTCTCTGATGGCTAGAATTGATGGATCTCCCTGTTTCCCTGGAGTTTACAGGTAGTTACAAGCCACTTGATGTGGATACTGGGAACTAAACTCAGGTCTCACAGAAATGCGGATGTGGTCTTAACCTGAGCATCCCTTTAATCCCCACCACTGATTTATTTTTAAGAACTGAAAAGGAGTCAAGAAAGTATTCCCAATTCTTTCTTTCATCACTGTAAGAAAGCAGTGAGCACCTGCTCTTATATCTCTTCTGGTCACCTCCTTTCCATGCCTGAAACCCGCAGCAAGGTGAAAGGAAAGAGCCGGCTCCACAGAATTGTCCTCTGACCTCCACGTGTGTGCTGCGGTATGTATGCAGCCACACACATCATAAATATTCAGACATGACTTAGTAATAATAAATAGCCTTACACTAAAAAAAAAAAAAAAAATCAAGGAGTTGTCTCTCTGTAGGGATGGCCTTCCGGCCAGACCACACCACCTCTAGACAGAGCCTGATGAAGGCCACACTATAGAATTTCTACATAGGGAGGAAAGAATCACCTAGAAATAACATTTCGTTCTCATACGCTCTGTCAGGTATTTCTGTTCACCTTGGAATTATAGCTTTAGCTGTCTGACTATGGAAAGATATTTGATCTGGGAGGCTGGTCTTTCTGATGACATACTCACAGAAGAATAGTCCATTCATTCATTTTGTTTTGTTTTGTTTTATTTTTGAGACATAGTCTTACTACAAAGCCTTAGCTGCCCCAGAGGAACTTGATCTGTAGACCAGGCTGGCCTTGAACTCATGATGCTTTGCCTGCCTCTGCCTCCTGAGTGCTGGGATTAAAGGCGTGTGCTACCTCACCCAACAACATCATTCATTTATTGAAAATGTACTTAGTCATAGAGATAAAAAGACATGAAATAGTTCCATTTTACAACTAACACACAGGCTATAGTGTGTGTGTGTGTATGTGTGTGTGTACATGGATTGAACCCTGAGCTATGACTGTGCTAGAGTGTTTCAACACTGAGCTAAAGCCCTACCTTCTAATTTCTTATTTCCTATGACTCAAGCATTATAAACAGAAGGAAGTGAGGAGAGCCGGCCTACCCCGTGGGGTTCTCTTCGAAGTGGCCTGTGAAGAGCTCACTCACGTCCTGCAGTTATGGCAGAAGGCACCGAGAGCTGAGTGCTCCACTCGCTTGCTCTACTTCAGCAACGAATCCTGACCCAAGTTCCCAGACCTCTACAGACAGAGCATCCCAGAGGAATTAATTTTTGCAATGCGTGGGGTATTTGCCTACTTCAACAGTGGCGAAAGACACCCCCAAGCCTGTGACAACCTGGTACAAAACTAAATGAGAAGACTGAGCTAGATCAAGTACAGATGAAGTGCCCAAAAGTGGAAGATCTCAGGGAGATGAAGACCAGGTGGGCTCTGTTACTGTGATCCAGCCTGGGCCATCCTCAGGACACTCTGAAAAGCTAAGACTTTGTGAGCATTGCCCATGGGCTCTGCCTTTCCCCAGCCAAACATTTGGAAATGCCCCCCCCTTTTTTTTTAAGACAGGGTTTCTTTGTGTGACCCTGGCTGTCCTAGATTCGCTTTGTAAGCAAGGCTGGCCTTGAATTCACAGTAATCCACCTGTCTCTGCCTCCCTGAGTGTTGGGGTCAAAAACATCCACTACCACGCCCAGCTTGGAAATATGCTTTAAATGATTGAGTAAAGCTTAGAACAAGTATTAGAAAAGCCACACATTCATTCATTCATTCATTTTTACCACCTAGGAATGACCAAGTTCCACAGAGAAATGCAGAGATGAACCCAGCCCTCTGTTACTGGCTCCATACATTCCAGTGGGAAACACGAGGAGAGACTGTGGCTTGCACCCCAAAGCAGCATCTTTGTACAGACTAGGTGACATGTATAGGGGCCTATGGGGATGTACAAGAATGGGTTCACTTCCCTGGAGGCTGAGAGGGAGAGGGCTGCTCAGGATTGAGTTTAAAGGCAAAGACCGCAAGCAGAGGACCCAGCAAGCAAAAAGCCCTCTGTAGGGGAAGGTCACACAGGCCTCGAGGATCACACAGAGTAAGCATGGTAGAAAGCAGAGTGTGGGCCTAGGGAGCCGAGCTGCAGAAGGGAGCAGGAGCAAACTGTGAAGAGCTGTCCCTCCACTGTGAGCTTGGAGTGTGATAGATTAGGCACAGGCTGCCAACAGCATTTAAGTATTGTCATTATAAAAACACCCTTAAAATCTGGTGGTGGGGGGTTTTGCTGGTGAGATGGCCAGTTGGGAGAAATGCCTACTGTTAGGCCTGACAACTTGAGTCCAATCCCTTGGGCCCACACAGTAAAAGAAAAGTCCTGCCTCCCCTGCCATTGTCCTCTGATCTACACACACACACACACACACACACACACACACACACGCACACACCAGAGCACATGTACACACACAGATACACACACATATAACTGTAGTATAATAACAATAATAATAATAATAATATAATAAACCAGGTTGGTAGTGGTAGCAAACACCTTTAATCCCAGCACTCAAAGACGGGTGGAGCTCTGAAAGTGCAGGGCCAGCCTGGTCTACATAGTGAATTCCAGGATGACCAGGGCTACGTAGTAAGAGCTTGTTTCAAGATGATGATGATAATAATCACAAATTACTTCAGACCCAGTTAATGCCGGTCACAGTAGGACTCAGATCAAAAACTGCAGAGCGTATTTGGTCTGCCAGAATCCAGCCAGAAAGTAGACCCACCGCTCTCAAGAAGAGCTACTGAATATGGAGAGATGGGGATGTGCTGCATGCTCTCTACACAGCCCTGACCTAAAAAGAACACTTATGCTGGGAAGGAAAATGGGAAGAGAAAACGGTTCCGGGAAGGAAGCCTGTCAGAGCAGCTCAAGGCAGGAAGCAGCTGGCACGGAGCCCTCGTGGGCGGTACCCTTTCTAGCCCACGAGTTGGCAGTGCTCAGTCCTGGAAGACCACGACATAGGCCAGGCCCGGAACGAATGCCCTTCTCTCCCTGGGGCAGCTTTCTTCCTGGGAACCTGCTCATCTGTGAAACAACAGAAACTTAGGCTCCAGAGTCAGACTTGCCTAGTGTCACACCTCCTTTGGCTTCTATACCAATCCCATGGTGGACACACTTCTGTTAATTCTTTCCCTAAAGCTCTTCAGGATTCAAAGATTTGTGTTTCGGGGCTGGAGGGATGGCTCAGAGGCTAAGAGCACTGGCTGCCCTTCCTAAAGGTCCTGAGTTCAATTCCCAGCAACCACATGGTGGCTCACAACCATCAATAATGAGATCTGGTGCCCTCTTCTGGTGTACGGGTGTACATGCAGGCAGAACACTGTATACATAATAAATAAATAAATCTTTTTAAAAAAGAATTTGCCTTTCCCCCAAGACTGATCTCAGAGCCTGCAAATACTTTCACAGTCAGAGAAAGTCTTAGTTAGGATTACCATTGCTGTGATGAAACATCATGACCAAAATCAAGTTGGGGAGGAAAGGGCCTATTGGCTTACACTTTCACATCATAGCTCAGCGTTGAAGGGAGTCAGGGCAGGATCTCAAATAGAATCTGTTTAGACTTCACAGAAAGAGCTGGGGAGAGGTCACCTGTGATACTGGAATTAACCCCCCAGCACTGTTTGAAAAAAATAAAAATTACAGCCAGGTTGTTGGTGGCACACACCTGTAGTCCCAGCACTCGGGAAGAGTATGCAGGCAGCATGGTCTATAGAGCAAGGGCTACCCAAGGTTTCCCTGTGTAGCCCAGGTTGGCTTCAAACCTGTAGCAATCCTCCTGCCTCATCCTCCCAGGATTAGAGGTGTGTGCCACCACACCAGGCTTAGGAAAATAGATTTTAATTCACCTAACAGCTCTGTACTTCGGCTTGGGTCACAGATGGGTCACTCTAGAACCCACTCCTTTTATGTCCTTCATTCGATCACCCGATACAGGGTTGAGGTTTTCTACGTCTCCAAATAGACTGGAGGTATCGGACAGCAGACACCGAGTGATTCAGGTCAGCCACTAACTTGCCGGGTGAGTCCTTAACATGCAGGCCACTATTATAGGATAGGGAAAAGTAGAGACAGGATGTTGTGGTTTGAATAGGTTTTACACCCTTAGATTCATGCTTTTGAACGCTTGGCCCTAGGGCCTGGCACTATGAGGAGGCGTGGCCTCGCTGGAGGAAGTGCGTCACTGCGTGGGCGGGATTTTGAGGTTTCCTACGCTCAAGCTCTGCGCAGTGTGGCGTCAGCTTCCTCCTGGCTGCCTGCGGTAGATGGTCTTCTGCTGCTGGCTTCACCTCAAGAGGTAGAGCTCTCTGTTCCTCCATCGCCACGTCTGCCTTCAGGCTGCCATGCTTCCCGCCATGATGATAATGGACTGCACTTCTGAAACTCTGAGCCAGCCCCAATTAAATATTGTCCTTTATAAGAGTTTCTGTGGTTAGGCCGTCTCGTCACGGCACTAAAACCCTACCTAAAACGCAGGCTTTCAGCCAGCTTGCTGAATGGGAACGCTTTGGAGAAAGACAGTCCACCCTGATGCGTCAGCTGACACAACCCCAGGACGGTCTGTTCCAGCTCAGATTTCGCCTGTGTCCTGCCTGAATGCTAATGAGAGTCATTAGCTCAAGGGAAGGCAAGAGAAACGTTGGTCAGAGAACACACTATTATAAGAACCCGAAGTGACAGACTAGAGCAATGAGAAAGTCCTGCAAGGTGAAAGCTAGTGGGGAAACGGCGACAGTTTACAGGTGCGTCTCTGTGGCACGCTCACGATGGATTAAAGACCTGAGCAGTGTCTGAGCACGGAAAGGTGGACGGCGCTGGTTATAAGCTAGTAGAAAGGTGCATGCTTTACACTTGAAATCACGGGTTTGTTTCTCCTACTGTTTTTGAGACAAGGTCACAAAATAAATGCTTGCCTGAAACTACATAGGAACGGTTACCTGCCTGGACATGGTGACACACGTTCCTGTGGTCTCAGCACTTGAGAGGAGCATTCAAGGTCAAGGGTGCCAGGTTGGTGACACATGTTCCTGTGGTCTCAGCACTTGAGAGGAGCATTCAAGGTCAAGGGTGCCAGGTTGGAGAGATGGCTCAGAGGTTGAGAGCACTGGCTGCTCTTCCACGGGTCCTGAGTTCAGTTCCCAGCGACCACATGGTGGCTCACAACCATCTATAGTGAGATCTGGTGCCCTCTTCTGGCGTACAGGGGCACAACAAGGCAGGACACTGTGTACATAATAAATAAATAAATCTTTAAAAAAAAAATCAAGGGAGTCAAGCGCAACCACAGAGTGTTCGAGTTCTAGGCTACTTGAGACCTTGGACAGTGTGCTACACTTCTAGATAAGAGGAAGCGGTTGAAGGAAGTGAAGACTCTGGGGCCCAGGATTTCTCTTTTGGAATGGGTTTCCTTCCGCCTGCTAGCCACATGCTCTACCGCCGAGTCACAGCCCCAACCCTAGAATCTAGGGTTTTCATATAGAATAAGAAGCCATAATGAATAGTAACCTTGGACCTGGGAACCAAAGGAAGCCCCTCCTTATGGACCTGGGAACCAAAGGAAGCCCCTCCCTAAGATGCCTTGTTAGGTATTCCATCACAACCTGGAGGCAGGTAACTAACACAAAGAGAGCCCTTAAAAGAGAGCGGCTTTGCTGCCGTCCATGTCCTGAGCTAGCGAGCAAGCAGGCAGTTGCTACGGAGGACACCTCGCCCCTTGCACTCTGTTACAATATAAGAATGGTATCAAAATTTTGCTTTTTCGGTTTTTCGAGACAGGATTTCTCTGTGTAGCCCTGGTTATTCTGGATTCGCTTTGTAGATCAGGCTGGCCTCTAACTCACAGAGGTCCGCCTGCCTCCTGCCTCCTCGGGTACTGGGATGAAAGGAGTGTGCCACCCACCTGGTGGTAACAGATTAATATACCTGCATTTTCACTTGCCCTTTGTGAATGTCAAAGTTTTATTTATAAAAGCCCTTTACAGGGCTAGGGGCGAGGCCAAGGGTGGAGCGCTTGCCACCTGTATGTGCAAGGCCCCAGGTTCTGTCCCTGCAGAGAAGATTCAGTTATAAAGACACTGCTAAGATGTATGCTAATATGTCATCAGACCTTAAAATGTGCTATTTTATCCCTGACTGCCGAATGACAATCAGAGCTGATCAGGATAAAATGGAGGTGATGTTGCCTGTCTGTAGTATTGGTCATGTGGAGCGGGTGAGGAGGTAAAGGTCATCCTCTATGTAATGAATTTAGGACCATCCTGGGCTACATGAGACAATGAGCAGCTCTACCCGGACTTCCTGGGCGATCAAGGAAAAAAAAAAAAAGACATGAGTTTATAAGAAAGAACATATTGGGGATGGAATCCGGATAGACATAATCATATTTTATTGTAAGATTATGTGTGGAATTTTCAAAATTAAAGCCAGGCAGTGGTGGCACACGCCTTTGATCTCAGCACCCAGGAGGCAGAGGCAGGTGGTTTGAGTGTGAGTTTGGGGCCAGCCTGGGCTACAGTTTGAGTTCTAGGACAGCCAGGGCTATACAGAAAACCCCTGTCTTGAAAACCCCCTCCCCAAATGTTTTAAGTCTGACATAGTTGCACGCATCACACACCTATAATCCGAGCTAGAGAGAGAGAGAGTTTTAGGAACTACTGAAGTACTAAAAAGAAGATATATATGTGTATGTGTGGGTGTGTGTCTTCTACAATAAAAATAGATTCGAAGCCATTCATGGTGGCATATGTATATAATATCACCACTAGCTCAGTGGAGGCAGGAGGATCAGAAGTGCAGCCTCAGGTACATGAGACCCTTTCTCAAAAAAACAAAAACAGAAACCTAAAATATCCATATAACATGACTTCCACCCCCAAAACAAAACATAAATTTTAGATTAGTGATTCTGAACTGGGTACTGTGGGGTCTGGTAACCAACATGCTATTGTTTGGGTTGGGTCTCCACAAAATTTAATTCAGAAAAAGAATGGTGGTAAACACTAAAAACCTTAGGGCTTTCCAGAAAAACCCAGGTTCATGGCCTAGAGTGAGCCTGGACGTGGCTAGAGCCTTCCTGGCATCGTGTGCGGGAGCTGGATTCTCCTCTCCTCCTATGTACAGTCCCCTCCCCTGTCTACCCAGCCTGTCGTGCCTTCTGTCATCCTTCACCTGACCCCATTCCGCAAGTGTACTGATGACTCTCGTCAACTAAAAAGGCCCCAGACACACTAACCTTCACCCTTCAGGAGTTCGTCAGAGACCTCTCACTAGATGAGGCTAATATTGCTTTTGTATTTTGTTCTTCTGGAAAAAAACTGATTCCACGTCCTCTCTCTGGACATAGAGAAGCTAGGCACCCGGAGTGTGAAGAATGAGGAAGGTCACTGGAGCATGGGCTCCTCTTGGGAAAGACGGAAGACTGGAAGTCAGAGGGCTAGCTGAATTTGGCCTTGGGCAAACAAGCTTCTCTATGTTATTAGCTGCCTGGCATGCAGACAGGACTGCGTTTGCTCACGTTGCCAAAAGTCAGCACAGAAATGGTTTCAGGTTCCCCGTGGTCGGAAGCACATTGAATCAGATTCCCAGCAGGACCCAGGGCGCAGGCTGTGCTTCTCTGAGATGGACTAATCTCCTCCATAACTTACCTACATCTAGTATCTCCAGGCCATAGATGAACAGTGGAGGTAATTTAAATTCTAAAGCCTGGGCTGCAAAGACTGCTCAGTGTTTAAGAGCAATTGCTGTTGCAACAGGCCCTTAACAACTGATGCCATGTTAGAGGCACCATTTTGAACTTAAAACCCAGCATATAGGCCCCAAACCTGCCAAAACAGGAACAAAGAACCAATCCTTCAAAGACCCAGTTCATAGTTCTAATAAAGTCCCTAAATACACTCATTTTGCCTTTTGGCTTCTGTAGTTCTGCTTCTTGCTAACTGATGTGTGACAGCCAGAATGTGGTTTTAGTGCATAAAAATAAGGGCTGTAAAGCTTGGCACTGCATGATTTGAGCAAGTTCCCTGTGCAACCAGCCACCAGCCCTCAATAAAGACTTTCTTTGCAGCTTTAAGAAGTCTGTGTGGTGGTCTCTGGTGGGCTTACCTTGAAACACTGTTCTTAAGGACTACCGGGGTTCAATTCCCAGCGCCCACATGGAAGTTCATAACCAGCCATAATCCCAGGTCCCGGGAATCTAATGCCTTTTTCTCACTTCCATGGGTACCAGGTCCACACGTGGTACGTGTCCATATATGAAGGCAAAACACTCGCATACATAAAAATTTTTTATATTTATACACCAAGCTGGGTGTAGTGGTGCAGACCTTTAATCCCAGCACCCCAGGAGGCTAAGGCAGGCAGTTCTCTGTGAGTTCAAGGCCAGCCTGGTCTACAAAGTGAGTCCAGGACAGCCAAGGCTACGAAGAGGCACAAAAGAACCAACCAAACCGAACAAAAGTGTCTCAAAAGAACCAACCAAACCGAACAAAAACAAAAACAAATTCTAGAACATAAGGAGTAATATTATCTATTTCTTACTAACTATGCATGTCAAACTTATAGCATTTATTTTATTTTTGATTTTTCGAGACAGGATTTTGTTTCTGTAGCCTTGGCTGTCCTGAGTTCACTTGTTAGACCAGGCTGGCCTCAAACTCACAGAGATTCATCTA
Source organism: Meriones unguiculatus (assembly GCF_030254825.1). Lineage (NCBI taxonomy): Eukaryota > Metazoa > Chordata > Mammalia > Rodentia > Muridae > Meriones > Meriones unguiculatus. Next base: position 36,746,566 of record NC_083364.1, read on the forward strand.
CCTCTGCCTCCCTCAGTGCTGGGATCACAGGTGTGGGCCACTACCGCCCAGCTTAAACTTGTAGCAGTTTACAGTTTTCTTTTTGTTGGCTTTGGCGTCATTAATCATTTGTTGTTCCCTCTGTTTTCTGCTCTGACAAACTCTGTGATTCTCTGGCTTCCCTCTGGACTCCAGGTAGTTTTCTATCAACATCCCTTTTCATTTCTCTCTCTCTCCCCTTCCTCCGCTCCCCCATCTCCTTCCCTATCACAGAATCTCATGTGTCGGCTCAGACTTTATGTAGCTGAGGCTTGCCTTTACCCGTCAAGCATTGAGATTAAAGTTATGCATCGTGCTCAGCTTCCTTCTAGCCTCCTAGTGTCTTAGTTACCTTTATAAGTTGCCTTGGTCATGATATCTTATCATGGCAATAGAAAAGAAAGTGTTTATTTGGGACGTACAGTTTTCCGATGATTAGAATCTGTGATGGCAGAGCAAGGGGAACAGCTGAAAGTTCACAACTCGATCTACAACCAGAAGTCGGAGAAAGAGAGCACTGGGACACGCCTCCTCCAACAAGGCCACACCTTTGAGTCCTTCCCAAATAGTTCTACCAGCTGGAGACCAGATAGTCAAACATACGAACCTACGGGGAGTTATTCTCACTGAAACCACCACATCTATTTTGGTATTTAGGAAACCATCTCTGTGGAGGGCTATGGCCAATGCGATGGGGTGTTCAATGGTTCGATCATCTGGCCCTGTGATATGATGCATATCATAGATGCCACCCCACAACTGGCTTCTGAGACAAAGCAGCCTCCCCAGAAAATGACATTCAGCTGAGAGCCAGTGGACCGCAGTTCTGACCTGCCGTGGGAAGATGCCAGGCCAGGAAGAAGGGTTAATTTGCCCTTCTGAAAAGTCTCCATCGTTCCTTTACTCCACAAGCACTTACAGAGGTTCACTGTGCCGGGGGACATGTTGGGGTTCGAAGGACACACAGATCTAACGGCCTGCTCACAGCCTGGGCACGGGTGGGAAGGGAGAAGCTGTTCTGTGAAGGACAACTCCTGGTCTGTGTTATCAAAGTGTAATCCATGCAAATACAACAGCCCCTCCCCCCACAATGGAACATAGACTCTAAGCACAGAACCTATAGGAGAGGTCACTCAGCACCCCAAGGACAAGGAAGATCAAAAGATAGCCCAAGGCAAAACCAGCGACCTGCCGAACGTCCAATTCACTGTGACTGGTAGTCCTGGCTCCTTTCCTGTCACAAAGTTCTACCATCGTCCTGACTCTTTTCTTGAACTAAGTTGATTAGAGGCAGGGCCCAGGAAGAAGGAGGGAGGGGTGTCTCAGCATCCCTCCTCTAGGCAAGGCCTCTCTCCATGCTTGGCATGCCAGTGATATAACACCCCTCACAAACAGTCATAAGGCCGAGATGTGGCATTTCCAAACGGAATTTGGGGAGGGGAGCTCTCTTTCATTTCGCACAGGTTGATATTGTGAGGTTTTGGAAACCCAGGTGAGAACACCAGAATCTTGTCATTGCTTTTGGCCTTCTCAGCTGTTACTCACTTCCTGCTTGTGTGTTTGTTTTGATGCAAGGCCTCACTTTGTAGCCAAGGCTGGCCTGAAACTGGATATTTAGCCCAGACTGGCCTCAAACTAATGTGTGTTGGGACCACAGTCTTAAGACACCATACGGGGCGTACTGGCTGGTTATGTGTGTCAACTTGACACATTAGAGTCATCAGAGAGGAAGGAGCCTCCATTGAGAAAATGTCTCCATGAGACCCAGCTGTAAGGCTTTCATTTTCTCAGTTAGTGATCCATGGGGGAGGGGCCCACCCACATGGGTGGTATCATCCCCAGGTTGGTGGTCCTGGGTTCTATAAGAAGGCAGACTGAGCAAGCCATGAGGAGCAAGCCAGGAAGCAGCACCCCTCCATGGCCTCTACATCAGCTGCTGCCTCCAGGTTCCAGCTTGAGTTCCTGTCCTGACTTCCTTCAATGGTGTGGAAGTATAAGCCAAACAAACCCTTTCCCCCCCAACCTGCTTTTGGGTCATGGTATTTCGTAGCAGCTAGAGAACCCTGAGGTCTGGCCTCTAGGAACTTCATAGGCTTTGTCTTCTAGCTCCCTGGGAAGACTTGCCTGTTAAATCTTCCAAGAGTTACATGATAATAAAATAACGTTCGATTAATTTTTTTATTAAATATATTTTTAATAAAACATTTTAATGAAATATTTTTATTAAAAAAACAAAGTGTTTTCAAGTGTATTTAATCACTCAAAGAAAGTTTTAAAACCAGTTGCCTCCTCTTATCCTGTGGAGAACAAATGAAAATGCCTGCCCTCGGGTGGCTTTCTGTTAGGTCTGAGAGGATGACGACTTCTCAGAACAGATATGGGCACATGTCTTCCTGAGTAAACCGGTGCTCTCTGGCCGTCTGACTCATGTCATGGCAACAGTAAATGAGAGCACATTGGCCTGCGTTTTGGAGGCCGACCAAAAGTGTGCCCAGGATTCCTCCCCCCCCAAACTTCACACTAAGGAGCACCAGTTGCTTTTCCTGTCTCTGCTTTCCCAAGGTAACCCCTGACATTTGACACTTGCCCACAGAAAAGTCATGTGACTTGAGGCTTGGTCCTCTGTGCCAGGTTTCCGTGCGCAAAATACGACCCGTACCACTAGCCAAAAGAGTCTAAAAATAGACCCTCAGAGATCTGGCACACAGACCTCGGCTCCACCTTTCCAAGGAAGCCTTCAAAAGCTAATGCTGCTGTCTGCTGGGTGTGCGGTTGGGAAATGACAGGCAGACGCTGCAAGACAACGTCGCATTTCACCCAAATGTGAGCCCAGCAGCAGCAACACCCCCCCCTCCTCCCCGCCTTCCTTTCTCCTCCCAAATACAAGCGCCAAAGCCTTTAACTCCTACAACTAGCGGTGAGCTTGGCAGAGGTTCTTCCTGGCCAAGGCTGTTCTCCCGGAGCGCAGAATCAGCCCCCCCCCCGCCCCTCCCCGGGCTGGGAAATTGCCAAGGAGTTTCCACCCACAAGGACCGGGAGGGGTAAGCGGCAGAAGGAGGGCCCGGGATGAATCGCCCTTGTTTTACTCACAGAGTAGCAGCCTCGTGGATGTGAGCACCGTGTTCCCTCCCTCACCCCCTTTTCAGCGTTTAGGTTAGCCCCGTCGCGATACTGTCTTCCGTCTAGGAGCTCCACATGGCTCCCCACACGCTCTGCTCCTGGCTCCCGCTCCCTGCTTCTTCTGCCTTCCAGGTTTCGTGCTCACACAGAGAGCAGGTGTTCCTGTGCTTCCCGGAACCTGACCGCCCTTCATCCGCCTGCTCTGCGCATCACAGACGGGACAGAGCGCAGCTACCCAGCCTTGACCGTGCAAGTAGCCTAGTAAAAGCACTCAGGGAGGCAGAGGCGGGCGGATCTCTGAGTTGGAGGCCAGCCTGGTCTACAGAGGGAATTCCAGGACAGCCAGGGCTACACAGAGAAACCCTGTCTCGAAAAACAAACAAACAAACAAAAAAAGACCATCCGTTTGGCCTGTAAGCACGTCTATGAGTCTATGGAGGCATTTTCTTAATTCATGATTCATGGGGGGAGGCCCAGCCCACTGTGGGTGGTGGCATTCCCAGGGTGGCCCTGGGGTGTATTAGCAAGCTATGGGGAGCTAGCCAGTGAGCAGCATCCTTCCAGGCCTCTGCTTCAGTTTCTGCTTCTAGGTTCCTGCCTTTATTTCCTACCCCAACTTCCCTCTGTGATGGAGGGTGTGTACGCGAAATAACCGTTTCTTCCCCAAGCTGGTTTTGATCATGGTTTATCATAGTGTTAGAAAAGAAACAAACATAGTGTCCGTGTAAGCGGTAAGGGTGTGGGTACAGGTGCCCAGAGAGACCAGAAATGGATGTTGGATCCACTAAAGCTGGAGTTACAGGCAGTTGTGAACCAACCGCCTGACGTGAGTGCTGGGAACAGGAACTCAGTGGCTCTGCAAAGCTATCTCCCAGGCCCCTGTGCTAAGCACTTTGGACAAGTTCTCCTGTTTTCTCAGATGAGGGAACTGAGGCTTGCCAAAATAGTTTGCTCAAATCAAGCCCAGTACAGGGCAGCGCCGCCCAGATTTGCAGCCTGAGGCCAAACTGTAGGGATTTCTTTTTATTTTGTATTTTTTCCTGTTGGTGTTGAGATTGAATTCAAGGCTCCACATTTGCTAGGCAAGCGCGTTGATTTGAGATGGCAGGAAGGACACTAAAGTGTTGGGGGCACAGCACCTGACTCACAGGCGCAGGCTCTACACTCAGTCTCCATACCGTAAACATACACGTGCCCCCGCCACCACCACTGGAGAAACAACAAAACAAGGCAACGGACAGAAAGGAATAAGAACTGCTGCTCTGTGAGGAACCATGGGAGGAAGGGCCGGAGAGGTGCCCAGTGGGTAAAGGCTTTTGCAGCAGGCCGGAGGACCTGGATCCCATTCCCAGAACCCACATGGTGGGAGAAGAAAACAGACTCCTGTGAGTTACCCCCACCCCGCCCCCATCTCTGCCTCTCTCTCTCACACACACACTTAGTGAGTGAATATTTAATAATAGTGGCTGGAGAAGCCTGTAAGAGGAGGTGAGTGACTTTGAAGCTGAGGTGACAGCCCCTGTATGTTCACCAACCCCACATACTGGTGACTCCAGATAATCTTATTAGGATTCTGCATTTACAGAGACATCCAGACAGCTTTGGTTGTAAGATCAGGATATGGCTAGAAGACTACATTTCACTTGTGGGACAAAGGTAGCCTTCTTCCTGGGGGGTAGGGGTTGAGGAGCGGGGCTTGGTTTGTTTGCAGAGCTGACCAGCAGAAATCACCTCCCCCCACCAAACAATTGGTCGTTCTATTTGTCAGGCAAACTGTCCTTTTATTAGCAACAATTAGCAGTCGAAAGGCACTCAGCATGACGTGTTAGACACAAGTGCTGGAGAGGCATCACTCCATTTTAATTCCTCCAAGGAGGAAATTGTCTCAGCTTAGGCTACCGTAATCAGATACAGGACGCGGCTGGATGGTTCAAACCACGGGAGTGGGTTTCCTCGCAGTTCCAGCCTCCGGGAGTTCAAGGTCCAGGTGCGCTGTGCTTGCTTTCTGTGTGAGCCATCTTGCTAGCTTCTGTATAGCTGTGTTCCTCCTATGTCTCAGAGGGGAGGAGAGCTCTTCTTGGTCTCTTCTGAACACTAACTCCTATGACATGGAGTTATCCAGCTGCACACACAGATCCACTTTATCCACCATATCTAACTGTATTCATCTTTCAAAGGTCCCCCTCTCCAAAAACCACCTCTCTGAAGAGAGCTTTGGCGTTCTATGGGAATGAAGACACAACCCAGCTCTCCACAGAGGAGGTATTACTTGACAGGCGAGGAAAAACAGATACAAAGAGGTTCACTGGGTCGCTTGCCCCAAAGTCACATACGGCAGAACCTGCTCCTCAGTTCTGCGTCATGGCCTAGGTCACGGTGGAGCTTCTCCCATGGAAAAGGAGACTCGGATCTGCTGACCAGCAGTTCTGCCATGGAAGGTACCCTTACCTCCCTGAAGCTATGAGGGCATCCCTTTGAAGGTCTCAGAAAAGGGCGTTCATCTTCCTTTTTCAAATCATATTTCGCTCTCTCCTTGGACGCTGAGTGAAGGCCTCTTGTTCTCAGACAAAACAAAACAAATAGCCATTTGGGCCTGGTGGTGCAGGATTGTAATCTTAGCTTTGGGGGTGCTGAGGCCAGAGATCACAAGTTCAAGGCTGGCAGGTATTCTGTGCCGACGAAATAAGCCAATTCAAGCCAAATTAAAGTATACAGGCAGGTTTATTGGGGCAGCTCTCAGGTTCACTGATCTCATAGAAGGTACCATACCCACAGGGAGACAGAAAAGCAGGGGTGGAGAGCAGAGAGAGAAAAACTGCACCAAGAGAGATAGGAGATGTCTGGATTATATAGTGAAGACACTCTGGCGGAGAAGAAGTCCTAACCCTGGGCTAGAAAGTTCAGGTAGGGACTGAAGGATGCTGGGAGAACCTGGAGGCCAGGTCAGCTTTGGTAAAATAGGCACCTCAGCTGCTTGACTAGGGTCCGAATCCAACAAAGGCTAGCCTGGGCAACTTAAGACCCCACCTTAAAATAAAAGAAAAATAATAGGGCTAAGGATACAGCTCAGTGGTAAATCACTTGCTCAGCATGTATGAGGTCCTGGACTCGATCTCCAGTATCCAAGCAAAACAAAATAAAACCCAAAGCCGTGCAAACAGTGTCTCTGGTTCTGGTTCCGCCAGGCCAGGGGCTGGTCATGACTTATCCTGGTACGCTTCTTACAAAACAAGGCTGTGACTTTCAAAGTGCTGCATCCTGGCTGTGCTGCTGGTGTTGGTGCCTGTTTTCCCAGTAGCTGCATATCCTGGTGAGTCTGGCTAACTGGAGCCGGTCCCTGAGTCTTACTGCACGAGAAGCCTTGCCACGAGAGTTTCAGGAACTCTGAAGCGGAAAGGTCCACGCCATCCCTGGGTGTGCATATTCCTCACACCTGGTATCACTCCACTGTTGTTTCCGACCTACTTTTGTATAATTACCTGCTATTAATACCCAGTCCCCCTTTCCTGCTTCATTCAAATACTCTCACTCTCCACTTAGAGTTTGTTTCTCTCTCAGACAAGGGCTTGTGTATCGAAGGCTAGCCTCAAACTCGCTGTGTGGTGAAGGATCACCTTGAGCTTCTGATTCTCTTGCCTCCCAGGTGCTGGGTTTACCGGGGCGCCGCTATGTCTGGTCTATGTGGTGCTGTGCCAAGAACATTGCCAATTGCTCCCTCCCCAGCTTGAGCAATTTAAACAACAGCTTTCCCCAGCTACAGTTCATCTGTAAACCCCCTCCCCCCTTAAAGTATACAGCACGCAGCTAAACAGCTCGAGTATTTGCGCAAGATTGGGTGACCTTCATTCACCACTACGTGATTTTAAAATTATTCCACTATCGTGCACACATACAATAAAAATACCCCATACCTACGGCCTCTTATCCATCCATTCCCCTTTTAAAAGATTATTTTTATTGTTTTAACTTGTGTGTGTATAGGTTTCTACAGAGGCCAGAAGAGAGCACTGGATCCCCTGGAGCTGGAGTTGAGGCAGTAAACTTGGGTACTCCTCAAGAGCGGCCAGCACTCTCCATCATTGGCCCTCTGTCTATCCCTCCTCCCTTTTCTAAGCTCCTGGCACCCAGTAATCTGCATTTTGCCTTCTGGAGTTTGTTTATTCTGGACATTTCCTACAAATGGAAGCACGCAGCATGTGGCCTCCTTGGGTCTTCTTTCATTCATATAATATGTTCGCTGCCTATCTATGTTGCAGCATGTATCAGGCCTTCTTCATTAACATGTTTCTTTGTTTTTTGTTTTTGCTTAACTAAAAGAATGCTGCGTATATCTGGGTATAGGCATGTACATGTGAATGCAGGTGCCCTCAGAGGCCAGAGGTATCAGATTCTCTTGGAGTTGGAGTTAAGAGGCAGTTTTGAGCCGTGTGACTTGGGGCCTGGGAACCAAGGTCTGGTCCTCTGCAAGAGCAGCATGGCTCTAACCACTGAGCAGTATCTCCAGCCCCCATCCTGCTTTTAAAAATGATTAGATGTATCTTCATAGAGAACATTTTCCATGTATGTAAGTGTAGCTCTCCCTTGTTTCTGGGGCCATTGGCCACTGGTCCTCAGGGACAAGGGAGCAGAAGCAATGAACTGAGGGTTCGGTTGCCCATAGAGTAGGACAGAAATGACCTTCTGGGATCAGCGGAAGGGAGGCCGATCAGTTGTACTCAGGGTGAACGAGGGTTCTATAGAACTTTGGGGAGCGGGTGGGGAAAAATCCAGGGTGGGCCAATGTCATTGGCTAAAGGGCTGCGGTCCTGGGATACCTCATTTGCATGAGGAGACATTCCAGGAATCCCAGGTGCTGGCTGAGCAGGTTCTATCAGGAGAAAGGGAGTGGGACCTGTAATTTCCCGAAGGGCTGCACGACTGTCTTCAGGTAGAGGGTGTGGGGATCTGGTCTCCTCAGATCAGGCGGAGAAGAGGGAGTCCTGCTCACAAAGGGATTCCTCCATTTTGCTGAGCTCAGGGCTTTCTGGCCACGGAGAACTGCAACCTTAGTAGCAGGGTCCAACTTGTAAGTTTCTCCAGATCTTCAACACTGGTTATTAATTAACTAATTAATTAATAGAGAGGGACTCACCATGAAGCCCTGGCTAACCTGGAACTCACAATGTAGACTAGGTTGGCCTGGAACTCACAGAGATCTGCCTGCCTCTGCCTCCCCAGGGCTGGAATTAAAGGCGTGTGCCACCTTTTTTAAAGGTCATTTTTTAATGGTTTGTTCTTTAGTGTTTTGATGTCGTACAAAACAACAACAAAAGCTTTGCCTAATAGCAGAATATGGAGATTTAGTCATTTTCTTACGTTTTACCGGTTTAGCTTTTAAATGTATGTTTTGTCCATTTTGAGTTAACTTATGTAGACTATATGAGGCAGGGAAGTCCAGCCTCATTATTTTGCATGCGGTCATCCAGTTGTTCCGGTAGCACTTGTTGAAAGGACTGTAGCTTTAAAAACTGTTAATCGGGTCACAGGCCTCTTCCATTAAAATCTCCCATGACATTTCACTTGTTAGATCTGCCGCTTGAAGACTGGGTCACTCGAAGAGACCAGATATGGCAGCCTTGGGAAAATAAGGCCACGCTCCCCTGAAGTCTGTCCTTGAGACAAAGAACTGACAGGCCCCAGCTGTGGCTGGAAAAGCAAGTCCAGTTTTTCTTCCTGGAAAGTGAAAAATAAGTTTGTAGTCCTTCTGGTGCCTGCCTGTGTGCCAGGAGTCAAGTAGGCTAGGCCAGGCTAGGCCATGGTGTGGAAATCCTGCCACCCTCTTACACAAGTCAGAAACCTCCTTTGTTCTGGGTTTGAACGCTTTCCTTCAGGGCCCCCATCCTGTCCTAGAGGGGAGCTCTCTCTTATAATGCAGCTCCTCCCTGGCCCTGAAGGCTCTCTTTCTCCCCACTGGACTCACCAAGTCTCTGGCATGAACCTTTTTCTTTCTCAAGCTCTTCTCTTCCAGTCACACCTCCTGTAGTTGTTGAGGCAGCCCCTCACCTCTCCCCAGCTGTTGAGGCTGACACCACCTCTCCCCAGCTGTAAGGCTGCCACTCACCAATCCCCAGCTGTGAGGCTGCCCCTCACCTCTCCCAGCTGTGAGGCAGCCACTCATCTCTCCCAGCTGTTGAGGCAGCCACTCACCAATCCCCAGCTGTGAGGCTGTCTCTCACTTTTCCCCAGCTGTAAGGCTGTCTCTCTTTCAGAAGGGTGTTGTGTTCCCTGGTTTTTGGAACCTGCTCTTTCTTTCTTTCCTCTTTCTAACAATGTCATGGTTACAATAAGATCCAAATTCCTCTGCCTTTCTTCCCTTTCATTCCATACCACTTTCTCTGTCATGCTCTAGGCTTCAGACTCTCATTTCCCAGAATAAGTACAGATTGTTCTTCCCTTAACTTCCTCATCTGTCATCATCTCATTTTAAATGTTATCTTATAAGACATCCCTTTATACATGATTTTCTTGGCTCTAAATCAGGTTCTCCATTTCTTTTTTTAAGCTTTTAAACTTTTATTTATTATGTATACAATGTTCTGCCAGCATGTACACCTGCACACCAGAAGAGGGCACTAGATCTCATTACAAATGGTTATAAGCCACCATGTGGTTGCTGGGAATTGAACTCAGGACTTCTGGAAGAACAACCAGTGCTCTTCACCTCTGAGCCATCTCTCCAGCCCCACTTTGAACAATTTAAACAGAGATAGGAGACTGCACCGCTTGGCAGATGGGAAATTTACACAGCAAAGCCCTCCTCAGAATTATCATCAAGTACACCAGTGCTTTTCTTTCCAAAGAGTTGTTACCCAGGTTCATTGTGGCCACCTGGCAGAGCTACACTTCTCCTGTGAAGAGACAGAGAGTTAATGGCAGGCCAGGCCTTAAGGATGGTTGTGGCCTGCAGTGACCTCTTGGGTTGCCTCCTAGAGGCATGCTCTTTAATGTGGGGATGGGCCTTAATGTGGGCATGGGATGGGGCTCTCTAAGAGAGCATAGGGCCTGTCTAGCAAGGCCATTTCAGTCTATTTTTTTCTCCCTCCTACCCTGTGCTCTTCCCCTCACCGCCATCCTCTAGCTCATCCTCTCCCTAAAGGCTCCTGTCACCGCCTCCTTTCGGGCCCTGCTGCCCCAATCAAAGATGGTGCCGGCGCTTCAGCTCTAGCGGAAATGAGCTCACACGACACCGGAAAGGAAGGCGGGGAGGGCTAGCAGGCGGGTGGGTGACCGGCTGTGGGTGGGGCGGCGGCCGGGGCCCTGGCGTTTACGTTTAGAGCGAAGAAAGCTCCGGGGACCGGTCCGCTCGTGGTTGAACTCCGCCGAGCATCGGGGCTGGGCGTCGGGGACGAGGCCGCCGCGAACCACTCACCTCCGGCCCAAGCTGAAGCGGCCTCGGAGCCCGCGTCCCGCCCGGCGGCTCCTGCCCGACCCTCGGCGGGCTGCGCGCGACCGCCCCGGCTCGGTTCGGGGCTGCGGCGGGAACCGCCGAGCTGGCTGGACGGGTCCTTTCTCCTGAGGACCCTGCCGAGGAGGAGAGGCAGCGCGGCCGGCCCGCCCCCGGGTCCCGAGCTCAGGGCCGTGGGCTCCGGGGCTCCCCGGGCCGTGTTCGCCCGTCCTCGCCCGCGCCGCCCGGCTGCTGCTCCGAGTGTGGCACCGAGCCCTCTGGCGGGGTGATCTGCCCTCCTCGTTCTTGCCCAGGCGAGAGGCATCCGCGTGAAGGGTGGCTGCGCTCTCTAAAAGTTTCTAACCGGAGTGGAAATGCGTGTCCCCTTCCCCTGGACCACTGACGGTTTCCACGCGAGCCGCGGGCTGAGATCACGTTCGGAGTGAAAGCAGGAGAGAGACAGAGAGAGAGAGAGAGAGAGAGGGAGGGGAGGAGTACCCACACAATCCCTCTGCCGTCGGTCCCTTCCGCCCTCCAAGGGCAGATGAACTTTGGAGTTAAGATGCAGGGAGGTGAGCCGGCAGCGGTCCTGAAAGTCTCGGAGAGCGAGGGGAAGCTGGAGGGCCTGGCCACTGCGGTGACCCCGAACAAGAACAGCAGCAACAGCAGCTGCGGGGCTGCCGTCAGCGGTGGCGGCGGCAGCGGCAGCCGCGGCGGCAGCACGAAAGGCTGGCAGTACAGGTATGGTCCCCCAAAGTGATGTTCGGGGGCGGGTGTGCGTGTGTTGGGGTTCCGCATGTTGCAGTGGGAAGGCTGACAGTCTGGCATGGAGCTAGAAACCCTCCTTTCATGAACAGGAGCCACTTTATCCAGAAATTCATTCAACAGGTCTTTTCGTTGAGGCCTTTTGAGGAATTCAGAAGTGTACCACAGAATTTCCTCTTCTGCCCAAGGGTTTATTCTTCCTGTGATTTATTTCTGTACTCACTCCTGTTTTTTTTTTTTTTCCTTCCCTCTGTTGTAATTTGTTTACAAGTAAGCCTGAATGGCTGTTAGAGCAGAAACTGTTGAACTCAGCGCTTTCAGCGGCGAACGCTGGGTGCCCAAATCTTGTGGAATGATTGGGAGTAACGAGTCAGAGAAGACCTTACCCTTTGGGTGCTTGTAACTTAGGAGAGGGGAGAGACGTAAAAGCTTAGGGTACAAAGGCGAACAAACAATGGTGTATAGAACCTGATCAGGCCACTTGAAAACTTAAGAAATTCTACCTTTGTCAGTTTTCATTAATAGAAATGAAACATTGAAGAAACAAGAGTTCCTGCATGAACAAGAAAAGCTACATTTTGTGGTTTTTTTTTAATACTCTTAAGTGTATGGAGAGATTACTATCCATAATTCTAAGAATGAACGAAATCAGAGCATCTTGTGATGTTGGAACTATAGTGATGAATTTTGGGTAACTGCCTTGTGTGCTTAACTTTAGTTTTGTTTTTCGTTTCGTTTTTTTTTTTTTTAATTGTTTTAAGCGCTTTGACTGCACTTGTGAAACTTGGATGGGGTTAGAACAAAGATTTTGTGAAAGATACATATCACGACTACTCCTTATATATGTGAAATGTGCATATATTACAATATGCAAATATGGGCTGGGTGTGGTGGCACTCTCCTTTAATCCCTCCGCTCAGGGAGGCTGAGGCTGGAGGATCTCTGGGAGTCTGCGTCATGAATTCCAGCACAGCCGGGACTAAATAGAGTCCTGTATCACTCCCCACCCCCTAAAAAAAACCCGTAATGTGCAAATATATGCATATGTAAAATGCATGGCCTGAATCTAGAAATGAGAGGAATAGGTAACTTTTTAATTGGCAAATGGGGATTGAACTAGACAGTATATTTTCTCCTCCTTTGTGAATTTTTTTATGTGTGTGTTTGCCTGCATGTATGTATGTATGTTTGCACGTGTGTGCTTTGGCTGGCCAGAAGAGGGAGGTCATCAGATCCTCTGGAACTGGCGCTATAGACAGTGCTGGGTGCTGGGAACCAAACCCAGGTCCTCTGGAGAGCAGCTAGTGTTCTTAACTACTGAGCCATCTCCAGCTCCTCTCCCTTTATGAATTAAGATGAAACATAAGAAAGTACTTTTTGTGGGGATATTTTGATATCATGTAAGGAAGTAGGGTAAAATTTGAGATAACCAGAGATCAGTTTTCTTACAGTCTTAATTCTGAAAACCACCCTGAATTAAAGTGGAAAATTAAATAGACTAGAGTAAATACTAGGTGTTCAAAACCTATGATCGCCTTTTCTTGGCTTCTTCTTTCAGGCTTGGAGTCTAAAAATGTTTAACACAAAATAACAATTATAAAAAGTGACCTAATCCTTTGCTCTGGAAAGCAATTTATACTGCTTCTCTTTACCAAGTAACCCATGGCATTTGCTGTCCCCACCAGGGAACAATGAGTATTTTCACATCTTCATTCCACCCGAGTTCCTTGTAGGTACACATGCTTTTAGGACACCTTGACGACTTGGCTTGCCACAGCTGCACCGTCATCCCATTTTCTTGACTTCTTAGCAGCACTTTTTGTTTCCCTTCATGCCTTGTTCCTCTCTTAGTTGCACTGGTCAGTTGGCTTTCCCCCTTTCGTGGCTGGTCTTAAGTTCTTGTGCTGTGGACTCTGTCTCCTTTCTGACCTCAGCTAATGGTGTCTGAGTCAGGAAATATCTCTACAGTTAGAACTGTAGAGATATTCAGCTGCCTATCTGAACATTACAGATCTCATCAGTAGCTTTACTTTCTGCTATCTCCATTTTATTGGGTACACTGTGTGTGTGTGTGTGTTTGTGTGTTTGTGTGTGTGTGTGTGTTTGTGTTTTGAGACTAGATCTTATGTAGCCCAGGCTTGCCCTGAGTTTGCTGTATAGTTGAGGATAACACTGAACTCCTGATCCTCCTGCCTCCAAAGCACTGGGATTATGGGCAGATTTAAGATGTGAATTAACATTTTTAAGCTATTAACATAGTTAAAACATTTTGGAGCCCAGAGTGTTGACACACACCTTTAATCCTAGCACCTGGGAAGAAAAATCACGTGGATCCTGTGAGTTCAAGGCCAGCCTGGTCTACAGAGTGAGTCCAGGATAGCCAGGGCTCTGTCACACAGAGAAACTCTGTCTTCAAAAGAAAAAACAAACCAGCAAACAAAAAAACCCACAGAACCAAACAAACCATTTTGTTAGCTTTTTCTTAAAAAAAAAAAAAAATAGGTAGAAGGATTACATATGTGAAGTATTTGATTTACATGCCTGTCCCAGCCGCCCAGTTTCCCTCCCTGGAAAAATTGTTTTTATTCATTTCTTTTTTGTTTTGTTTTGTTTGAGACAAGGTTTCTATGTGCAGCCCTGGCTGTCCTGGAACTCACTCTGTAGACCAGGCTGGCCTCAAACTTCCAGCAGTCTGTCTGCCTCTGCCTCCCAAGTGTTGCTTTTTTTTTAAACTTATGTGTATGTGCATGTCTTTGTAAGCATGTTCTCGTGTGTGTAGGTATGCTTGCCTGTGAGCACATGGAGCCCAGATAGGATTTTGGGTGCCTCAGATCTGGAGTTATAGATATTTGTGGAACACAAATATTTGTGGCTTGTTAATTGGATTGTGCAACAAGCAATTTTAGCCACCTATCCATCAGCCCCTGCTCCTTATTCCCCCCCCCCCCTTTAATTGAGACACGGTCTTACTCTGTAACCCTGGATGACCTGAATTTGTTACTATACCAAGCTGGTCTCAAAGGCACAGAGAGCTGACTGCTTATCTGTCTCTCTGTGGTACAGCCTGCCTCTCCAACCCTATTTCTGGTTTCTTTTTGTTGTTGCCTTTTTTTTTTTTTTTTTTGACTTGGTTTTTCGAGACAGTCGTTCTGTATAGCCCTGGCTGTCCTGCAACTAGTTCTGTAGACCAGGCTGGCCTCAATTCAAAGATCTGCCTGCCTCTGCTCCCAAGTGCTAGCACTTCAAGGTGTAACACAATGCCAGATAAAGTTGTGTTAGTTAGTTAGTTAGTGCTTATTTATAGTCAATGTATTTTGGAATTTTGTTTATTTATTTTTAGCAATATAGGGAGACAAATCTAGAGCCAACCATGTTTAGCTTTAGATTTTAAGAATGTATTGTCTTTGTCTGTGTGTAGGTAGGCATGTGTCACAGTGGGCATGTGGAGGCTCAGCAGAACCCTCAGGAGTCAGTTCTCACCTCCCACTGTGGGTTCCAGGGATTGAACTCAGTCACTAGGCTTGGCCTTTACCCACTGAGCCATCTCACCGGCCCCTTAGTGCACTTTTTATGGCAGAGAAAACGTGTGTGTGCGTGTGTTGGGTGCATGTGTACATGTGTGCTGTATGTCAGTGTCCTCAGCTGTTTCCCGCCTTATTTTTATCTTTAGTATTTGAAAATGTATCATTAGTCTGTGCATAGGGTATGTGTGTGAGTGTTTGTGTGCATGGTGTCCGAGCGAAGGGCAGTCAGTTCTCTCCTCCCACTAGTGGGCTGCAGAGTTTGAACTCGAGTTACCAGGCTTGTGTGGCAGATGCTTTTACCTGCTGAGCTTTCTCACAAGCCCTCTCCACTGAACCTAGCCATCCTTCTCTCTCTGCCTTCCCCATGCTGGAATTACAGCTGTACACTCCGGTGCCCAGCTTCTACATGGGTCCTGGGATCCAGCTCAGGGCCTCATGCTTGCACCATCTCTCAGCTCCTCCCCACCTCCTTTTTAAAAATGATGGTGGAGCTGACCATTGATCATCAGGCTGGCCTTGATCTCACTGTAGTTCAGGTTATTCTTGAATTTGCCATCCTCCTGTCTCAGCATCTCAAGTAGCTGGGGTTACAGACGTGAGCCACCATGTTGGCCATAATTACTCTTATTTGTTTTTAATATGTAATTTTTAAAATGACTTTATTTTGAAATATAGGTAACTGGCTTGGCGGTATACACTTTTAATCTCAGCATTCAGAAGGCAGAGGCCAGGTCTTTGTGATTTTAAGGTCAGCCTGGTCTACAAGGTAAATGCCAGGACAGTCAGGACTACATAGTGAGACCCTATCTTAAAACAAACAAACAAATAAAAACGAAGGAAAGAAAAAAAGAAATGTAGTGGAGACAAGTATTTTATTACTTACTGTGTTGCAAATTACCCCTGCGTTCAGTGACTCAGTTTACTAAAACAGTACCTTCGTATCTTTGAGGGAAGTGGGAGGAGGACCAGGTCTCCTTGTTGCCCAGGCTGGTCCAGAAATCCAGAGCTTCCTGCCTCAGCCTTCTGAGTTGATTGAAGATGTGCTGCTACCACACCCAGCTAAAACAGCAATGTTCATTATTTCACAGTGTGTATGTGGGTTGAGTATTTTCATGTAGCTAGTCGTGTCTTGGTTTTTATGAAGCCATGATCACCCAGAATTTTGCATTTGAATAGAAAGGGTTTGCTTTTTATGTCTTCCTTGGGACTCATGGCAACATTTAGTTCCTTTTGCCTTATTGGATAAAGTTCTCAGGCTAGTTCCTGGGCACATAGTCCTTTCCTCTGAGTGTCCTATAGCTCGGCAGCTTATTTCATCAGAGGCAAGAATTGAGAGGCAGCAGCTCTAGCCAGACCTAAGCTACAGTTACAGTCTTTCTAACCTAAGCGTGGAAATGGTGTTGTTTTTGACAGTCTTAAAAGTTCAATTTTATCAATAAAGGCTCAGGAACCAGATGCTGGGGTGAAAGCCTGCTAGCTCAGACAGGGAGAGAAAGCAGCCAGCTGACCATCTTCTTCAGTGCACATTGTCCCAAAAGAAATGTTCCTTCCCATGTAAATCCCTCAGTCTGAATATCCCTCCCTTCTGCTTCCTGTGTCCCTCTCTAGCCGTCCTCTTGCCATCCTCTTACTCTCTATGTTTTTTTCCTATGTTCACTCCCTGTCACCTGGGTGCTTGCTCTGCCTCTTTTCCCATGATTGACTTTATTTAATCTTTTTTACAGAAAGCTCTTGGATTATAGGTGTGTGCTAAGACTGCAACTAGAAATAGGTTTTTCCAGTAAACAAGACAAACTCAGGGCTCAAATATCCTGCAACATGGTGGCATCACATCACTTTTCTGCAGGCATTAGAGGCTGTTCTACACAGCTCATGTACACCAGCTGTCTGGATTATTGGGTACATGCCAGAAAATGCCTCCCATACCTGGTAATGGAATGGAGCCTGCATGATCACCTAATCTTGAGGCATTTGTTTGGTGCGATCAAATAAATTTGATTTGATTGTTAAGGAAAGAGAGGCAGTTAGGTGCTAGGAAGTGAGCCACAGTCCCCTGGACACAAAGCAGAAAGGGTAAAAGGAAGATTGGATGAGGGGTAGTGAGGTAAGGAAATACAGATTGACCTCAGTCGTCACCCATATTTAAAATTCTGAAAATCTAGAGGGTAAATGAATCTGGGGCATCAGATTATGCCTTTGGCCTCAGATGTGTCCATCTTGATATGAGGCGTGTTTACAGGTCATTTTCAGCTAGCTTCAGAGTGATGGGACATGAAAAGTACAGGCAGGCAGTTGTCTTCTGGTATTCTTTCAGAGCAACGTAGTACATTGTCTCTGTTTTACAGTGGTAGAAGATGGAAGCTGAAGTGAGTTGGCCAGGATCCCATAGCTAGTAATTGGAAAAACCTTATTTTCAGGTAGTTACTTGCATAGAGGTCTGAAAAGAAGATAGGCTGTAAATGAATGGATACCATTGATAATAGTAACTAGTTTAATACAGTATCTGTCTCATGTTTTGCTGGAGCGCTAACTCAGCAGTTATTTTTGAGCCTCTTCAGGGTGTCAGCCACTCTGTTTCTCAATTCCCGATTATATGCACACCCAGCGTAGTGGGAGTCAGAGGCTTCCGGCCTTCATTTTCGGCGTCATCAAAAAAATCAGGAAAGGAAAAAAACTCAGCAGGATCTGCAGACTGTCTCTTGGTGGCCTTAACAAAAAGGTGGTTGAATTTACTCCATTAACTTTAAATTATCTTTCTTTTAGAGTTACTTGTATTCACATGTGGATTTTACTCACCATCTGTAGGGAAGCTGGATTTCTTAGTTCTGGGTCCCTCATTTTTTTCACAGTGAATGTTAATAGTTCATTAATGAATTTCCCCTCTTCTTTTTATTTTCTGTGTCAGCTTTTTGTTTGTTTTTGTTTTGTCTGTTTCAGACAGGGCTTCTCTGTGAAGCCCTGGCTGTCCTGGAGCTGTAGACCAGGCTGGCCTGCTCTGACAGATCCACCTGACTCTGCCTCCCAAGTGCTGGGATTGAAGACGTGCACCACCGTCACCAGGCAAAGGGAGGTTTACAGAGCTGCAGCTGTACTGGCTCTTTATTGAAATGGACAGAAAGGAGCAAACCAAAGAAAGTGCGAAAAGGCAAGCTAAGGCACATACGGTAGGGACTACCTTTTCAAAAACTTTATAAACATAATTCTTTTATTTTAGGCTCTTCACCAGCTAACCACGATTAGCTAAAAGGCAGATCTCTTTTCCGAATTAGCAAGTAACTGCTTTTTAGGGAAGGTCTGTCGGAAGTCTTTGAATGTGCCTCTGTCTTCCAGGCTGTCATACAGCCTTGAAAACAGCTGTGGAACAAAGGGCAGCCCGTATCTCTGCTTACCAGACTTGTCTTGGAAGACAGAGATCATGTTTGTCATTGCTTATATTTTTTTGCTGTCTTGTGATGAAATAAAATCTCATATGATGAAACTAAGTCTTGCTTTGGCAGAGTCAGTAGTACAGCCTGCTGCTTTTGACAAGAGGTGTGTCCTAGCCAGGGCTTGAGGCTCTGCCCTTTCACACACTCTTAATTTATCCTATGTGTAGGTGCCGCTTACCCTCTGTAGAGCCCAGTGGAATTGGGCTGAAAGTCTGTGTGCTGCTGTTGCTCTCAGAATTGAAGTCTGTCTGTCCTTTCCCACTCAGGAGTCATCTGTCACTCTCTGTGAAATTGTAGCATGATAATGTGCTAGCTTGTGAGTAGGGTAATCTTCAGACCCTCTGTAGTTCCTATGAGAGTATCTTTTGGAGAATAATACAGTAGTAAAAATGATTAGTTCTGGTGCTGGAATCAAACCAGTGGCCTTGAGCTTGCTAGGTAAGTGCCTTACACGAAGCCTAATCAATAGTTAAATACATATAACTATGCAAACTGTAATATTTGTTTCACATGTGTGGTCATTATTCATGGTAGATGCCTGCTTCTAAGTTTCACACACATTCCACAAATACAAACAGCTCCTGAGCTGAAAAGAGCTTGGAGTTCAACACACAGGCCGTTAACCAAAACGTAAGACTTCATCCCTGTGATTCAACACTTGGCATGCCTTGATTTCATTCATTTTTAAAATTATGGATTGTAAATTTCTCCTGTGCTTATCAAAAACCAAAATAAGCCTTTGTAGCATCTCCAGGAACACTTATTCTTTAAATATTTTCACTCACAAAGATTTCCTCATTAAAACATTTAAGGGGCCTGATGAACTCACACTGAAATGTCTCAGTGTTGGAGGCTCTGCACTTGCTTCAGAACTGCCTCCTGGCGGTTGTCCTGGCCCTTGGTTATCAATGGAATAGAAACCCACGTCTCTGGCAGCACTGAGCATTCCTGCTGTACACTCCCCCTGACATACCTGTAGACCTTGGTCCTCAGTCCTCTTCTACTCTTGCTTCTCTCTTCCTGATACCTCATTCATTTAGCCCTTGAACTTTTCCTTGGAGTTCTCCCTAAGAGCCTATCCCTCTCATGTCATTTATGTGTCTAGGGTAGTCTTGTTTACAGCCATGTCTTCAAATATGTTGTCTGCACACAGGCCATGTATGTGCTGCTGAGTCTCTCTGTGTCTCAGTCATGTTGCCTCACCAGATACCTCCCTCTGTGTTCCGTATAGATCCTTAGGGCCACTGTGAAAAGCAGATGAACTACTTATTGAAGCTGGAATCTAGCTGTTGCTTTGTCTCTTCTCTTTCTTTCTTGTTTCATATCTAATCCGTCACCAGGCCTTCTCAGTGCAGCCCGTTACCACAGAATTCTGTGCTTTGTTTAATAAGATGTCCTTTTTAGACAAGTATCGTATGTATCCTCTCCTTTGTGGTTCCTAGATTGTATATACATATATAAAATTATAAGTATGATGTAAAAGTAGAAGCAGAGCTGTCCAGTGGGACAAAGGGGACTGGCAGGATAGAGGGGGGCTAGGAAGGGGCGGGTTGAGTGTGCTCAAGATACTATATATACTGGTAAGGAAACTTGAAAGAAAAAGGAAGGTCTTTTTAAAAAATTGGATGGCAGCTAAAACACAGTCCTGTTGCTGCTGTGTTCTAGTAGCAGAGGCCCTTGCTGCTGTGTTTCTCTGTGTGGACTCCCCGCCTTTGGTTTTGTTGTTGTTTGTTTCAAACAGGGTTTCTCTGTAGCCCTGGCTGTCCTGGAATTTGCTCTCCTTAGACGAGGCTGGCCTCAAACTCAGAGATCTGCCTGCCTCTGCCTTTCAAGTGCTGGGACTAAAGGCATGTGTCACCATTGCCCAGGAATCCTTTGTTCTTAACTGAGAGGATCTGAAAAAAAAAAAAATTCAGAGACAGGGTTTCTTTGTGTAGCCTTGGCTGTCCTGGACTTGCTTTGTAGACTGGGCTGGCCTGGAGCTCACAGAGAGATCTGCCTGCCTCTGAGTGCTGGGATTAAAGACCTGCTCCACAGGCTTGGATCTGGAAATGTTTAGAAGCAAGGTTGATTATAACATTATATGTATCTTAAGTCTGATAAAGGTCAACAGTTACAGTATTAGTTGGGCTTGGAGCCTAATACCTGTGACCCTACCCCTCAGGGAATTGAAGCAGGAGGGATCACAAGTTCAAGGCTAGCCCAGGCTATAAAGCAAGACTGTCTCAGAAAACAGCAACAAAGTTGAAACAGTCATTGTCAGGAGGGAGTGTCAGACTAAACCTGTTAAAAATCACTTTTCAGCTAAGCTCCTGTTAAACAAATTTATAGACTTTATTATAATAAAATAAATAAAAACAGCACACAGTAATGAGAGCCAGAGTCTTTCTACAATTCAACTTCTTGGCAGTTAGAATAGTGTGGGAATGTAAGCCATGGAGCTTCACATTAAATTTCCCATTTTTTTGTATAGAATGTGTGCACTTACCCACCTACCCCACAAATGATAGTGTTTTAAAACTAGAGAAATAATTAGCTTTGTATTCTCTTTGTCTTACCCGTTACCTGCATTTAGTCCTTTCCTTTATCCTTATATTTAGCCTTGTTCTGTTTTCTTCATGTTATAGTGTACCTATGTGTACATTTGTTTTTATATAAACATATACTATTTTAATATTAAAGTTTTTAATATTTTAAAATATTTACTATTTAGTTACGAATACATATGGGGATATGTGCATAGTGGTGCCTCAGGAGGCCAGAGGCATCAGGTCCCCCTAGATAGAGTTATAAGCCATTGTGAACCAGCCAATATGGGTGCTAAGAAGAGAACTCAGGACCTCTGGAAGAGCAGTATGTGCTCTCAACCACCCAACCTTCTCTCCAGCACCTTCACCAGCCGTTTTCCTAGACAGCTTCCAGGACCAATTCCAAGGAAATGGCGGTACATTGAAAAGATCAGAAATAGACCCAGTTTGTTGAGCAGTGAAGTTACTGCATCAAAGATAACTTCTTCATATCTTAGTTTTCGGTGTTTTATTTTTAATCACTTGGTCCATGGAGCGTGAAATAGCATGATAAAATCACATATGTGGTGTTTTCCTCAGTTAGCAGCCAGGTTGATTAAAGGTTCATTAAGATCGACAAAAATGTGTGCACTTCTAACGAGAGTGGAGCACGAGCTCTGGAGGCTCTCACATGCTCGGCCACAGAATTTCCTCAGAAAACTAGTACTGTTTCAGGTTGAGAGTTTTTAGGTTTCGGTGTGTGTATGTGGGCATTACTGGTGATATCCCTTTCTCCCTTTGGATTTGGATTTTTGAATTAGGGGATACTAGCTTGTTTAAGGAGGGAAAAAAAGTGAACAAGAAGATGTTTGGGTCCAGCGTGGAGTCGCATGTCTGTCACCCCAGCACTCGGGGGGAGGGGCAGAGGCAGGGGTGTCAGGAGTCTAAGGTCTTGGGTGCACAGTGACTTTGAAACCTGTCTGGCCGGCAGGAGGAGACTGGCTCCCGGAACAAAATGTTGAGTCTCCCAGCATCTTCTGATGGCCACCAGGTGGCATAGTCGCTCTCCATCAGCTAGCTGTGTTAGCTAGTTCCAGGGGACCGGAATGGAGAAATGAGAGTGGCCCGCACTGTCCATTCCAAAGACTGGGAATGCTCAAGGTGCTCTGTGTAACCTGGGGGTTCTGATTCATAGATGAAAGCGAGCAGTCGTCCAACGTACTTAGTTGAGTCTCTTCCTTTTGTGGTTTTGATACAGGGTCTCAGGCCCTCTTGTTACGTAGCCCAGGTTGGCCTTGAACCTTACGCTCCTCTTGTCAGTGGCTGCCTCCATGCCTGGGGTGAATCTGATTCTTACAACACTGGATTTATGCTGTTATCAAATAAATCATTGTCAACATCCTTCTTGTAATTTTTATGAGGAAATTAACGTTTTTTGAGATAGTATCTTGTTTATCTCTGGCCTTGTAGCTGACAGTGGCTTTGAACTCCTGATTCTGTAACCTCCTGAGTACAGGGATCATAGGTGTGTGCCACTACATCTGGTTTAAAAGTTGACTGTATGTATTCGCCAGTATTGATAACGTTAAAACACAGATCACTGTATTGTGACTTATGAGGAACCACTCACTTTGGATTGTTTTTGTAGGTAATACTCCTGAAATTATATATTTAAAAAATTATTGTTAGCTATTAAATGGCTGATACGATAACTTGTAAATGAGGAATCCCATTAGTTAAAAAAAAAGGAACAAGTAGTGACTGATGACTGATGAACATAATGCAGTTTTTAATTGCTTGCTTTGATTGATTCTGTGTGTCTGTGTGTGTGTTATGGGATGTGTGTGAAGGTCAGAGGTCAGTGCAAGGTGACTTCCTCTATCACCTTTTTTCTTTTCTCTCTCTCTCTTTTACATTTATTTAGTGTGTGTATGTGTACATGCACAAGCACGAGTGTGTGCCGTGCATGTGGCAAAGTCAGAGACAATTGGCAGGAATCACCCATTTTCCTTCCACAGTGTGGGTTCCCAGCTGCAAGGCCTAGCATCAGACTTGTTGGCCAGTGCCTTTCCCTGCTGAGCCAGATTGCCAGCCCTTTACCTCATTTTCTGGGATGCTCTGTCGCTGAACCTGGGGCTCACCATTTGGCTGGCCAGGCTGGCCATTGAGGCTCCGGGATCTTTCCATTTCTTCCCAGCACTGGGATTACAGGCACGTGCAATCACCATTCAGCTTTTACATGTTTGTTTCGTTTTGTTTTCACATCAGCTAAGGATCCCTCAGGTCCTCGTGTTTGTAGAGCAGGTACTTTACCTGCAGAGTCACCCCTGCAGCCTCTCTTGGGTAGCTTTAACACGCCCCATAGTCTACATGCAGATAGTCCTAGAAGTCCAGTCCTTTTAGGATGTGCTAGGCTGCAGTGCTTTCATGACATGCCGTCAGGTGCGAGGACACCTTCTAGAAACAGAGGCAAGCTGTGGAGAACCCAGACTAAGAAACAGTTCTCCAAATGGTGACTTAGGAGACATCTTGGTCCTTTGAGGAAATAACTTCTGCTGTGTTCTACCTCGGGCTTTGCAGCAGTAATGGAGAGTACAAGACTGAGATTGTGGGGCTATGGCACTGGACAAAGAGAGTCTTATGGACAGGAGCAGCTAAGGGAAAGCAGTCGGTGCTAAATTCCCAAGGCAGAGGAAGGACTCTTCAGGAAATCATTTTGGGTAGTTGTTAAATACAATAGTTACAGCGTATTGTTTATATTTATGCGGTTTTATATTCATATAATGACTTTGAAATATTAATAAGTAGAATATTATACTTGTTTGAATAAATTTGATAAGTTGCCTGGTTTTTTGTTTTTTTTTTTTTTTGGTCTTTTAACACAGGTGTCTTTTTTTTTTTGAGACAGGAATTTTCTGTGTAGCCTTAGCTGTCCTGGACTTGCTTTGTAGAGCAGGGTGGCCTTGAACTCACAGAGATCTGACTGGCTCTGCCCCCCTGTGTGCTGGGATTACAGGTGTGGACCACCGTGCCCAGCCACAAAGTTTCTGTGTGGGCCTGGCTGGCCTGTATTTGTCACGTAGACCTTGAACACATGGAGATCCTCCTGCCTGTGTTTCCTGAGGGAGGGCAGGGGCTAACGGTGGTGCATGATCATGCCTGGCAAGTTGGATGAGTTCGTGTCTCTGCAGCTGTTTTAAAAACTGCCGTTGAGCTGAGTGCAGCGGTGCACCCTGTGATCCCAGCACTCAGGGAGGCAGAGGCAGGCTCTGTGAGTTCCAGGCCAGCCTGGTCTACAAAGTGAGTCCAGGACAGCCAAGGCTACACAGAGAAACCTTTCACAAAAACAAGAAACCAAACAAATCAGAAGTGTGTAGTTGTCTATGTGGGATTTCTTCTCATTTTCCGTTAACTTGAGCCTTCTGTTCTTCCTGAACCAGTGACCACATGGAGAACGTGTACGGCTATTTGATGAAGTACACCAACCTCGTCACCGGGTGGCAGTATCGGTAAGTGGACCTGTACCGAGAGCTTGGGAACCTGGGGCTGGTTGTGTAATTGGCTGACATCGGTACAGCTAGCTGGGAAACGTTTAGGGAGCATCTACCACATCTCTCCTGTGCGCTGGAGGGTTTTCTCCTTAGAGCTGGAGGAGCTGGCCTGTGTCCAGGTGGCACGTGAATGGAGAGGTGTGTTCTCTTGCCCCATGCCGCTCCTGTGTGCAGAGGTGAGGCTCTTAGTGGCGAAATGAATGGGCTTTTGGCCTTGGTTCTCGAGCTGTGGCCCTGGATGGGTGACTCAGCAGCCCACAGCCACACAGGCACTTGGTGCGTATGGAAGCCAGGTCCCTCAGCTACACCGTGGACCTGGCAGTGGCAGGGAAGGGGTATTCAGTTTTAACTTTAAATTGACATTAAATACATAAGATATAAAACATCTAACTCAGTGTTATTATGTATGTTCACGACTTTGTACAGCTGTCACAACCGCCTGTCTCCGGAACCTTTTTCATCTTCTCAAACTGAAAATCGATAGCCTTTATAGAATAGCGTGCCTCCACAGCTTCCCCCTCCCCATTTTAGTCTCTAGACTTTACTTCTCCTGCCTTGTGCCCATGGAGCATACAGCGCATGACATTTTGTGACTTTTTATCTCACTCTGCATAGTTTCAAGATTCATCAGTGCTCTAGACTTGTGGCACAGCTTTGTTTGGCCGAGGCTGAGGAGGGTTTGTTTTTCAAGACAGGGTTTCTCTGTGTAGCCTTGGCTGTTCAGGAGCTCAGAGATCTGCCTTCCTGTCTCCTCAGTGCTGTGTTTTCACCACCTAGCTCTTTGGGTTTTTTTCACTCTATATTCATATTCATATTCATACACACATGGATGTGTACGTGAGTACCCCTCATATGCATGAGTGTCGCAGAGAATGTGTGGAGGTCAGGGTCAGTTCTGTTTCTGTGCTTCTAAGGGATTGAACCGAGGTCTTGAGGCCTGACAACACTACTTCCTCCATTGAGCCATTTTTTTGCCCCAATTTTTAAAATTACATTAATCAGTCAATCTGTCAGTCAGTCAATCAGTTAATTAGTGTGTGTGTGTGTGCCACGTCTATGTGACAGTCAGAGGAAATCTTACAGGAATCAGTTCTCGCTTTCCATCATGCAGGTCCTGGGATCAGGCTGGCAGGAGAGCCTTTACCCGATAGGCCATTTCCCTGGTCCACACCATTATTTAAAGGCTAATACTATTCCAGTGTGGGTATATAAACTCTTTGTCCGTTCGTCTGTTGATGGACATTTATGTTGTTTCCACCTTTGGCAGTGTATATAAGGCTGCTATGAATGTTGTGACCATACCTGCTCAAGTCTCTGCATTTTTGTGTTTATGTCATGAAGTAGAACTAGTGGATGATACAGCACAGTGTGTGTGTTTAAGAGACGTGAGCTGCTGCTAGGCGTGGTGGCACACAACTTTCATCCCAGCACTTGGGAGGCGACACAGAGGAAGAGGCAGGCAGAACTCTGTGAGTCTGAGCCCAGCCTGGTCTACATAGTGAGTTCCAAGACAGCCAGGCTACATAAAGAGACCTTGTCTCAAAAGACCAAATTAAAATAAAATAAATGAGTTCTTTGTATGTGGCCCAGGTTGGTTCCAAGCTTTTGAGCCCTGGTGATTCTTCTGGCCTTAGTGTCTAGACTACCTATGACTATAAAAACGTGCCTTTGTGCCAGATTGTACCCTTTTATTCTGACTAGCAAAAGTTTTGTGCACAGGGTTCTACTTTCTCTGTACCCCACTTCTTGGGTCCTCCTGTTTCTACCTCTCAATGCTGGGGTTACAGGCATGCACAGCCATGCCAGACTTTTTATGTTGGTGCTGGGGATTTGGACTCAGGTCCTCATGCTTGCAAGCCATGCGCTTACCCTCTGAGCCATCTCCCCAGCCCTAACCATTCTTTAAAGGAATAAAACTGAAATTCATAAGCAAATCATTTTGAGTCTAAGGTCTATTTTTGTCAACTGATTATTTTTACAAATTCATGAATCATGGTGTTTCTAATTTACATGCATTTGGAGATTCTCTTTCTAATCATGATGAGATAACATGAGTTATATTTTTCTTTCTACCTGAAAACAACACAAACCAGGAATAAAACAGGAAAGAATTTCTTTCTTTTTGAAAGAATGTTTTCCAGACACTTTAAAGAAAAGCAGAAACACCATGGAAGATACAATTTTTTCAAAAGAAGCCACGGCACACGCATTCCCACCCTCCTACCATACACAGACACACAAATCAGATAAATGAGGGCAAAAGCATTTTAAAAGAGAACAAACAAAAAACACCTTCCTGTTCCATTTCTGTCGGCTGTGTTGGAGGTCTTGAGGCCACATAAACACACCAGCTCCTCAGTGTGGAATGGATAGATTGAAGGTTGATGTGGGAACAGAGAGACTGAGAAGCTGTTGAGAAGCCAGAGTCTCAGAGGGCTAATACCTGTGGCTGCCAAGCTACCTTTTTCATGCACTGCAGAAAGAATCTTAAGGGACAAAAGCTTGTGCCTGTACCATCTATTTCAAGGCAGTTTCCTTCCTCCAAGTCATTTCTGTTTGGACTAAAAGCAGGTTGGAGCAGGTTAGAGATACCTAGCGTGAGTGTGTTCTAGAAGGAATTGTTTGATGGTTAGTGAGATGGCTCAGTTGGCAGGCCAGCAGGATGGCTCAGGGGTAAGGACTTGCATCTCTGATCCTCACATGGTGGAAAGAAGGGGACTCCCGCAAGCTGTCCTGTGACCGCCACAGGTGCATCATGGCACACTCGTGCAGACACTAAATAAATAAATTTGTGTAATAAAAACATAAGGCGCAGTTGGTAAATCACTTGCCGCACAAGCTTGAGGACTTGAGTTTGAACCCCAGAACCTATGTTAAAAAGCCAGGTGTGGTGGTGCACACTTGTGAAACTGTCATTGGGCAGACTGGCCAGCCTTCCAAAATGGAGAGTTTGAGTCTGTTTCAAAAACAAGGTAGCTCGCATTCCTGAGAAAGCACATCCGGGTCGTCTCTAGACTGCAAGCATACACAAACAGTTAATTACTCGAGGTGGGCATGGTGTTGTATTCTGCAATTGCCACACTTAAGATGGAGGTGGAGGATCGGGCGTTCAGAACTGTCCATAGCTACATAGGGAGTTTGAGACCAGTAAGGAGTGACCCTGTCTGTGCTCCTTCCCCCACCCCCATAGAATGGCTTGCTCTGCAATAGAGTGCCCTAGGAAAGTACAAAACAAGATTCTCCTGACTCTTCTTTCCTCCACTTTGACTCCAGTCCTTGAAGGTGCCAGAGTGGCTTAGGAGTCTGTACATGCCGAGCCTGAAATTCTCGCCAAGGTCAGAACAAAGCATATGTTGGTGTTCTGCTCAAAACCATCACTGAAGTCTGTGTTTGTACTTCAGAGGTAGAATACAGTTGTATTTGATGATGCGTAGTTTGTGGGCAGCCCTGAAGCCTGAAGGTCAGTTAGTTCTCCAAACTGGCAGTCTTTGCCATCTTACAATTGCAAAAGCAAACAAACAAAAACCATAACAACCTTGCAGTATTTCCCTTTAATGAAAAAGGTGAATATTCTGGTGTGGAGGTTTGTGCACAGTGTTAAGTTTCCCAGTGCACTCTGGTTATCCTTGTTTTTCTAGTTTATTACTTAGGCTAGCCTGCTAAAACGCCTAGATTAAGAGTCACAAGAGTCTAGAAACTTTTGAAGAAGGCAGCTTCGTCACTCCTTCTCTGTGTGGGTCGTCTCTGTAGTCTACACGCTTCTTTTTCCTTCTAGTACTGGGGATTGAACCAGGGGCCTCACCTGTGCTAAAGAAGCTCTGCTACTGAGCTGTGTCTCTAGCCTTTGTGTATTTTTACTTTTGAGATATATCTCAGTAAGTTGCCTAGACTGGCCTTAAACTTAGAATCTTGCCTCAACCTTCTAAGTGCTAGGGTTATGGCAGAGAGCCACCACTCCTGGCTTGGATGATTTCTTTTTTTTTTTTTCAACGTAATTTCCGTAGGAATTTCATATCATACACCCAATCACTCACTTCCCAGTCCTTCCATGACTGTCTCCCCACTCTATTGTGACACCCCTAAAAAACCAACAAACTAAAACAAAAAACCCAAGCCCAATTTGTGTTATCCATGTACTCGCTGGAGCGTGATTAAACTCTTAGCAGCCTGCCTCTTAATTAGAACTGGTCCTTTCCTTCCCACACCCTCAGCGGAAGCCGTCAGTTGTGGAGAGCCACACTGCAGCATCCTCATCACACTTTTTAAAGTCTCTTTCGATGGCTTCCTATTCAGGTTGTTACTTTTTGGGGGGCAGGAGGGTAGGTATGTCAGAAAAGCCTTTCGTGCCCCTCTTTCTCAACTCTGCATCTGCGTTATCAATTATATCACCGCCAGGGTAGCTCCTTACTCTTTACAGTGAGTGGGAGCAAGGCTCAGGGGCTTACACATAGTTTCTGGTGACAGCTCTGACCACAAACATGGCCGTCGGTTGCCCTGACCACAGACATCAAACCTGGTTTGCAGTGCGGGCCGTTCACATCAACACAGCCCCCAGTGACACTGGAGGTCAACACAGTCTCAGGCTGCGGCACGGCCTTTGGTGTTAACATGGGCCACAGATGGCAGCACAGACCCAGGCCTTATTAGGACCACAGATCCAGACATGGTCCTTGGTGGCAGCATGTACCCAGAAATCACCCTGGCCTCAGGTGGCAGTACCGGCTGCTCTAATCAGTATGCCCCCACTCCCTGGCAGCAGCACAACCCACAGACATCAGCATGGTTTCAGATGGCAGCACAAGCCAGGAGCATCCGCATGGCCTTCAGTGGTAACACAGGCCACGGACATCAACACGGATCCCCGCTGCAGTGGGGCCTTGGACCCAGACATGGCCCTCAGCTTCAGCATGGACCTGCATATCACCACGACCTGAGGTAGCCATGCAGGCTGCTCAGCTCAGTATGGTCCCTGTGGCCGGACAGCTCACAGACATTGCCATGGCCTCAGACCACGGATATCTGGATAGTGTTAGGTGGAAACACGGGGCTACCTCGGACATCAACTTGGACCCTGGCTGCTCAGGACCACTGACCCACACATCATGGACCACAATGGTCCTTCAAGGAGGTCCAGTCCAGAAAGTGAGTCATTCCGTCATTGCCCAGAGCGAGGGCAATCCTGAGGCCGGGCAGCATGTTCAGGGTTTGCTAAGAGCTGAGTCTACTTCTGTGCAGGCTCCAGGCTGCTGCACGCCACCCTGCAATCCCACCGGGCAATAACATGTTCCACCTTGACCTCAGCCCTCTCACACCTGTCACTACCCTGTTGACTCCAGTTCCACCTCTCCCCACAGCCTCTCTGTCACACACTTTTTTCTTTGAAGTGTAGCTGATTGGCCTGGGCAGCATGAGTATGGATGTGAGCTTCCGATTGGCCAAGGAGGCTTCACTTTTCTTTTTGAGTGGAGGATTCTTATACATATTTTAGTAAAGATGGGTTTAGAAACTTAAGATCATATCAATGGCTGCTTTATGTTAATTCAAATAATTTCTCTAAATTTTTGAAAAATAACTCTTAAAAATGAGCAAAGATGTGATCAACAGTTTATAATGTTCAACAAACACATGAAAAGATCTTTTTTTAAATTTTTTTAATATTAGTTGCAGTTTATTAACTTTGTATCCCAGCTATATCTGGATCCCTCATTCCCTCCCAACCCCACCCTCCCTTCCTTATCTCCTCCCTGCCCCTTTCCAAGTCCACTGATTGGGGAGGACCTCCTCCCCTTTCATCTGACCCTGATTTATCAGGTATCTTCAGGACTGGCTGCAAAGTCCTCTTCTGTGGCCTAGCAGGGCTGCTCCTCCCTGGGGGAGGGGGGGTGCGGGTCAAAGAGCCAGCCATTGAGTTCATGTCAGAAATAGTCCCTGCCCTGTTCCCCTTACTAGGGTACCCACTTGGATACTGAGCTGCCATGGGCCATGAAAAGATCTTTAACTCAACACCACCAATAATTAATGAAATGTGAGTTTTAAAATTACAAAAATATGGGCTGGAGAGATAGCTTAGAGATTAAGAGCACACTGGCTGTTCTTCCAGAGGTCCTGAGTTCAATTCCCAGGAACCCATGGTGGCTCATAACCATCTATGTTGGAATCTAATGCCCTCTTCTGGCATGCAGGTGTACATGCAGGCAGAATATTGTATACATAATAAATAAATAAATCTTTTAAAAAATATTTTTAAAAATGTGACTGTAGTTGGAGCTCAGTCTGTAGAGTCCTTGCCTAGCGTGTATGAGTCTCTGAGTTCGAGCCACAGAGCCACACTAGCCTGTGTGGTGTACCTGGGAAGCCCAGCACTCTGGAGATAGAAGCAAGGAGATCAGAATTTGAAGTCATTTTTGACTATGGAGAGTCTGGAGCTAGCCTAGGTTGTATGAGATGCTGTCACAGACAAACAAACAGCAACAAAGAAACAGGAAGCTGCAAAATTATTAAAGTTAATCTTTTATCAAAATATGTGAACACATTTTTTTCAAACTCCAAAGCATGTTAATAAACTTAGGAGAAAGCTGGGTATGGTGGCACGTGACTTTAATCCAAGTACTCAGGAGAAGCAGGTGGGTGGCTC
This sequence comes from Meriones unguiculatus, assembly GCF_030254825.1. NCBI lineage: Eukaryota > Metazoa > Chordata > Mammalia > Rodentia > Muridae > Meriones > Meriones unguiculatus. The sequence continues at coordinate 36,777,536 of NC_083364.1, forward strand.
CTCCGTTCAAAGCCACCTAGGACAGCTGGGGCTATGTAGGGAGACCCTGTCTAAAAGCCACAACAACATAACAACAAAAACTGTAAGAGAAGAGCAGTGAGTTTGTTTTCTCTCTCTCTTCTTGGGCACATTTAACTTTCTTGTCTTTTCCTCATCAGCTCCTTTTCTCTTCCTGAACAGAAAGCTGATTCCATTCTCTCTGAACTCCTTTGATATGATCATTTCTATGTCACTTGAGACAATGAACGTTTTCCTGGCTCTTGAGCTGGCCCACACTGGACACCAGGTTCTGTTATGAACTTGGCTCTTGCATTGAATGCCCCAAAACTGTCTGGAAACCCAAACATAAATTTTGAGAAATTCAAACTTTTTAGTAACTTTTAAAGAAAAGATCTGTTGTGCTACTTAAATTGGGATCTGAATTGGTGCATCCTAAACTAGCTAGGCTATAACTGAATCAGAACATCAAATTCTTTTCCAAAGTCCACTGGTGTTCCATCAAATTCTATGCCAAGGTATATCAGTATTTCATTGTTTAGTCTCAAGTTCCCTGAGTTTCTGTCTCCTGTTGCAGCCTTTTCATTTTTAAACAGGGCAAGTCACTTGTGACCTGCCTAAAGGCACGGCCACAACATCTTTCTGCTCTGACATTATTCCCAGTGTGTATTTCGCTGGTATATCTTAGATCGTATTCCTGTCTTTAGAAAGTTCATTTTGGCCAGGCGCAGTGGCACACGCCCACTGTAATCTCAGCGCTCAGGGAGTCAGAGGCAGGTGGATCTCTGCGAGTTCAAGGTCAGCTTGGTCTACAAAGTGAGTCCAGGACAGGCAAGACTACACAGAGAAACCCTGTTTTGAAAAGAAGAAAAAAGTTTGATTACTGAGGGTTAATTTTTTTTAAATGGAAATTTTTTTAAACTATATAATTTATTTAACTTTATTTTATGTGCATTGATGTGAAGGTGTCAGATCACCTGGAAAAGACAGTTGTGAGCTGCCATTGGGTGCTGGGAATTGAACCTGGGTCCTTTGGAAGAATCGACAGTGCTCTTAACCACTGAGCCATCTCTCCAGCCCCGAGGGTTAATTTTTTAAAGATTTATTATTCGCGCACGTGTGTGGGGTGTGTGTGTGTGTGTGTGTGTGTGTGTGTGTGTGTGTGTGTGTTTGTATGTGTAGGTACCTGTAGATAACAAAAAAAGGGTATTTGATCCCCCTGGAGTTCTAAGTGATTCATTTTAAGCCACTCAGAATGGGTGTTGAGAACCAAACTCAGGTTGTCTGAAGAGCAGTCTGTGTTCCAAACCAAATGGCTATTTCTGTAACTCTCATAGTCATTTCCTACCTGGCATTAGGGCAGCCTAGAGTTCATATTTTGGCATAACAGTTTTCACAGCCCTGTCTTCTGTTTATCAGGAGAGGTCTCCCTCCAAAGGAGGGGTGTGCCTTGTTTCTCACTGTGTTCTTCTGTGAGAAGCCCTTCTTCTCAGCACAGAGACTGAGCGTGGGTAGGTGTCTGCCTAGAATGTCTGTGCCTGGATTTGATCTCCAGGACCACAGACACTAAAATAAATGCTTCTCCCTCAGCTCTACAGCTTGTGCCTCATATTAAACATGTTCAGTTTTAAAATAATTTTTTCCTAGGAAATTTGGTGTAGTGTTTCTAGGTACTTCTTGGCATGCTTTAGAAGTTTTTGTTTGTTTGTTTTTGTTTGGTTTGGTTTGTTTGTGTTTTTGTTTTTGTTTTTTTTCAATAATAATAATCCACCATATGTTAAATGTTTTCGTTGCTTTAGCTTGGTAAGGGGAAAGGTTTAAAAATCACAACTTTCTTAACATCATTGCAGGTTTTTTGTTTTAAACAATGAAGCTGGGCTGTTGGAGTACTTTGTGAATGAACAGTCTAGAAATCAGAAACCCAGAGGCACTTTGCAGCTTGCGGGTGCTGTGATCTCGCCCAGCGATGAGGACTCGCACACCTTCACAGTGAATGCTGCCAGCGGGGAGCAGTATAAACTCCGAGGTAGGGCTGAGACCCAGTCCTGGGGCCCCTCTGCCGCAGCTGCTGCGCTCCAGCTGCTCCCAGGCCTGGTCCAGCAACTGCTGTCACCGCTGACCCCACACGGTGTTTTCAAGTTGGCCGGGGAATGAGTCTGGTTAGTGTATAAAAACAATTTATTTTGTAGATGAAACCCTGACCACCAATAACTGTAAAACCCAGGCGTTTACATAATACTGTTTTATGTCTGCCACAGGGAATTTTTCTTTTTTGCCCATTGTCCTCTTGACATCTTTTAGTGATTAATAATTAATTAAGATAAAGTATAAGTTACTGTGTTTGGTTTGGGTTTTGGATTTTCATATATATATATATATATATATATATATATATATATATATATATGAGACTTGCACAGACTTGTCTAGACAGGGTCATGCTGTGTAGCCCAGGCAGGCTGCAAAAGCTTGGCCTTTCTTTACCTCTGAGGGCTGTAATTTTAGGCTTGTGCTGCCATGCCTGGCTTATAACCTCTGTCTAGATACATTTAATTTCTGAAGAAATGTGTGGGTTTTACTTAATAAGTAAGCAGATAGTGGCTGTCCTATACTTGACCGTTCTGGTAAGGTCTGAAAGGACTGCTGATACTTGACCGTTCTGGTAAGGTCTGAAAGGACTGCTGATAGTTCCGATTCTTAGTCCACGTTGCTTATTTAAATAACGACACGTCAGCCAGCAATGGTGTCCTGTGACTTTAGTCCCAGCACTCAGAAGGCAGAGGCAGGTGGAGCTCTTGAGTTTGAGGCCAGCCTGGTCTACAGAGTGAGTTACAGGACAGCCAGGGCTACACAGAGAAACTCTATCTTGAAAAAACCCAAATAAACAAACAGACAAATAAGGACATACTGCCATGAAGAACTTAAGACCTGTTGCCTCTTGTCTTCCCCTGGGCGCACGTGATTTGTTCTCCTTAGGTGATTTCCACCCCTGGCAAGGGCAGCACTTGAGTCTTCCCGGTCAGCGTTATTCTCTGTAAGGAAAGAACTAGCCTCTGCTTTTTACCCATCCATCCTTTCTGCTGTGGGCATTTAATTGTGTTCCCCAAACAATGGTGACAATCAGTGACGTGTATATTCTTCTTATCAGCCACAGATGCTAAAGAGCGGCAGCACTGGGTCAGCAGGCTCCAGATATGTACCCAGCACCACACGGAAGCCATCGGAAAGGTATGTGGGCAGTGCACAACATGAGGGAAATGTGTGCTCTATCCTCTTAAATTTGGATAGTTGGGTCAGTGAGCGGGTGATTGCCACCAAGCGTGATGACGTCAGCTTGATCCCTGGGAACCACAAGGTTGAACGAGAACTGTCTTGAGAATTGTCCTCTCATTTTCACATCTGTGCTCTGATAATGTTACGTGCATATACATACAAAATAAATGAATCTTTAAATAATACATTTGAGAAACCATTTATACATAATGAAGTTGTGTTGTGCCCGAATTGAGATACCCCAAAAGACCACCACCAGGAGCCAAGTCTGTTGCAAACCACATGAGGATCTTTTTATTACAAATTACAAGCTGCAGCTCGGGCTCACACCCCCCACTGCTGAAGTGGTGAGAGCCGAGAGCCCCGTGCTCAGGTTAGTTGGGGGATTTAAAGATTCTGGTCCCTCCCAGCATGCCCAAGGCAGGGGCAATTCCTGCCTGGCAAACATCTGTTGTCAAATGCTACATTTTGAAATGATTGGCTATAGGAAGGTCCCCAAACCATTAATGATCTGGTGTCCCTCCTTAGGGGGATGGGCCAGTTTCCTAGCAATTGTATCTCCAGTGGGTGGGGAAAGAATGCAGTATGGCAGGTTCTTCCCCTCAGGGCATTACTGGACCTCACCCAGCTAGTTTAGGCCTTAAACTTTTAACAATGGCTGATTTTTAATTTTTTTGGTCTCTCAGTTGCTCTTTTAAAGCATATAATTCCGTGGTGTTTGTGTAGTTAGAAGATTGTGCAACCTCAGCAGTCATGTAACTACAGAACTTTTCTATCAACCCGTAGGCAGCTCCACATAGTTAACAGCCACTTCTGTTCTCTCCTTCCCAAACCCTGGGCGAACCGTTAATCTGTGGTTTCCATGGACTTTTGAACATGGTTGATTGTGTCAGCTTTCCCCTTCAAGGGCCATCTGCCCTTACATGTGGCAAGCATCTCCCCCAAACCCCTTTCTCCCTCCGCTTTCCAAGTGCTGGGGTTGTGGGTGTGCACCCTGCCAGCCTCCCTGTTCTCTTTTTTCTTATATACTTCTTTGATTTTTTTTTTTTTTTTGAGACAGGGTCTCACTCTAATTCATACTGGCCTAGAACTTGCTGTATAGCCCAGAGTTGGCCTTAAACCTTGGCAATTCTGCTCTTGGCAATCCTCCTGCCTCAATGTTTCTTTCTCTCTCTTTTGTTTGTTTGTTTTTTTGTTTTTTGAGACAAGTTCTCTTGTATCTCATGCTGCCCTTACAGTATAGCTGAAAGTGACCCAAACTTCAGCTTTTCCTGCCTCTCTTCCAAGTACTAGGAATATAAGCATGTTCGTTCTACCTCATTGGATTTATTTGATGCTGGGGGTCAAATGCAGAGCTCCATGCATGTTAGGCAAGCATTCTGCCAGTTAAGCCACATCCCCAGAATTCTTCCTGTCTTAGCCTCTGTGTGTGTGTGTGTGTGTGATCGTGTGGTGTCTCTACATGTCTATCTTCCTCAGTCTCTCTTTTTCTTTTGTATCTTGGAAAAGTTTGCTGATTTTGGTAGACTAGCTAGATAGTAAGCTCCAGGGATCCACCTGTCTTCTCTTCCCTAACACTGAAGTTGCAGAATGTTCCACTGAGCCTACCTGTTTTATGTAGGTGCAGGGGATCTAAATTCCAGTCCTCATACTCAGCAAATGCTTAACTGACAGCCGTTTTCCTGCGCTTTTACCTCAGCCTTCTAAGGGATAGGATTGCAGATGTGAGCCCCCACACCTGGCTCCGGCTTTTCATTTTATAGATGCTATGAGTGATGTGAACCGTCAACATTTGGGCGTAAGTTTTTGGATGAGCATACTATTTTAGAGTGTGTGCACTCGTGCAGGTGGTGGCCCAAGTTCAAGTCAAGGATCTTCTTCAATCACTCTCCACCTCTTTTTTTTTTTTTTTTTTTGGAAACAGGTTTCTCAGTGAACCTGGAGCTCACTGCTTTGACTAAATTAACCAGTGAGACACAGGGATCCAGCTGCACCCCCTCCCAGCTCTGGGACCACGGACTCACACCACCAGGCCTGCCTATTTAACACAGGCGCTGGGCATCACATTCAGGTCTCATGTTTTTGTGGCAAACACTCAACCAGCTGAGCCATCTTGCCAGCCCCTCCTTTGATTTCTTGGAAGTGTGTGTGTGTGTGTGTGTGTAGGACTGGAAATTGGGGGTCGTATAGTAGTTCATGTTTAAGTGTCTGTGTGTGTGTGTGTGTGTGTGTGTGTGTGTGTGTGTGTGTATGTGTGTGGAGGCTGTAGCTCAACCCTGAGTGTCATGCTCAGTCACCCCCTGCTTTATCGAGACAGGCTGTTGAGCTGAGGCTGAAGCTCAGTTCTTTGGCTTCTCTGGCAGGCGCTGAGCTCTTGGGACCCACCTGTCTCTTATCTCCCAAGTGCTGGTGTTACAGGCACCCAGCATCATGCCCAGCTTTTTTATGTGGGCACTGGTGATCTGAACTCGAGTCTTCATGCTTACCCTGCAAGCACTTTAGAACTGAGCCATTTCCCTGGTTTCTAATTTTTCTGTATTTTCTAGTGGACTCCTGATTTTCATTGTATTTATCAAATGACTGCTCATATTGAGAACCTTTTCACGTGCTTCTCGGTTAATAATTTATGTATCCTTTTAAAAAGAGCCTCGATCATTCTCGGGTGTGTGCACATGCATCCCACCCACGCTGTGCATGGAGCCCAGAGGACAGTTCGGCTCTCTCCGTCAGTATGGGCTCCAGGGACTGAACTCAGGGTGTCAGGCTTTGCAGCAGATGCTTTTATTCACGGAGTCTCTTTTTCGGAAGTGTTTTGTTTGTTTATGGTGCTTAGCTCTTTAGAGTGTTTTTGGTTTAGTTTTGTGTTAAGGTGAAAAGGAGGGTCTGAATTGTTGAAATCTGGGGATGTCTGAAAAGTGGTCCATGAGTAGCTCATTTAAAGAGTTCTGTATCTGAGGCTAACAGTTTTTTCATATTTTATTTTCTGTTTTTCTTTCCTAGCATTCTTCCCACTAGTTTTTTAAAATGTAATAACAACATTTCGGAGGTTAAGGCAAAATTGTTAATTTTGATACTAGCCTGGGCTGTATTTATATTGTAAGACCCTTTCTCAAAATAATACAAACAAAACATCGTATTAGGTCTGATGTCTGGTCTCTGGGAAATACAGTACAATATTCTACTCATGGCGGAAGCTGCTAGTCAGTGCCAGTGATCAGAAAGTACCAGATTGTTCCAAAGGACGCCTGGCTTGTCCTTAGGAAGGTGCTAGCTTATTGCACACAGAATGCGCATATTCCCCGTGTTATGTTG